>NW_024412428.1:18721748-18859251 GCF_014898765.1 Herpailurus yagouaroundi | reverse complement strand
GAAAGAAAGAAAGAAAGAAAGAAAGAAAGAAAGAAAGAAAGAAAGAAAGTTGTAAAACTACACTTAGGCAAACTATCTTGAAACTTATCTTAAGACTGTTTTTTATTGTTGTTGCTCAGCATTTTAAAACTATTTGCCACTCCCCTGGGACGCGGGCAAAAGCCACAAAATAGTATGTAAAGTACAATTAACACTAAAGCAAACTGCTGAAACAAAGGGCACTGGCCACCCCTGAAGGAATGGAGAAAAGGCTGAATTACAAGACCAAAGGGCTCACATTACATTCTTACAAAAATAACATTTAAAATTTAACTTTCAGAAAACAGCACAGTTTTTGAGTGTTTCTCTTGGAGTATCCAACGCGAAGACAGTGAGAACCAAACAATGGAGGTTTTGCAACATGTCCCTACAGTGACTGGATGATCTATTTCTATTTCTCTCCTCTCTTATTCCGGTCATAGCTACCATCCATTGGATCTCATCAGATGGAAGGTCTGAGTCACTGATGATAAATAAAAAGGAACAAAAACAGGGGCACCTGACTGGCTTAGTGGGCACAGCATACAACAAGTCTTGATCTCAGAGTCATAAGTTCGAGCCTCACATTGAGCATGGAGTTTACTTAAAAAAAAATTTTTTTTTTAAATAAAAGGGACAATAATAGCTTTGCAAAAATTAAGAGATGACAATTTCCAAAGAGACAATAAATTACATTTGAAATTTGTTCAGGATTGACTAAACATGTATGGAAATTCTGTGCAGCCATTATGTGGACAGTTCCAACTTCCGAAAAAGGCTGTTTTTAAAATTTTGTTTACCAGATGATTCTTTGGAAACTTGGGGATAATTTCCTAGAAGATTAACATTGTATTTTCATGGTTGTATTCCTAGGCTAGCCCACAGAAGCCTTCTACCTGACCAAAGTAAACTTGGTACTAATAATGAAACAGAGAACAATCTGCACATCCCTAAAATCTCCAAACTAGGCTTTTTGATTCCTAGCAAACTAAATATACAAGAGTCAGTACAGAATTACATCAGAAATAGCAGTAAGAAAAATTTGACTTTTAGGAGTTATCTCTGAAATTGTCTCCAGTAACTTGAAAATCATATTTTTATTTTTTGTTACACTACATTTTAAAAGAACACCGAGCAAAATATAAGCTGTCCAAAATTCTTACTTTTTTTTCTTGGTGTACTATGCTTGGAATTTTTGGTTTCTTCTAATACCTGCTCACCATATTCTGTGATGATCTGAAAATTTAAAGCAGAGAATTTAAAGATGTGGAATATGCTTTTCTATAGACATTGCCATAATGTCATTTAATTATCAACATTCTTCCCCACAATCATATTTACAGGTGAAAAGTAAAAATACTGGGGTGCCTGGGTGGCTCAGTCATTTTGAGCATCTGACTTTGGCTGAGGTCATGATCTCACAGTTTGTGAGTTTGAGCCCCGCGTCGGGCTCTGCTGACAGCTCAGAGCCTGGAGCCTGCTTCAGATTCTGTGTCTCTCTCTGCCCTCCCCCACTCACTCTGTCTCTCTCTCTCTATGTCAAAAATAAGTAAACATTAAAAAAACTTTTCTAATTAAAAAAAGGGAAGTAAAAATGCCATTTAGAAAATACATATCATTTAGGCACACAAGTAGATGTTTCTATAGGTCTAGAAAAATATCTGAAAGCTTACACAGACAGATTCTGTGATTATTCTCAGGGAGTAGCATTGCGGAAGGGAGAGAAGAAAGGAAAGGAAGTGTGTATTTTTTTAATACAGTTCTGCATTATTTGCATCTTTATTTTTTTTTTTAATTTTTTTCAACGTTTTTATTTATTTATGGGACAGACAGAGACAGAGCATGAACGGGGGAGGGGCAGAGAGAGAGGGAGACACAGAATCGGAAACAGGCTCCAGGCTCCGAGCCATCAGCCCAGAGCCTGACGCGGGGCTCGAACTCACGGACCGTGAGATCGTGACCTGGCTGAAGTCGGACGCTTAACCGACTGAGCCACCCAGGCGCCCCGATTTGCATCTTTATAAGCATGTACAACATGTCAGTGTTTAAAAGATAACGAATCATTTTACCACACTCGAAAACTGATCACAGCGGATCCAACACGTATCATACCTCTGGGGGTAAGCACTGGCGTACAAGTGGAGCCAAGGAACTTCTAGAGAGAAGTGTTGTAGCAGAAGGGCGATGTGAGGGGTTCCTCTTAAACATCTGCTTGATCAGATGCTGCAGCTCACAGGAGTACTGAGATGGCAGTGGCCTCAGGGACCCCTGACATATTTTGAGAATAAGACTTTTCCAGCTATTTGCCTGAAACTAAAAGGTAAAACCAAACTATAAGAGCAGATACGAGGGAAGAGGAGAAGTAAGAAATTACCAGCTCAACTGAATTCTCATGAATCATTTTAATTTTATAAATGTATCTGCTGCCTGGTCATTTTTCTTCCTGGGGGAGGGGGTTCCTTAAGGTACTATTCGAAATCTTACGTTGGGTTCAGAAGAAAGGTAAGCATAAATAGTGCAAAACTTCCCCATCTAGAGACAGTCTTAGCATCAGTGCCAGCTTTGGGTACGCTCTCACTCGTAATCAATGTGTTTGCAGATACACATTTTTAACATATTTTAAAAATCAAAGTGACACATACATGTAGCTTTTTAAGAACTCAACGGTACTCACAGCCTTATGATAAGTGTAACATCCCTTTGAACCTCAAAATCTCCCAGGCCTGCCCCCCTGTGATGCATACTCCAGACTTTTCCAGCTTTAGACCTCTACTGCCAAATCTCTTTTACCTTTCATGTCATCAAAGTAGCTATTAAAATTTGGTAAGCAACAGAGTGGGATTCAAAATGACATGCCAGGGTAACATTAAAAAAATCTCTACTGCATAATAGACACTGGAATGAAGATTAGATGTTGGTTAGCCCCGGTAATACTCAAGTAAGAACATGGTGGCATTCTGCCTTGGAAGGGCGCTACCCTATGGATGAAATATACAGGTGGAAATATGAAAAAGGAAAAAAATCAACATATTACAAGAGAAAAATTCAGGTAGTGAAACATAAGCGTGAATCTGCTTTGGAACCATTACGCCAGGTTTCTGCATTTCCTGAAGGTTGGAGAACTACTTTTGCCTCAAAGCAGATGAGAGAACAGACGGTGTGCCGAACATCGAGGCCCTACACTCCTGAATTCTTATTCTTACTAGAAAAAAATACGAACAGGTATATGAAAGTCTACAAAAAAAAAAAAAAAAGACAAAATCAGGGGAATAAAGAATATAATCCTAAATAAGATACTGGAATTTTAAAAATTATTTGTAGACAACAGTGGTTTTCCACTTGAGCTACACATTAGAATTAACTGTTTTAGAACCACTACCATCCAAGACACAATCAGGGATTTTAATTCAATTAGTCTGGCATAGGCCCAGACATCACCATTTTTTTTTTTAAATTTTTTTTTTTCAACGTTTATTTATTTTTGGGACAGAGAGAGACAGAGCATGAACGGGGGAGGGGCAGAGAGAGAGGGAGACACAGAATCAGAAACAGGCTCCAGGCTCCGAGCCATCAGCCCAGAGCCTGACGCGGGGCTCGAACTCACGGACCGCGAGATCGTGACCTGGCTGAAGTCGGACGCTTAACCGACTGCGCCACCCAGGCGCCCCAAGACATCACCATTTTTTAAGGTTTCCCAAATTGTTCTAATCATGCAGCTGGCATTATAAACCACAACATATTCAAGGAAGACAGCCTCTTTACCTCATGTGCCTTCACTGTGAGTTCCTTTCACCTAATGGTGGTGAAGGCTTTTTCTCCTTCATTCACTCTCATATGTTCTCAAGCACGTCTGTAAAGATGCTTGGTAGAGGGGGATGGGGATGGGTGAAATAGGTGAAGGGGATTAAGAGGCACAGACTTCCAAGTATGAAATAAATAAGTCACAGGGATGAAGAGTACAGCATGGGGCATATAGTCGATAACATTGTAATAACTTTGTGTGATGACAGAGGGTAACTACACTTACGGTGAGCATTTTCCATTGTATAGAACAGTTGAATCACTATGTTTTACACCTGAAACTAATATAAGACTCTATGTCAACCACATTTCAATTAAAATTTTAAAAATTAAAAATCAAAAAAAATGCTTGGTT
The DNA here is from genome assembly GCF_014898765.1 of Herpailurus yagouaroundi. Classification (NCBI taxonomy): domain Eukaryota; kingdom Metazoa; phylum Chordata; class Mammalia; order Carnivora; family Felidae; genus Herpailurus; species Herpailurus yagouaroundi. The sequence continues at coordinate 18,855,077 of NW_024412428.1, read as the reverse complement.
AGAGCCAAGTTTCAATCTGTGCCCCAAGAACAGAATTTATTACTACGCAAGGCTAAGACCTAACAGGGACTGGTATTGTTAGTTCTGTGTTAATAAACAAGTGCTCAATAAGCAGGGCAAGTCATTTAACCTCTTCTTTGCTGCATTATTTCTTAAAATATCTTGAAAAAATAAATATAAAAATAATTTTTTCCACAATAGCCAAAAGGTGAAAATAACCCAAATGTCCAACAACAGATAAATGGATAAACAAAACGTCGTACAAACACACAATGGAATATTCAGTCACAGAAAGGTATGAAATTCTGACCCAAAAGGAAAAGTACTGTGTAATACCACTTACATGAAACATCTGGAATATGCAAATTTACAGAGACAAAAGGTGGATTAAAGGTCACCAGGGGCTGGCGGGGAGGGACAGGGATGAGAAGTTATCGTTTAATGGGTACGGACTTTCCTGTTTGGAGCCATGGAAAAGTTCTGCAGATAGGTAGTAGTAATGACTGCACAATATTGTGAAGTAATCGGTGCCACTTAAAATGGTTAACGTGGTAAATTTTATGTTATATATATTTTACCAACATAAAAAAAATTGAGAATAGCGGAAAAAGGGAAGAAGAGAAGGAGGGAAGGAAGGAAAGAAGGCAGTCAAGCAGGCAAGCCAAATATACAACTACAAAAACTAAATCTTGGAAATTTCCTGTTAGTATATGCTACAAAAGGGGCTCAAGGCAAAGGTGATACCAATGGAATGAAAACTTGTGTATGAATTCATCCGCGAGAAGCTGGAGGAGGGTCAGTAATGTATCCTCCAGACTGACAAGGTACTTTAGTACTGAAAAACGAAGCAAGTCACTCGGTACCATTTACACTGAGTTTTATGCAGGGTAACTTACAGACGGGGGGGATGGGCGGGCGGGTGAGGCAGGAGGCGGATCCAGGCACTACACAACTATTCTCTGTCCCCATTCTTCACCCCTTCTCCCCAGCTATGCTGACCTTAACCCCAAGCTTTTATGGAGTGAGGGGCATGGTGGTGAGGCCACAAGGCAGTTATCTAAAGTGGTGCCAGCTGTGAGCCAGAGGGAAGAACAAGACGGAAGGCCAAAGATGGAGTCTATGCGGTCAGCACTCCTACATTAACCCAGGAAAGCCAACTGCCAGGTGGAATCTGGTACATTCCTGAGGACATAGCCAGACATGACAAGAGGCTGCCTTTTCCTTTTTGCACACCATACTTACTGGATGCTTAAGGGTACAGAGTTCATACAGAATGCATCCCAAGGACCAGATGTCACTGGAAGCATAAAGAAGCAACGTAATGACAAATGGGTTATGAGTGAATATGTAGAATATAAAAAAAAAAGAAAATGAAATATTACCTTTAATAAGAATAGGTGTCATAAGTAATTCCTAGCTATTACAATAAAACATATGATAAAATAATAAAAAAATGAAATAAACTATATGGTAAGTTTGGTCTAACACTTAGATATTTACTAACAGGAATGTTCACAATACAACTCTCTGTTCCCCAGCCCCTACCCTCCCAAATCAGGGTGGTTCCGGTATGATTACAGCAGCATGTGGTACAAGAGGGTGTATCTGTGGACTCAGACTAGCATAGTTGGAAGGACTTTAGAAGTCATGCAGTGCAGCTCCCACTCAGACCTGTGTACAGCCCCAGGCCCTGATGAACAGCGCTCAACCTCGGGTGGGGCCCACGCCCCTGCTGGCTGGCTCTGTGGGCTGGCCGTCTTCCTTATCAGAAGCTAAAATGTGTCTCTTGGGAACCCTCACCACCCCGTGTTAGCTCCACATACCTAAACAAAGAGAATAAGCCTACTCATCCCTCCACAAACAGTTCTTCAAAAATCAGAAAACTGACTTCTCTAGTTTGCTCCACACGCCCACCCTTCTGCATACGAAGCATCCCCTTTTCCTCCATCGCTCTCACCGCCTGGTTGCCATGCCCCAGACCTTTTCTATGTGATGTTCTTTGCATTTTAACTAATGGCTTTAAGTAACCATTTCCCCCAACTTTTTATTTTTTTTAAATTTCAAACCTACAGAAAAGTAAATGCCCGCATGCTCTTTCTTAGACTCCCCAATGTTAACATTTGCCACGTTTGTAGGCTATTACCCTCTTCCATATAAATCTGAACCTCTTATAAAAAAGACTGCAGACAGCAAAGCCTTCACCCCTAAACATGTCGGCATGTATCTCCTAAGAACAAGGAACACTCTCCCTCATAAACACAAAACCATGATCACGTCCAAGAAATGTAACCTTAATTCAGTACTATTATTGAATATTTGTCCAAACTCCAATTTCCCCAATTGTCCCCATACGTTCCTGGACAGCTGTTCTATTCCCAATTCACTCAATTTTACTCTTAAAGGAACCTATTCAGTATGGATTATCATGCCTTTCCAGAAATCAACTTGACAAAAGGTAACAAGAGCCTTGAGGTGTTTCTACTTCTAGGAATTCATGCCAGGAATGTGTAGAAAATAATGACCTATATTTAGGCACAACAGGTATATTAATTACAATACTGTTTGTGATGCTGAAAATTGGAAATATATCATTAGATCAACAACGCTATTTATGAAGAGTTTAAATGCATAGTGAAATGAATATGATATAATGTAAAGTAAAAAAAAAGCAGGAAGCCAAGATGCATATAGAGTACATAAACTAGGTTTGGGGGGGAAGTGAATGGATGGAAAAAACACCAAAATGTTATTAATAGCAGGGAAAAAGTGACAGTCATATCCTTTCTTATATATCTCTCTACTGCCAAAATTCTCCCTGCTCATCTACTCCATCAATGGGCACGTATTACTTGTATTCAGAAAAATATTATTTTTTAAACCATAAGGCCTTAATATTCTCTCCTTATATTTAATTAACCTATCGGTTAAGTGCTCATTATCCACTTGTTAACTCATTGTATCCAATGTTAACTCATTGACATAACCCAGTGGTCCCCAAATTCTGCTGCACATTGGAATCATTTGGGGATCCTGGAAATTACCGATGCCTACTTCCCACCCCCAGACATTCTGATGTATAGGGCAGAGCTGTAACCTGTGCCTTGGGATTTTCAAAAGTGGGAGCGGCAGAGTGTGAGAAGCAGTGTTATCATTCACACTGTCCCTAGACGTGACTAGCCTTTCCTTCAGCATTTACCTTTGGCTCCTTTCAGCTCTGATTAAAACAGTTGGGAAACTGTGACTTTCATTTAGAAGCCTGGGCATTCTACGTTGCTTTCAAATATGTAATTTTAAAGATCAAACTTCATTTGAAGGCTGCAGTGCCTGTCGCCAAGCGGTCATGCTTGCATCGAATTAAATACATTACTTACCTTTTATTGTTATAAGGCATGTTTTCCCAAATTTCTGGGGGCACATAATAAGGTGTTCCCACATATGTACAAGCAAACGCCATAGGACTGAAACCATAAAAAGGCAAAGAATGATTATAGAGCATTCCTGAAGAATGGAGGTTTTGATTGCTACAGAACAGAAGTACATACCTGGAGAGAAGACGGGCAGATCCAAAATCTCCCAGTTTTACTCTTCCATTTTGGGTGAGGAAGATATTCTGCGTTAAAAAAGAAGACCTCAGATTATGTCTTCCATCATTCACACATAAGGCAGAGATTTCCGGAGAAGCTGTCTTTCAAAGCCCACTGATGACAGAGATTAAGGGGAGAGATGCTGACAGCTGAGTCCCTGAGTGGAACACAAAAGGACAAGATACCCTCTTGACAGCTACATATTCCCCTGCTTGGAAATTCAGGATCCCTGCTTAGAAATCAAACAAGTGAGCTTAAGATTGTATCAGCAGAGCCTGATGGACCGCCTGGGAGCCTGTGTCAGCATGATGCCTCCATGTGGCTGGTCTAGGTCTTGACCATTTTCCATCAGAGATCATATGATCACAGTAAGCAGTCGCAAAGAGAGTGTGGATCATATTAACATATACTACTAAAGAGATTTAATGATCTTTTTCAGGTAGTACCTTATCTGGCTTGTATAAATATTAGGATGACAAATATTTCTAAGCTGAATAAAAATGTCCCAGAAGGAAACAGAATAACACAGAAAAAAGACTGAGTGGAACAGTTTTTGTTTCTGTTTTTGCTTTTAGGCCCCACAAGGTATTCCACTTACCTTGGACTTGATATCTCTGTGTAACACGCGTTTCTTGTGAATGTGATTTACTCCAAGGCACATTTGTGTAAACCAATTAAGTATCTGGAAGGAAAAAGGAGGCAATAATTGCAGGAATTCAATAACTGGTTCATGTTAACCCCAAATCCTAAAGAATCGTCTCTAGGCCTTAGTTCACCTGGGTTTTCCATAATGTAAATACAGAACTCCTAAAAATTACATAGTTCAACTAAGATTCAATGTTGCCTGGAGAAATCAGAAAAACCGTGAAGCCCATGTTTCATCATCTTATGTATGATCTAAATAACAACTTAGTTCAATAAAACTCTCGCTATGGTTTTCTTGAATTCAACCAAATAAAAGTATTTCTTAAATATGTATATAAAGATAGTTCATCACTAAGGAATAAATACACTACTCCTTTTTGTAATCATTATGTCAGATTTTCATTTACTTTGTCAGAATGCTCATATGTTAACATTAAAGGATTTCATTCTATTGTCAACAATCCTGTGAGGTCAGCATTTTCTGCTCATAAATCCCTAGTCAATAGTACTCAGAATCTCCAGGTGCCTAGGAAGCCTATGTTTAAATGTCAAACGGATTTCTTTTTTTTTTCTTTTTTTAATTTTTAAAAAACAAAATGTTTTTTAAATGTTTATTTTTGAGAGAGAGACAGAGTGAGACTGGGGGGAAGGGCAGAGAGACAGAAGGAGACACAGAATCCAAAGCAGGCTCCAGGCTCTGAGCTGTCAGCACAGAGCCTGACATGGGGCTCAAACTCACCAGCTGTGAGATCATGACCTGAGCGGAAGTCAGATGCTTAACCGACTGAGCCACCAAGGCGCCCCGAGTTTTTTTCTTTTTTGCTATGGAGATTCATTCCTTTGAAGGCAAGGCTGACTTCCTTCTCTGGAACCCATATTTTTAATACCACAACTTCTAAATGAAAAATATTTATACCAATATACTTTCATAACATGCATTGTTCCCTAAATCAAACTAAATCTCATTAAGGTTGTTTATTTAAATATTTTCCTTCATCAATTCATTTCAATAGTATTCAATACACAAGTTTTCATTAAAAAGGCAGGAAGTACTAGACTTAAAGGAATGTGCTAATCTGTAAGGGAATGTGCTAATCTGTAAAAGGAAAAAGAGTGAGAATACATACTCTCAAGAAAAAGGAATTTACGCTTCATTCTTTGGATGATCCTTTAATGCAAAATAAAGCCATCCACCTTCTGAAATTTCAATAGAACACAATTGTGAATTTTAAATATATAGGGCAATATATGAATCAGACAATTTTGAAATTCTTCTAAACACATAAGTTTTATTCCTTGATATTTTATAAACAAGGGTGCCTGGGGAGCTCAGTCTGTTGAGCATCCAACTCTTGATTTCAGCTCAGGTCTTGATTTCGGTTGTGGCTTCAAGCCCTGTGTTGGCCTCTGCGACGAGTGTGGAGCCTGCCAAAGATTCTCTCTCTCTTTCTCTGCCCCTCCCTTGCTTGCACTCTCCCTCTTTAAAATTAAAAAAAAAAAAAAATTTTAATGTTGATATTTTATCAACATATCTATTTAACTTCCTAAAGATATCTCAGGCAGCCAGATCTTGAACACAAAGCTGTAGCACTGATAATGGAAATGAGTTGTTTCTAACAAGTGTGAATCTAACAAGTGTATCAGGTAATCACAGGTACAATGCCTTTATTTGAACTTCTACAAATTTTACAAGGAAAGTTTGCTTCCAAACCTTGAGAGAAACTATATAAGTCAGTCTCTTACCATATCTTCAGGAAACAACTTTCCTTTCTGATGCTTAATCTTTTGCATGAGGTCCCCTCCGTCACAATACTCCATCACAATATACAGGTGTCCCTCAGCTAAAACAAGAAGAAGACTCTTTAGGAAAGCCTGGTGGCCACAAATCAAATTTTACATTGCATGTATTTGGGGGAATTCATATTTACCTTCAAATGATTCTTTAAAGGCAACAATATTGGGGTGTTTCATTTTGGCTAACAGAACAGCCTCCTTCCTAGAATTCCGTGTACCAGAGAAAGACTAGAAAAAGATTTTAAACAGCATAAATGTAATACTTCATTTTAAAATAGATAGCTTTACAACAATACAGTATACAGTTGACCTCTGAACCACATGGGGGTCAGGGGCAATGGCCCCCGTGCAATTGAAAATCCACATGTGATATGTGACTCCCCAAAAATGTAGCTACTAATAGCCTTGCCAATAACATGCACAGTCAGTTATCACACATGTTGTATGTTTTATGTATTATATACTGTATTCTTACAATAAAGCTAAAGAAAAGAAAATGTTATTAAGAAAATCACAAGGGAGAAAAAATACATTTATACTACTATACTGCGTTTATCAAAAAAATACTCATATAAGTGGACCCATGCAGTTCAAACCTGAGTTGTTCAAGGGTCAGGTGTGCTTTGTATACTTCAATGCTAGATGCAGTTTTAAAGCACTGCACTTTGACCCAACTTATGTTTATCAAACTCTTAAGAGAAAATGTGGTGATTTTTTAAATTATGGCTGTATTATGCTTAAGCTGACCCCTTATATCCTTACAAGCATAGAATATAAACCAGTTTTAATACAGTCTAAGAGGGGTGCTTGGGTGGCTCCGTCGGTTAAGGGTCTGACTTCTGCTCAGGTCATGACCTCACAGTTGATGGGTTCAAGTCCTCCTAGGGCTCTATGCTGACAGCACAGAGCCTGGGGCCTGCTTCGGATTCTGTGTCTCCCACTCTCTCTGCCCCTCCCCGACTTGCCCTCGTTCTGTCTCTCTCTCTCTGTCAAAAATAAATAAAAACATGAGAGACATGTGGGGGAGGGGCAGAGAGAGAGGGAGACACAGAATCTGAAGCAGGCTCCAGGCTCTAAGCTGGCAGCACAGAGCCCAACGTGGGGCTCGAACCCACAAACTGTGAGATCATGACCTGAACCAAAGTCGGAGGCTCAACTGACTGAACCACCCAGGTGCCCCTAAAACATTTTTTTTAACATGAGCCTGAGCATAAATTTTGGGGGGAGCCAAGATGCCATTAACAATAGTTATCCTTAAAGAAAATCTGGGGCTGTCATGTTTTACTGTCTGCATTACGTTTCCAGACCACTGGCCCAGATGAAAAAGGAGACTGATGCGTTACTGTGGTAAGGATGGAAGGAGATGATTTACAAAAGAAGCTTCCAAAGCTGTTTGTCCCCTCACTTATTCTCCGAGGACGAAATCCTGAATGACTTATCTTTCAATTAAGAAACTGCCATTGACTACATACTAGCATAAGGGTTCGCAGAGCAGCACCGCCACCATCTGGGAACTCCTTAAAAATGCAAATTCACAGGCCCACCTGGACCTACTCAACCAGAAGGGGGGGCAGCCATCTGTGTTTTCACCTCCAGAGGTCAAGGATGCAGTGGTGAAATACAATTCTGAGAATTTTATTAAAATGTATTTTTAAAAACTTGATCAAGACATTATCAAGCTGCCTCCATGGCACATTCTTTTCTATGACACATTGTTTCTATGACAACTATGATAAACACTGATAAGTCAGCACCTTCCTCATCTTACAAGGAAATAAAACCCAAAACTGAGCCACAGAATACGTTCCCTGAGACCAAAGGTTGGCACTTTAGGTTTTTGTTCTTCATGGCATTTTTATGCTCCATTTTCATTAATATGACACCTGAGCTGCTGTTGGCAAAGATTCTTACCCTCTTAGGTACGCAAAATTGGAAATTATTACAAATTATTCCTTGAGATAAAAGCAACAGCAATTGCCTCCTGGACTATTTTTCTCCCTTATTGTTAATTACAATATCCAAAAATTCATATAAAATATATCAAGACATGCTAGCTCAGTCAAAAGAGCATCTGACACTTGATCTTGGAGTCATGAGTTTGAGCCCCACGTTGGGTGTAGACATTTAATAAGTTGTATTAAGTAAATGCAACTTAAAATATATACATATGTATATATATGTATATACCATATATATATGATATATACATATATATACATATATATGTATATATCATATATATATGATGTATGCATATATATGCATATATATGTATATATCATATATATATATGATATACAGATATATCAAGACCTTGTAAAGCTAATGAATAAACTCATTACATCTTTTGCTCACAAAAGCAATTCCATGTTAAATCTCAAGAACTTATTTCCCTGGCCAAATTGCATGTACACTTTCGATATGAGCTAATTGCTTCAGGAGGTACCTTGGGAAGCCTTATTTCCTTCATGGCAAACGTCTGATTACTGTTCTCTTGCTGAACCAAAAGGGCTCTGCCGAAGGAGCCCTCTCCAATTACTCTTAGGACCAAGTAGCCATCCATGCTGGGGCACCCCACAGCCCTCCTCCACTCGCACAGTCACCACAGCCTCTCCCAACCTGTATTCAAAAACAGAAATTTTGACAATTAAATGTATTTTCAAAAGGCAGAATCAATTCGAAGTAGCTCTAATCACCCTAATAGGACAACAGCAATTTATTCCTTGTCTACCGCTGAACAGGTAGACACTGAACACTCACGCCAGCTTTTATAATCCCGAATAAAAACCCCATTTACAGGGGCACCTGGGTGGCTCAGGCAGCTAAGCAACTTGATTTCGGTTCCAGTCATATCTCACAGTTCCTGAGTTCGAGCCCTGCATGGAGCCCCACACTGGGCTCCACACCGACATCATGCTTGGGATTCTCTCTCTCCCTCTCTCTCTCTGTTCCTCCTTCAATCATGCTTGCTCTCTCTAAATAAATAAATAAATAAATAAACTTTAAAGATACATTTACAGAACTGTACTGCATTTATCAAAACATCCATACATAAGTGAACTTGAGCAGTTCAAACTCGTGTTGTTCAAGGGTCAAGTGTGGTTTGTATACTTCAGTGCTAGATGCAGTTTTACAGCACTGCACTTTGGTCTCTCATGGTCCCTGCCATCGCAGGTGCCCCAAAGCAGAGACCTCCGACCTCAACAAATGCAGGGTGGTGAGTCTCACAGAGTTACGCTGGCACTCGGCAGAAATATCCAGAGGAGTTAGGAAAATGGTATTTAACTGAAGTCTGAAGGATGAATGGAAGTTGGCCAGGAAAAGAGAGAAGAGTGATGTAGGCAGAGGGGCTGGCATATGTTAAGAGCAAAAGAGACTGTTCAGTTCAAGGAAGTGAAAGAACTGTAACAGGCTGGTGAGGCAGACAGGGCCTTGTATGAAAGCTACTGTACGTCAAGCTCAGGTGGCTGGATTTTCTCTTTGGGGTAATGAATGTGCTGTCTCTGAAGGATTTTAATTGAGAGCATATTAGAAAACTCACTCACTCTGGCTGCAGAGCGAATGGATCGCAGAGGGGAGGGGGCCTGAGGGCTGGACTCCAACAAAAAAGGCAAAAAAATGATGATGGAGTAGAAGAGGGTGGTGGCAATGGCGATGAAGAAACAAGAAGGAAATATGTAGAAAGAATTGGCAAGGGTTTTAGCAACACATTTATGGGGAACAAGCTGGGAGAAGGGGACAAGGTAGACTCCCAGGTTTCTGGTATAAACTGGGTGAATGACATCATTCCCTGAAAGAAAGGAAAACCACAATGGTGGTGGTGGTGCTGTGTGTACGTGTGTGTGTGTCTGTGTGTGTGTTTCTGGCAGTGAGATTGTGGCAGGGGCGGGGAAAGGCATGGTGAAGGGAGACATGTGGAGATGCCTGGGATTAAGAAAGATAAGTAGTGGGGCAGCTGGGTGGCTCAGTCAGTTAAGCCTCTGATTTAGGTCAAGATCTCTCGGCTGGTGAGTTCGAGCCCCGAGTGGGGCTCTGTGTTGAGCTGTCAGCCTGTTTCAGATTCTGTGTCTCCCTCCCTCTATGCCCCTCCCTCTCTCTCTGCCCCTCCCTCGCTCTTTCCGTCTCTCTCACTCTCAAAATTAAATAAACATTAAAAAAAGAAGAAGAAGAAGAAGAAGAGACACACAGAGCCTTTGAACTTCAGTGTCCCTTTCTGTTATTTCTAGGATGAAGCAGCTAGCTGGATGGATCACAGGTAAAGGAGAAAGAAGACAAAGTTCCTAACACTCTGCCTGGTACAGAGGAGACCCTGGATAAATGGCAGCTGTTATTATTATTGTTACAATTTTAGAAAGATGATGCAATTTTTTTCACTGTAGGAAAAAAAAAACTCACTAGAATGAATTACCTTAGCTTTTAGAAAGCTTACTTGTAGTTTTGTTTTTGTTTTAAAATCACACCACAAAGAATTATGAGGCACGGAGAGCACCGTAGGTAAAGCAAAACTCACAAACCAAAACCTACATAGTACAGGGACCTGTAAAATGCCATTTGTATTCATGCGTGTCATAGAAGGGCCAGGAAACTCTAGAAATTTCTGCATATTGACTAACTTAGATGCATTGTGTTCAAAACCAATTCTTTTCAGGAACAGTCAGGTTTTCAGTATATTCAGGGATCTGAAAGAAAACAAGTTCTTTGCCATATTCTAATTGACTCTTGGTACTACCCGATTTAACAAGGAGGCCAAGTTTTCCCATGTTCCTATTCTTTTATTCTTCAGGGTCTTTATTTTATGTAATGGACAGTAACCGATGAGGAAGGGCAACCACTGATTTTTCTTAACTGAAAACCAGCATTTATTTGGTCCTTTCTGCCCATATTTGCCCATTACTCAATATTAACACCCATATTTCGGTAAAAGACCTGTGTATACTCTGAGCGTCACAAAGTCCCTTTGCATGCCTCTCCCAATCAAAAACTAGTAAAAGTGATTTGCAAATGGCCAGAAATGGGAGCACGGGTGCAAAACCTTGGCGTTCAAGTTTAGAAGGGGTCGCGTGCGGTGACCGCACCATGCGGGAGGCCAGCCGCGCCCAAATCCTTCCTCCGGGAGAATCCGTGCCACCTCGCAGTCCTCCACCTGCACCTGCGGTGCACCTGCGCGGCGCCGGGCGCCCAAAGGACCCAAGGCTGCGAGGGAGAGGGGGGAGGGGACCTGCGGGCGAGCGGCCCAGGCCCGGGGCGGAGCTGGGGTGTGGATCCTCGAGCGCCGAGAGCCGGTCTCCCGCTCGCCCCCGCCGCGCGAGGGCATCGCCCGCTCCAGGGGCCCCAGGCCGCCACTGCGGTCGCGCTCATTCTTCCAGAGGCTCCGTGCCTGGCGGCAGCACCGCTTACCAGCTTCCCCGGCGACCCGAGCCGGCTTCTGCGTCCGCGCGTTTCCGCTGGGCGGGCCCAGCAGGTCGTCTCTCGGGTTGCCGGTGATGGAAGGTCCCCGGGTTGGGCGGGAGGCGCTGTTATCGGAGTAGCCGGGCCTACTAAGGGCGCGTTTTAAAAGTTGTTCATCCACGTTGCTCTAGAACAATGCCAGTAACATTGAGGGGAAAGAATATTCCAGCAACGTGAGGTTTGCCTCCAATTTAAGCGAACAGCTCATGTAGACTAGTTTCTTGGGCCCAGCATTCCCCTTACTAGCTGAGTGACATTGGGCAAGTGTGGAGAGGGAAACAGTCCCCCCACCCCCCATGCCCATATCCTTCTCCATGGAAGTTGTGGATGTTAGGTTCCATGGTAAAGGCAGTTAAGATTGCAGGTGGAATTAAGGTTGCTAACCAACTAAGTCTAAAATATGGAGATGACTGGATTCTCCAGGCAGGCCCAGTGTGATCACAAGGGCCCCTGCAAGTGGAAGAGAGGGGCAGAGTAGTGGTCAGAGAGATCTGAAGATGGAGGTCGGGGCCATCAGCCAAGGGATGCAGGAGGACTCAAGAAGCTGGAAAAGGCCAGGAAACAAATTGCCCCCTTGAACTTCCAGAAGAAACACAATCCTGTCTATACTTTGTTTTTAGTGCAGTGAGGTCTAATCCAGACTTCTGACTTGCAGAAGAGAATACATTTGTGTTGTTTTAAGCCACTGTGTGGTGATTTGTTTTAAGGGCAAGTCTAGAAAACTCCTACAGCAAGTCATTAAACCTCTCTGTGTATGAGTATAGGACCTGCCTCATAGGAGTAGTGTGAAAATCAAAATGGGTGTACGGTAAAACCTTGGATTGCGAGTAACTTGTTCTGTGAGTGTTCTGCAAGACGAGCAAACATTTCTAATAAATTTTAACTTGATAAAGGAGCTAAGTCTTGTAATACGAGTAGTACATGATGTTGAAAGTCACATGATCACAACTGAGCCAAAGATTCTTCCCTCTCTCTCTCTCTCTGGGATTGTGGGTGATGTCTCCCATGCTCCGATGCTGGGTCTCAGGCCATTGTGTTTGGCAGAAATCAGTGATTTTTCAGAATGTTGGAACTGGCACTGGTGTATTTTTTGTCACTTCAAAGCACCAATGGACAGTCCTTTGCTTTTCCATACAAGAGTAACCTTAGGAACACTTTGCTTCATTCTAGGTCATTGGATAGGTTCCTTGTTAAAGCTGCACAAAAAGAAAAAGATTCCATTGAGCCAAGAGACAGCCGTGATTCTGTTAGTGATATTGAAAATCGTCCTACACAATAACCCTCCTCTCTTGTTGTCTCCCCACATCAGCCATGAAGGTTTTCAAAGGTAGGTGCAGTTAATTTTTCTTTATATTTTGTATTTTCTTTATTATTTTGTATTATATTACAATCTTGTTATCATTAAATTTATTTTTTTATTTTTTTATTTTTTTGAGAGAGAAACAGAGCGTGAGCAGGGGAGGAGCAGAGAGAGAGAGGAAGACACAGACTCCGAATTAGGCTCCAGGCTCTGAGCTGTCAGCACAGAGCCCAAAGCGGGGCTTGAACTCATGAACGGCGAGATCATGACCTGAGCCAAAGTCAGATGGTTAACCAACTGAGCCACCCAGGTCCCCCAGTATTGTTATCATTTTTACATGAATATTTTTGGGTTGTGGAACGAACCATCTGAGTTTCCATGATTTCTTATGGGAAATTCGTTTTGATATACAAGTGCTTTGGATTACAAGCATGTTTCTGGAACGAATTATGCTTGCAAACAAAGGTTTCACTGTATTAGTATAATATATACATATTAGAACAACTTCTGTCTGTACTTGTCTGTGCTGAACGTGTTCACCATAATATGGCAACGTTAATATGCTATCATTCTATAACGTAGAGATAAGAGCAGGGTCTCTGGAGTATAATGTTCTTTCTGAATGGTCAACATTTGCAACATCTGCATTGGTTGGTTTCAATTAAAGAAACAAAAACAAAACTACTATACATGTCTATGCCCAGAATGCTACCAGTTTCCGTGAACTAATTAATGCTCATGCTGCTCAAGCCGCAGGCACAGACCTCACCACTTTATATTCATGACAGTGCTGGGGCAAAAGTCATAAAACCGCCCAACTCTTTTCTTTCTTGCCCTGTGTCAATAGTCATGAAAAGGACTCTTTTATCTTGTTCCATGGATGTATTAGTTTTCTAGGGCTGCCCTAACAAAAACAAAGTGTCACAAACTGAGTGACTTAAACCACAAAAGTGTATCCTGTTAAAGTTCTGGAGCCTACGTGTCCAAAATAAAGGTGTCAGCAGGATTCTTGCTCAGGACTCAGAGAGGGACCTGTTCTGGGCCTCTCTGGCTCATAAAATGCTGTCTCTTCCCTGTGTCTTCACATCACCTTCCCAGTCATATTAGACTAGGAGCCAACCCTAGTCCAGTCTTATCTCAATTACATCTGCAATGACCCTATTTCCAAATAAGGTCACATTCTGAAGTCCTGGGGGCTAAAGTCCAACATAACTTTTTTGGTGTGATATAATTCAACCTGTAACAAGCAGCAAGCAGAGACTAGTGAGCATGGGGAAGAGGAAATAGAACAGATATGACCCCTTTTCTCTATAGCTGTTGCCAAACTATGGCTCCCAGGCAGGGGACTTCTGAACTGGGTAGTGATTGGAAATAAAATATTGCTATAGGTAACATATACAAGGTACTAGGCATTGTTTTAAGTGAATCAATACACGTGAAGTGTTTAGAATAGGACTAGATAATGGTAAGTGTCAGCTATCAACTCATTTTAATCTCCAAAACACCCCTAAAGTTACAATTATTATCTCTGGAGCACAGAGAGGTTTTTTGTCTCAGGTCCCATAGCTAGTAAGTGGTAAAACTGGAATTAGAACCCCAGCGGTATGGTATGACTCAAGTCTGATTCTTATTTGGAGACAGAGCATACATACACACACGCAAGCAGGGAGGGACAGAGAGAGAGAGAGAGAGACAGTGAAAGAGAGAGAGAATTCCAAACAGGCTCTGCACTGTCAGCACAGAGCCTGATGCGGGGCTCAAACTCACGAGCTGTGAGATCATGACCGGAGCTGAAATCAAGAGTCAGACGCTTAATCAACTGAGCCACCCGGGTGCCCCTCAAGTCTGATTCTTAACCATGACCCTTCAGTGTTAGATGTTGCTTGTAGCCGTAAACAGTGTCAAAAGCTGAGTTACAAAGTTCCCATGTAGTCTTAATGTTACATTGATCTAGGTCAATGAAAAATTCCTTATGACTTAGTAAATTAGAGAAAAAGCAAGTTGTAAAACCATACATGAAGTATGGTACCATTTATGAACAAAGCAAAACAAAACCTACAAAATCCACACATACACATGTGTCTATAGGTGTACAAGTCTGTGTATATGTTAAATACACAGAAAAAATTTGGAAGGTTACTAATACTAGTAACACTTAAGAAGGGTGGTGTGGGGCACCTGGGTGGCTCAGTTGGTTAAGCGTCTGGCTTCCCCTCAGATCATGATCTCACGGTTCCTGGGTTCAGTTTGGGTCCCGCATCAGGCTCTTCACTGACATCTCAGAGCCTGGGGCCTGCTTCGGATTCTTTGTCTCCCTCTTTCTGCCCCTCCCCTGCGCGCACCCTGTCTCTCTCAAAATAAACAAATTTTTTAAAAATTAAAAAAAAAAAAAAAAAAAAAGGAGTCTCTGTCTGCTTTGTAGTTACTTCAATCATTCTGTTTACTGGTGACCTTTGCTCCCCAACCTTCATTTGGTCACTCAGTGCCTCATATTTACATATTTCAGGTATAACTACATAGAAAAGACCGACTCTCAGTCCTGATTCCAAATACCTATGGAAAGGAACCTGACAGTCCAGATTGGGTCAGGTACCCATTCTGGTTAATCAACCAGGGGGACAGCCAGATAATACATAGCACAAAAATGACAAAGGGAATGATCTCCACTTTACCCCTTAGAAAGATGAAATTCAACTGAGTAACTTCTCCATGATCACATAACTTTTAGGGGAAGGTAGGAGCTGAGATTTTGAATGTAGATCCATTGGACTTTAAAGCTTATGCACCATATATCATATGCTTGGAGATATTTATCTTGGAACAAACTGAGATCAGCCATGATAACCGTCCTTGAGCACCTGAAAAGGAGCAATTACCTACGTCTGGAAAGGTTAGCACCAGGGCTATTTAAAGAGACAGATTTTCCTGCAGTTAAGGGAGGAAAGGGAGGGAAAAAGCACTCTATGAAACTTGTCCAAACATAGAACCACTTATCTCAAGCTCCCTATCACTGAGGTATCCGAAGCTATGTTATATGGCTAAATGAACCATATGGTATGCTTATTATAAAGCTAGGAGTACAGGCCAGCTTGAAGTTTATTTCAAAATGGCGTATTTTGCACCATTCATACAAAGTATGAAAAAAATTGGTAAAAATTTAGGTAAACCTTTAGATAGACTGATAATTTTTCAAAGAGAAATACACTATTAAACACATATTTAAATATTAAAAACTGCAAGTCAGATCTCACTATAATGTATTTCAAAAGCGAAATTTAAATTCATTCACTGTGGTTAAACTGCATTTCATATTTGTTGAAATAAATGTCACTGAAACATCGAAATACAGATATATTTATTTATAAATATTAGGTACAGTTTATAAAAGACTAAAAATCCTCTCTAGGACACAAAACTATTATAGAACAAAGATAGGTGCTATTGTACAAACGGAATGAGTGAACATAAGACTATGTGATTCTTAAGCGCATTTATATCACACACAGTTTTAAAACTACCATATCTTTGAAGCTGTAGAATTGGTAGGCGATGTATTTAAGAATTAGTTCAGAGACTTACAAAACAATTTTATTGGTGATATTTATGTGTGGGGAGAAGAAACTGTTTATCGCATATAACTATCACGTTTCAAGGGACATGACTTAACAGGAAAGTTTTTATAAGAAACTATTAGTTATTTTAGAAATTCTACCTACATTAAAATAACATTATATATTCCTGCTCTAATTCCAACTATATCAAGTGAAATGATAAAATTTAAAATTGTAACATTTTAGATAGTCAAGTTACAAAAGGAACTAAAGAAAGAAACTCAGATTCAAAGTTTCAAATACCCACTGAGTTCGACACCTTTTCTTTCTTAGTACAAAGTATCTGCTCTTAGACATGGGGTATTCAGTTAATTACCCTTCCTGGTGACCTCAGCTACAATAAAAAAGAAAGAAGCCAACAGAGACCACAGACTCACTAGCGCTGATGGAAAGCGATAGGGAAGAGCCAAAGCACAACAGACCACAGCAGTCTGGGTAACAACAACTGGGTGGAAAAGCAAGCTAAATCTTCCATGTCTTCACATTTGAAGGGAGTCACTCTACACATTACAATTACTGACTTTTCGACTGATCTATAGAATCAAGGAAAGGCGATGAAAAGTCAGCATTCTGTTTAAAGGCTGGCATGTATATTATACATTTCAAGAACAAGCCTATGCAAATATATCAATTTTATCTAGAACACCTTTTCTGACGATGCAGCATTACTGTACTTATATTTAATGACTAAAAATTTATCTCTAACTTAAGACGATTAAAAGTGAACAAGTCAACATTATGATGAAACCTGTTTATAGCCAAGGAATATAGTAAACTACTTGACAAATTTACCATCTTAGAAACTCCCTCTGCTAAGATCGAAAAGGTAGGATTAGCTCTCTGCTGCCCAGAAGGCAATACCTGCTATAAGGTATTGAACATCAGTAAGAGAGCTTACTGCCATGAATACTTAGGTACTTGGCCCACTCCTAAGAGACACACAAAGCCACAACAAGCAAACAAAATACCCCAGGAACAATAAAAACCCCATTTCTCATCATCACTTTATTTCTCTTCTGCTGTTCCAGGCTCTGAGAACATCGGGCATAGTGCTGAATTGGGACGGCATACGAAAGCATCGGTTTCCCCTCCCAACTCTGTTAATTGTTCCAATGAAGACACACAAGGATAATGGTCTTTTAACATATCTGGCAATTTAGAAGTCTTCTCTTGAATACGTCGAGAACGTCTCACTGGTGTTAGAAACTTTAGCTCTTTAAATGTAGAATCTGTATTGTCAAACTGTATCTTCTTTTTTACACTAAAAAGACAAAAATTATTCCCAGAGTTAAAAAACATTAACATTTTTACTTGTTCTTTTATGCCATTTATCTTACTATAACTTGTATGTTACAACCGTGTGATTGGCTGTCTTACAGAAAAGGAGTTACCAAAGCTCCTTGTAGTTAGGAACTTATTCCTTTCTGTATTTGTTGTCACAGCACATATACAGCAGATTCTTGAATATCTGTACAATTGGCTATTTGCTCAATTCCAAAACCTACTATTATCAATAGCTTACAGACATTAAAGTAAAATATCAAAGTTTTCTTTCACAAAATGGCAATACTTAGGGAAAAGCAAAGCAAATCCAGTATTTAAAGGGTGAAATGTCCCAATGATATTGATTTGCTTGAAACCTTTACCTATTAATAAATGATAGTTCTAATCGCAAGTGAAATATTTTTAGATACCATATTTATTATTCCTAAACATAAAAACAAATCACAGCACAGTACACTTTGAAAGCTTACCTTTGTAGGTATGGTGTAGTAGACACATTATATTTAATTAAGCAACTCCCCCTGGTTTCTGTACTGGGGGTTTTAACATCATTGGTTGAATCGTTTGTTTTGTCATCTTCCACTTTTTCATCATCTTGGAATACCACATTTCTAGTTTTCTTTTCCATTTCTGGTTTTCCTGACTCTAGATTAACCCCTCTATCTTCAGTGCTGACTTCATGGATGTATTCCTTGGTTGCACAAGCCTCCTCAACATTTTCTCCTATAGAAATACATTTATAGATTAAGCTTTGGGCCAAATTGAAAGAGCAAAATCAGAAGGCATTAAAGTTATTCATAGTTGGTCAGATTTTCAAAATCAACGAAACAAACTGCCATCTCCTAACCATTTCGTTTCCTAAGCTAACACTGCTGAGAACTATTGACAAATATTTACTGGCGCCTGTGGGTCAGGGGTTGTAGATACAAATATAAGAATGAAACCATTCCTGTCCTTTAAGAAGTTGAAAATAATTATAAAATGAGAAAAATGCCATATAACTGAGGTAAGAATAAGGGGTCATAGGAACCCATGAAACGGAATAACTACCTTTGTGTGAGAGACAGCGAGATGGCTATGGAAAGCTTTCAAGTGACACTTAGGCTGGGGCTTGAGAAAAGAGTACTCGACAAGACCTAGGAAGACAATCTTGGTATGAAACTTAAAAGAAAATGACCTATTAAGACAACATTAAAGGGCCAGTGTGCTTAGAATACACGGTAAGAAGCAAGGTGGGAATGTGGGGAAGAGGTGATGAGTTCAGATAGGTATGAAGGGCTGGACCGTAATGACCTTTACATGCTAGAAGTTCGGTAAAAATAAATCTCTACTGGAGCGACAGAGATACAATACGGTTGATCACTAAAACAGATGGTTTAGAATGGCAAGGAATGAAAAGGAATGACCTGTGATGATAAGAAGACAAAGCTATGGTTGCCTTAAGCAAGGTGGCAGAGAGGTAGGCAGTGAGGAGGAAGGGCTCGATTTAAGAGTTATTTCTAAGTTAGGACTTAACAAATGGGTGCATGTGTGTGTCTGAATGAGTGTGCAGGTATAGTGCGGGCATCTCTTCCAAAATTTCTTGCGTAGGCCTCTTTAACCACAGAGGATTTTCTTTTTTGGGGGGAAGAGATGATGGTATGGGGAAGCAATGAGGGACGACAAGGAGTCCAAAATAAAACATGCTAGATGTGAAACACTGGAGACGTCCTGGTAAATCCATCAAGCCGAGAAGACCTCTAGATTTGACTAGTAGGAAATTATTAGAGATTTTTACTAAGAGGTGTTTCAGTTATATGATACATCTGAATCTAGAAAATGTTTACATTTCATAAACCTGACAGCTAATGAATCTCTTACTTCTATCTCCCATCCCTAGCAAAGAGAATTCTTGAACAGCTTCTCTAGAGCACGGAACAGATGACAGAATTTCACAAGTAAAATTTTAGAGATGCTCAAATCAAATTGCCTCACTTTTAACACAGGAAACTGAGGCCTAGAGAGGTAAGGCAACTTTCACAGACACTCAATGACAAATTTGAGTTTTGAACCAGATCTCCTAATTAAAAATTCTTTACACTACATAAAGCCACTGAATCTTGGAGGGAGGTATGCCAACAGATGTAAGAGGAGAGAAACAACTGACAAATTTAACAAGTTTAAAAAGATAAAAGAAAAATAATTCAATGAATTTTAATAAAATCACAATTCACTTGAAGAAAATAAAAAACGTACCATATTTAACTTTTCCTTGACTCTTCATTGTCAGAATATCTGCAATGGTATGTCGCATCTCTTCAATAGGCTTAATTGTTTTAGTGAGGGAAATAAAAGTTTTATATTCTCAGACATTAACGAGATTGTCCAAGTCAAAAATATTTTAAACAGTGATTACATTTCATACAATTAATAAAACAAAGCAGTGGTTCTTAGACCATGTCTCTTTTCTCAAAATACTTATTTTGGCCACTCAAATTTTTAAAAATGACTCTTTGCCATTTAAAAAAAATTTTTTTCAGGGGGCGGGGGGCGCCTGGGTGGCTCAGTCGGTTAAGCGTCTAACTTCGGCCCAGATCATGGTCTCACAGTTCGTGGGTTCAGGCCTCATGTTGGGCTCTGTGCTGACAGCTCAGAGCCTGGAGCCTGCTTTGGATTCTGTGTCTCCCTGTCTCTCTCTCTGCCCCCCCTCAGCTCATGCTAGCACTCTTTCTCTGTCAAAAATAAACTTCAAAAATTAAAAAAAAAATAAAATAAAAAAAAAATTTTTTTAATGTTTATTTTTCAGAGAGAGAGCCAGAGTGAGAGTGGGGGAGGTGCAGAGAGAGGGAGACACAGAATCTGAAACAGGCTCCAGGCTCTGAGCTGTCAGCACAGAGCGTGACACGGGGCTCCAACTTACGGACCGCGAGATCATAACCTGAGCTGAAGTCGGACGCTTAACTGACTGAGCCACTGAGGCGCCCCGACTCTTTTCCAATTTAAAGGGTAGAATTATCAGATTAAAAGTTTTCCCCACAATTTTTCTTAAAACTGCTTGTCTGGATATAAACAAAATTCACGGATAAGTAACAAGCTAACACTAATCTCTATTAAAGAGCTAATAATATACGGTAAATTTAATATGAGATTTATACCTTTTCTCCTATGTCCATGGTTATATATTTTTTTCACAGGCTATTAAATGCATCTCTGAAGAGCTCAAGGTTGATCAGCCTAACATTTCACTCATTCAAATTCAACAGTTCACTAAGTGTCCATTATATTCTAGAACATATAAGTACTTACTACGTTCCTTTGAACTGCCCTGACTGCTAATGCAACATATTCAAGACATTATATAAAAGGGAAGTTCTGGCTCATATTCTTAGTTCTAGCACATAGTCCTTAACTACTCACTCATCCTGCTTTCACTTTTCTTTTGCAAATTTTAATCCTTGTTTTCCACTTTCTGCTCCAGTGTCACAGCTTTCCTTTACACACTGCTTTCTATGTGAACCTTTGGCCCCGGTTATGCATCCTAGCTAATCTGCCTTAAGCCACTTTAAGTTATGCCCCTTCTGGTTCAGCGCAGTAGGAACCTAACACTCCCTTCCAGGTGGGATTCTGTCAAATACAATTTCCCTTCAGCAAAGCGCTTTATACGTAATAGCCATTGAGAGAATATCTGCTGAATATTTGATTTTTGATTCAGGTGAAGGGTCAAATAGTATCCGTTGGCTTTGCTGAGAATAAAGTGAGTAGACCTTTCTTAAAGAAAGACTAAAGAAAAAAATTTTTTTAAAACTCTCTTTATAAATAATCTCTAAAAATGCATGTTGAGAAACCTGGTCAAAAGGAAATGCATTTTAGAAATATTTGCCCATAAAAGCAAAAACCCAGTCAAATAAAAAAACTGGAGATACAACTTATTCTAGAGCCAGGGCCTTTGTAGCAATAGACCAGGAAGGGGCGAGAGGTATGCTATCAAATCACTATGGTGGTTACATGTCAGAGAAACTAGTTGACTGCCATTTTCTATGCGTGGGCAGGACCAAACACAGGGCACAAAAATATAAGTACATTAAGAAACGCTCTTAAAGCAACAGGGTTCTCTCACAGAGCCACAGAACCCGCTAACATTTAGATGTTAATTCTACTTACTTTATCTTCGTTAAATACATTTTAATATTAAAAATTCAATATCCCAGATATCTTAACTAGGAAATGTGTAAAACGACATGTTGTACTAAAACATTGCTCACAGCATTTTTCACGAAATTTACATTTCAGCTTATATTCATCTTCTAAGTGCGATTATCACTAGTTCACAGGCAAGTTTTAGAAGGTTAAGAAACAGCTTCTGTAAATATGCAATCATTGTGGCCTTTAAACATTCATTACCACTACGTATATAACCACACTTTTATCAAGTTATGTTGTAATGTGCTCCAAAATAACTCTGAATCTTTTACACTGTAATAATAAAGATTATTACGTTTGCATCTTACCTGAGCGCCCGCCAGAATGGCTTTCTCATAGATTGTGATGACATTTTCGATAGGACTTGTGAGGGGTTCAATACGTGCAAGGCATATCCAGTATCGAACAAGCTTTTTGGCATCCGGAATACTTTTAATCAGGTCATTCAGTATGACCAATATTTCTTCTTTTGGGCATCCCTAAAACAGCAAGAAGTGAAGTGAGTGATCTCATTTAGCCTCCAAACTATGAACAATTAAGTAAGCTTGATCTATAATCAAGATCAATGATAATGAGAGAAAAAACTGATAGAAAACTATTCATAAGAATATTCACTGTTCTCTTCCTTACTCCAAACTTATTCTGAACGGCTAACAAGAAGCATATTAGTCATGAATACAAAGCAGGGAAAAAATGAGATATAAGTTGAGAAAAACATTAAGTCAAAAATGACCAACACTCTACATGGTCTTGATCCTTTTCCTTATCCTTATCCTTTTACATATTGTGGGATTCCATTCAATATTTGAGTTGGAATTTTTGCATCTACGAAATGTTTATGGGGGAGAACAGCTTCCGGTTTTAAAAATTGTCTTTATCAGGTCTTGATATTAAGGCTAAAATGAATCTGTTACGGTATATGTACTTAAGGGCTATACACAGATAGTATACACAGATACACAGATAGTAGGGCAGTTTCAATGACAAACCCCAGCTAAGCAGAATTAAGAATATAATCAGGGAAACTCCGAGTCTAATTTTCACGGGTCCTCAGAATCACAAAAAGTCTAAAGATGCTCATGAAGACCAGAGTAAGGTTTGAAATCATACTCATAGATTCAGTCTTGCTGTGGGTCTTGGACACTGTGGGTAACCAAAGCAAGATTAAAAAGTATTCAGGAAATAAAGGAAACATTCTAGAGTTATTATACTCTGTAGGATTTTGGTCCAAATAGTGAAACTCTACAATAAGTTCAAGACCATGATGATGTTGGTTTAGATTAATGGAATTTTGTTTGAAATATTTTAGCTAACTTGAATTCCATGTGAGATAATGACTAATTTATGTAGCTAGTCTTTGGTAAAATATGTAATGAGTGGAAAAAATAATATGAAAACATGCCGAAGGAATGGAAAAAACAGAAGTATCAGAGTGAATATCCACCCTCAGCCCATTTTATATTAACATCTTACAGAAACATAATATTTATAAGTAAAAAAAAAAAATCCAGTAAAAACCTAATTATCCCTTTGATCTATTTATATGAACTCAATGAAAATGCAGTCCATTAAAGGCTAAAGATAAACAATCTCATAATTAACATTAAATCTACATAACACCACTAACACATTACATGGTCAAAGAGTGACAAGGTAATTTAGTGAGATAACATTTATGAGATAATTTACAAACTATAAACTACTATACGAATATAAGGACTGTACCTCACTAATCAGGTTTAGGCATTCAGAAAATGTCTTGTTCACTTTTTCGGTAAATAATCTTTGTTCATCTTCTTCTACCATGGTAGTCCAAAAGGACCCAACTGGGTTTTCGTGTTGCCCTTCAGGCTCAGGCTGGGTAACTCCTGAGCTAGGAGGCCTTTTCAGGACTTTCCTTTTGCCAGCTTTCCACTCACTCAGACGAGCTCTACAGTTACAAGCAGGATACAAGCATTACCGTGATATTGATGATAGAATTCTCTCAGAGGAGAAGTTAAAAAATAACTCAGGTCTTGAAGTAGCTCCATGCTAGTGGCACATACATAAGTTCACAAGTTCAAAGAAAGAGGAATATTGAACATACCAATGTTAATTATATGCTCAAAGACCCTAAGAACCCATTTTTAAATGGAGAGGTTATAAAATATTTCCCAATTGTATTAAGCATTATAACTTAGATTACATCAGACCTAATGAAAGACACTCAAGCACAAGAACTTAGGTCATACTGTTCCACAACATAAATTTGCTTAAATTTGCACACGACAGAAGAGAATCTACACTTGCACACAAATTCTAATACATTCAAGGAGATGATAAGCCAAACCACAAGAGCTACTCTGCTGAAAATTAAGCTAATAAAATTACATTTACTTACTTCCTCTCTTCTGCTGTTTCTTTGGGCTGCGCTGATCTATCAATAGTTGCTTTTGCTATTGTATGTCTGCGAGGGTCAACGTTTTTCGACTTTTCTATCAGTTTGGTGTTAGAAGACGAAACAGGCCTGGCTACAATTTCAGACTTCATGCTTCTTGTTAGTGTCTTCTTTCTTTCTATACCCTGAGAACCCGTTTTGGCACTAGATGAAACGGTGTTTAATTGCACTAACTCTTTCTCTCGAGGTCCTTTCCGCATCGTAACATTGGCCGAGCTTCTACTGATGCCTGGTCTCACAGCATCCTGAGCATTGTCGCGGTGACTTCTAATAGGAGGTCGCAGAAGCTGTCTGTTCTGAATTGTAGTGCTCACAAGTTTAGTGGTAGTCGTCACGTTAGAAGCTCTATCGCTTTTCGCTGTCACACTGCTGCTGTTTGTGCGCAGAGGCTCTGTAGCTTTAGGGACTGTAGTCGAAAGTTTCTTTATTGCTGCAGAACTCTCATCTCTGATTTGTAGAGGCTTTCTAAATGAATTAATCTTAGACTGAACAATTTGGCCACGGTAAGATCCAAGCACAAGCTTCTTGGACATGTTAGCATCTTGCTTTGGTTTTTCTGTCATTATTTGTTTCTTTTTATTGTTGTTTTTAAGATGAAACACTTGGCTTAATGTCATGTGTTGACCTGGAGGGTCACCTTTAATTGGTACCAACTGCCCAGTTTGATTATTATCCTCAGAATTAGGTGTATCAATTGCTATAGTTGAATTGGTTAGTTCATTAGAAGGCCTTAAAGGAATACAATTTTTTTCCATTGTTATATTATTTTTGCTCCCGGGAGGTCTACTGACATTTTCTTTACCAGCCTAGAAGAGTGATTTATGACAAATTGGTATTTCAGAATTCATCTCTTTAAGAGTTTAGGAAAGGGAAAGGGGGAAAAGGGACAGTTTATGAGGGCTATGTCCATATCTTACCATTTTTGTTTTAAATTTCAGAACTTTTGTCTCTTCATGGACCTGGCCCTCAGAGGTCATCACTTTCTGGTCTCTACTACTTTAAAAAAAAAAAAAAAAAAAAGGAAAAAAAGTTTAACCACAGACCAAGTGAGTTTTGTCTTTGGCAGGAGGAATGGGAGGATACTAACAATCATCTAACTTTGTAATTTTAAATTAAGGCAAGAACTGAGCTGAGATTTATTTATGAAGCAA
Organism: Herpailurus yagouaroundi; assembly: GCF_014898765.1. Taxonomy (NCBI): domain Eukaryota; kingdom Metazoa; phylum Chordata; class Mammalia; order Carnivora; family Felidae; genus Herpailurus; species Herpailurus yagouaroundi. The sequence goes on along the minus strand of NW_024412428.1, from coordinate 18,829,644 downwards.
AACTCTTCTTTCTTTATTATAGGGTGACTTAATAGTATAAACAAGATGGCTGGAGAATTTAGATATTTTCTTAAAAGTCTTAACACCCTCTCCATACAGAATAGGTAAACACATTTGATAACCTCATTCCAAACCATTCTTCTTAGTCACTCAAACAAATCCTCAAAACCTTTATTAAGCAACACTTCCTTTGGTTAGTTTTCAGTACTTAGTAACAGATTTACATTGAAAAAAAAATTAAAAATAGCCCCTCTTCAAATAAATGGTGCTGGGAAAACTGGACAGCCACATGCAAAAGAATGAAACTAGACCACTTTCTTACACCATACACAAAGATGAACTCAAAATGCATTAAAGACCTAAACGTGAGACCTGAAACCATAAAGCTCCTAAAAGGAAACAGAGGTAGGAAAGTCCTGGACACCAGCCTTAGCCATATTTTGTAGGATGTATTGTGTCCCCTCAGGCAAGGGAAACAAAAGTAAAAATAATGGAAAGTTCATCAAACTAAAAGCCTCTGCACAGTATCAAACCATCGACAAAACAAAAAGGCAATCTACTAAGTGAGAGAAGATATTTACATGGGACATATCTGATAAATCAGGGGTTAATTTCCAAAATTTATAAAGAACTCCTACAGCTCAACATGAAGAAAACTCAATTAAAAAATGCACAAGCAGACCTGCACAAGCAGGACCCAAGCAGACATTTTTCCAAAAACATTCAGATGGTCAACAAACCCATGAAAAGGTGCTCAACATCACTCGTCATCAGGGAAATGCAAATCAAAACCACAATGAGATAATACTTCACACCTGTCAGAATGGCTACTAACAAAAAGACAAAAAGATAACAAGTGTTGGAAAGGATGTGGAAAAAAGGGAGACCTTGTGCAATGAAAATATAAATTGGTGCAGCCAATGGAAAACAGCATGAAGTTTCCTCAAAAAATTCATAAATAGAAATACCAGATGATCCAGTAATTCTACTTCTGGGTATTTACCTGAAGAGTATATGAAAACACTAGTTCAAAAAGATACATGCACCCCCGGGGTTTACTGCAGCATTATTCACAATATCCCTGATATAGAAGCAACCTAAGTGTCCATCAATAAATGAATGGACAAGGAAGATGTGGCATATATATATATACTGGAATATTACTCAGCCATAAAAAAGAAAATCTTGGGGTACCTGGGTGGCTCAGTCAGTTAAGCATCCAAGTTTGGCTCAGGTCATAATCTCCCAGTTTGTGAGTTTGAGCCCCACATCGGGCTCTGTGCTGACAGTTCAGGGACTGGAGCCTGCTTCAGATTCTGTATCTCCCTCTCTTTCTCTCTCTCTCTCTCTGACCCCCCCCCCCACACTCTCTGTCTCTCTCTCTCAAAAATAAATAAATATTTAAAAAGAAAAGAAAAGAAAATCTTGCCATTTGTGACACAATGGATAGACCTTGAGGGTATTCTGCCAAGTGAAATAAGGCAGTTGGAGAAAGACAAATACCATACGATTTCACTTATATGTGGAATCTACAAATACAAAACAAAAACAAACAACAAACAAAAAATAGAAACAGACTCAAATACAGACTGCCTAAGAGGAGGGTGGTGGGAAATGGATGAAAATAGGCAAAGGGTAAATAAGTGTGTGTGTATATATATATATATATATATATATATATATATATATATGGGAAAATAGGTATAAAGTAAATAAGTCACTGGAATGAAAAGTATAGTATAGGAAATATAGTCAATAATATTATAGCAACTTTTTACGGTGACAGAAAGTAACTACACTTTCCACGGTAAGCATTTAATGTATTCAACTGTCAAATCACTATGATGTATACCTAAAATTAATGTCAATTATACTCTGATTAAAAAGAAGAAAAGAAAAAGGGAAAGAAAAAAAATAGCCCTCCCAAAAGAAATCCAAAATTTTCCATACACACGCAGCCCAATTCATTATAAATATGGACTTCAGTTTCTAGATGGCAATGCATTTAGAATATGTATCTAAAACAAATGCTTCCTCAAGAATTTAACCTACACTCCTTTTAACAGATAGAGACTGTTTAGTACAGGCCATGAGATTCTCTTAGCAAGTCATTATAACAATTTGCATTCCATAAAGAAAAGACAAAAGAGGATCAATTAGACATCCCATTGATTCTAAGACAGTTCCCAAGTTCAGAGATGCTAAAATGTAAAAGAAGGGTACATTTTAGAATCAACAAAGCTTGTTATCCCTGTAGTTGATAATTTGGGTTACGATGCCTCTCGCATCTTTTTGCTTAGTCTGATCGGACAAGGGGCAGAACTTTGACATAGCTTGTACTACACATTTTTAAAAAATTTATTATTTAATTTACATCCAAGTTAGTTCGCATATGGTACAACAATGATTTCAGGAGTAGATTCCTTAATGCCCCTTACCCATTTAGACCATCCCTCCCCCACGTCCCCTCCAGCAACCCTCTGTTTGTTCTCTATATTTAAGTCTTTTATGTTTTGTCTCCCTCCCTGTTTTTATATTATTTTTACTTCCCTTCCCTTATGTTCATCTGTTTTGTATCTTAAATTCCTCATATGAGTGAAGTCATGTATTTGTCTTTCTCTGACTAATTTCATTTAGCATAACACCCTCCAGTTCCATCCATCCCTCCAGTAGTTGCAAATGCCAAGATTTCATTCTTTTTGATTGTCGAGTAATACTCCATTTGTACTACACATTTTGAATGATGGCAGAGTCAAGATGCATCAGTGAACAGAGCATTGTCTCCTCAGTTTAAAGCCCTGCATTCACTGCCTGATGGTAAATACTCCTCTTGTTATTCACTGGCCTGTAGTCCGGTGCGGGGTGGGAGATGATGCTCACGGTCAGTCTGTCAGGTGCTCCCAATGTGGTACCTTAACCAATCAGACCCCCAATTACTTCTGGGCTTACGGTATACTGTGATGTTATCTCATGGAGAACATCAGAAGCAATCTTAACAAGAAATAGCCCTTCTTTCCTCCACCAAAGACTGCCAGCCTATGTGCCTCTGTACCCATATATTCTGCCTTCCTTGGCAAATAAACTGACACCATGCCGACCCATGGGCAAACTCTCCATTTGTGCTCTCTCGCTTGAGCACTGAGGATCTTTGTTCTTATTATTTATTCATTCTTCTGCATCATTAATTACCCCTCTGCTACATCATTCCCATCCGCATATAAACACTGTATATTATATCTCATCTTAAAAGCCTTAAACCCCACATTCCCTTTCATCTTTATAGCAAAACTCCTCAAAAGTATGTATCTAAACACACTGTCCCCATGTTGTCGTATTACATTTTCTCCCCAGCCCATATCCATTGGGAATGTGCCCTCACCACTCTCCTGGAGGCTCCTAGTGTCATCTCCTTCTGTCTTTCTACAACTCAGGGATCAATTCTGCTTTCACCTTACTGCACCTTTCAACAGCACCTGACAGGTAGTAATTCTTTCTTTCAACACTCTCTTCACTCTGCTGCTGGATCACCAACTCCTCCTTTTCCTCCTACCTTGGTGGGCCGCTTCTTTCAAGTCTGTCTCTCTTCTTCCTGACCTCGCTGGGGCTCAAAGCTGCATTCAAATTTTAAACTTTTCTTTTGCCTTTTTATTTTAGTTTTATACTTCTCAGGGACTCCTCTTTTTCTGTCTGTGCTAACAGAATCCTAGCGCTTGGTCTTGAAATTGCTGGCCTTTTTAACTGCTAGCTAAAAAAAACCACAACACATCAGGATAAGGAGAATCCACCTTATTCACCCATCCAGTATGGAGTTATATGAAAATACATCTGAATATATATATATATATACACACACACACACACACACACACACACACACACATATATATATATAAAATGCTATTCTACCTTGTGATGATAAAACTGTCCTCACAAGCATTATCTAAACATAGGAATCTTAAAGTACTCACGCTAGAGATTGGAAAATAGAATGATTTAATTTTGAAAAGCTGCAACTCTGATTGGCTATTTAACAATTTGTTGCTCAAGTAATAATATTTAAATTGACATCTGTTTTCTGAAAGGAATAAATATAGCACTTGTGAGATTTCTTGTAAAGCCAGAAGAATTTCAGAATTTTCTTTTCTTCCCATTGTGTATAAGAGTATTATAAACCCCACGACCCAGTTAGATTCCTTATTTAAGTCAGTAGTTGAGAGTCATGCTCTGTCTTACTTGAGTTGATACTCTCTTTGCTCACTCTCTAGTAATCTTATTCCCCCTCAAGGTTTTAAATAAATATCACCTACCAACTGGCAATTCCCATGTTTATATCTCTGATCCCAATCTCAAGCCAGCCCTTCAGATGTGCAACTCTTTGGCTTTTCCACTTGGATGTCTTGTTGGTGCCTCAGATTTAGCATGGCCAAAACAGAGCTCCTGATTACCCCATTCCTCCCTTAGTCTTCCCCATCTCGATATATGGTATCACTAGCCACTCAGTTATTCAAATAAAAAATCTAGGATCATCTTTTTGTCTTAAATGAAGAAACGAGGAATTTGTGAAAGAAAATGCACAACCATTTACATGTAAATGTAAAACATTTAAAGTAACACTAATGTAAAATTAAAAAGATTAAAAATTTGGAATTAATGCCAAACTTACATCAACTTGCAAAATTATAAATAGTTCAAACAATATCCGTATACTGTTTTCCCAGATTTGTTTAGTGACAACCTTTTATGCCACATGTATTATAATTTGCACTGTTTCTGAACATGTGTATGTGTGGAATATATACAATGTTTTCTAACTGAACCTTTCAAGTTAAGATATATACACGATTGCTCTTTACCCCTAAATGCTTCAATGTTCATTTCCTACAAGTGGTGATTTTTCTCTTACATAACTGTAACACGGTTATCAAGTTAATAAATTCAATTTGATTTACCCCTAAGTGCTTCAATGTTCATTTCCTATAAGTGGTGATTTTTCTCTTACATAACTGTAACACGGTTATCAAGTTAATAAATTCAATTTGATATACCCCTTAATCTACTATTTATATTCTAGCTGAAAACTGACATAATAATGTCCTTTATAACATTTCCCCTTTCACAATAGGGTACAAGGGTCAGGTATTGGATTGAATGGTATCTACAAAGACCGACCTTTGTAGCACTGTATAAACCACAGTCAGTATTTTGATATATACAAACACTTTGCTTTAAAATTGTTTCATCATAGAGTGTGAATTAATTTACACAGGAAGCGATGACCTAATGTTGTGCTATCCAAGAAGGTATGGCTACTGAGCACTTGAAAAGTGGCTAGTCCAAACTGACTTGTGAAAGTGTAAAATACACACCAGACTTTGAAAACTCACTACCAAAAAGGAATGCAAAATATCTTAATAACTTTTAAGAATTACATGTTGGAATTATAACACAGGATATATTGGATTAAATGTTATTAGAATTCACCTTTAAAAAATGTGGCTACTAAAAAATTTTAAATTACAGTACAATTGTGGCTCCCATTACATTTTTATTGGACAGCTCTAATTTTAGACCTGAAATCAGAAAATTTGACCTCACCTGGATATGTGATTTTCCTCCTTGTATGCAAAAAACGTTTTTCTTTTTAACATATGTTCCTTGAGTTTCTGTCTTCTTTGTTCTAAATAACAAAAAGGCGACAAGCCAACATTGGTTACAACGATAACATCAAATATTCACTAAATGCAGATCTTCAAAAAATGTTCTACTAGAGATCACATCTTGTATACAACAGAAAATTTCTCAATTCAGAAATAATCCCATTTCTAAGAAATTGTTACCGTAAGTGGTGCCCACAACTACTGCACAAGAATCACCTTTTCCTCTGTCTTTAAGTGAAAAATCTGGAGAAAATGATTTTCAATACACGGTTACTGAAAGCCAAGCTTTAAGAAACTAAATAGCAGATAAGAGACACCAGACTCTAAGCTCTAATTTACCAGTACTGGGTTGGGTGAGAGTTTCTTTCCTCTACTTTCCCATGTGGAGGACAAAGAGTTAACATTATTTCTGAAGACCCAGCCAACCCTGGATTTACACAAAGTTGATTGAGGTCTCTAATTTGAAGCATCAGATGAGGCAGCCCCACCTCTCCAAATACTCGCGCTCAGGAAGAGGGAGGCCTGCGCAAGCGCAGTGGGTTCTCGGTCCGGGCGCGGCCCCGCCCCCGCCGGTCCCGCGTCTCGAACGCAGGGGCCGGCTGGAGTGTCACGCACGCTCCCTCACTAAACGGACGTCTTCACTGCAGGCCCATCCTCGCCGCCAGTGGGTCACGCCCGGCCAGTAACGACCTCACGGGAGGCGCTTAGCTCGCACAGTGACACCACGGACCGGGAACCGCTCTGGTTTGTCCATTTCGAAAATAACGAGGATGCGGCTGCGAGAGACCGAGCGATCTGTCCAGGCTTCTCACACAACTGGTCAAGACTTAAGCCGGGGGACCCGAGGCCTCGGCCGCTGAGTCCGAGCCACCCCCTCCCCCACGGTCGTCCGCGTCCCCACCCTCTCGGACAAACCCGGGCTCCTGCGGGTCGCGCCGCTCCCGCCACCGCGGCCCTCACCTCTGAACTCGGGCTGGGCCCGCTGGCTCGGGGGCAGTTGTAGCTCCCGGGGCACTGCTGGGGTGCTCATGGCTGCTGCGGGCGGAGGACGCGTCTCGGCCCTGACAGTCTCGCACTGCTCAAGCCAAGGCAGCGGCAAACTGAGCACGCCGCCTGCCCCGCTGCAGGAGGCGCGGCGTGAATTGAATGAACCAATGGGCGCAGGGGGCGGAGCCTGGGCCGCCGTTGTTGGGGCGGGTCTTGCCTCAGCTGGGTTCAGTTAGAGCTGCCCAGCTGAGTACCCGGGCTGGCAAACCTGATCAGCTGTTTCCGTGTTTGACTTGCGACCTGGGGGGGTGGGTCTGCAAAGTCCTTGCTGTGTGGCAGATGGGACTTGCCTTTGGACGCCCATAGTGCATGGAGGAAGGCAGACTAGAAAATTGTCTATAGGCTGCGCTTATTAAACCAGGGCGTGTTTGCTGAGGAGGCTGCAAGCACATACTGCTGTACAAAAGCATGTGTATTTCCCTTTCCCAAACATTACTTCGTTGCCCTAGGACGACTGGGAAGTGGGATTGTAGGACCGCTGACAACATGGACTCCTCTGGCAGTCCATCCTGTTAATGCTCCTGCAATGACTTCCCTCCGGATCCGTGTTCCAGGACCCCTGAAGGTTCATGTATGCCCTGACCACAATGCAGGATGGCTTGTTCTGATCGTCACGAAAGTGGCGCACAGAAGGAGACACTTTAGCTAAGTAGTAGAGCTGACAGGCCCACAGAAGGTGCCACTCTAAGTAACTGTTCCAGCCGGGTTTTAAGCACGGAGACAGAGACTGGAGGATACAATTTTTGTATCTCTGGCGCGGGTCTGAGAGGCTCCCGAGCTGGCTCTCAACTGCCGTCTTTTTCTGCTTTTTTTTCTGAAAGCATCATATGGTAGCATCTTGCTAATGAAGTTTGGGATGTTATATTCTGTTGCTGCTTTTTCTTGATGAAATGTTAAGTGTAACATTGTGTAACTTTGCCTGCACTTGAGGCCAGTTCTGGAAGAACTAACAGCCAAACAGCACGCATCACCATCCCTCAGACATTACTGCTGTTTGTATATTACTGTTAATATTGTCAATTATGTACTAAAGTTTCATGGGACAGGCTGGGTAGCCAGGGATTAAGTGACAGAGAACAGTTTAACAAAATACAACAGTAAAAAGAGCGACTCAAAAACCTTTAAACCATTATGCTAAGTGAAAACCAGCTGCAAAAGGTCACATATATGGTATGATTCCATATGAAATATCCATAATAGATAAATTCAAAGAGAAATGAGACAGATTGGTGGTTGCCAGGGGTTAGGGGTAGGGGGGAATAGGGAGAGATCACTGAGCTGTTCCCTTTGAAATGGTAATTTTATGTTATGTAAACTAAAGTGTGTGTGTATGTGTGTGGGGCATGGTTAAAAATAGTGACCCAAACAAAACCCTGAAGAGCTCAAGAGGCTGAGATGGAGGGTTGGAAATCCTGCAAAACTGCTAGGTTTTCCAACATGGCACTTTCCCCACAGTCTCCAGACTTATCCACTCCAAGAATGGTATCTCTTTAAAGACACTTTTCTAAAAATATCATCATCCTACAATTGTTGGGGGAAAGGCAGACCATTCTCTAAAAAGATCCAAGAGAAAAAGTCCTTTCAGAACAATTTTTCAACAACACAGCTGACCATTTAACTGCAGCCACCTGGAGTATCTCTGACCACCCTCCTGTGAAACAAGGAGAGCCCCTGTGGGAGAACAGGATAGGACCATCCAAAGGATAGAAGGAAGACAAAGGCAGGGCTAGGACACAAAGTCCAAGGAGGAAGGTGGCTAAAGAAAGACGTAATAGTCCAGCGTTGGGCACTGATGAGGTCTAGTAGGATTGAGACTGAAAGGAACCATTGGATTCAGAAGCTAGGAAGTTCTGGCAAAAGCATTCTGCAGACAAGTACAAAATATTGCTGAGAGAAATTAAAGAAACCCTAAATAAATGGAGACAGATAAGATGTTTTCGCATCACAAGACCCTATGTTGCTGAGATATCCATTCTCTCCAAGTTGATCTATCCAATCCCATCCCAATAAAAACCCTAGAAGATTTTTCTATAGAAATCGACAGATTGTGAAAGTTAAATGGAAATGCAAAGGATCTAGAGAGGCAAACCAATTTTGAAACAGAACAAAGTCGGAGGACTAACACTACCTGATTTCAAAATGTATTATAAAGCCACAGTAACCAAGACGGTGTAGCTGGCATTGGTGTAAAGACAAAGAAATCAATGGAATTCAATAGAGATGCCAGAGATATACTTAGACCTCTATGGTCACTTGATTTTCTGCAGTTTCCAAGACAACTCAATGGAAGAGAAGGATAATCTTTCCAACTAATACAGGTAGGTACAGGGACGACTGGATATCCACAGAGAAAGTGTCAACCATGATCCTTAACGCACCTCTTGTACAAACTGTGGGGGGCCGGGCCCCGGTGCCAGGCTGAGACCGGGTCGAGCAACGTTCCCTGTTGACTCACGCCAACCCGGTGGTTCCCCCTCCCATTCCCCCACTTTCAAGGGCACACGAAAGCCTTGTCAAGGCTGAGAGAGTTAATTCCTGAAGCCTGTGGTCTGCAGGTGTTGGCAGTAATGCTACCTCCCTTTTTCTACCCCGAGTCAGATAGACACAAACATGGGAACTGTGTTTTGCTAGCAATCTATCAACAAGGTCTTGTGACCCGTTCACAAGGTTCACAAGGTATACAGAACTAAATGTTTTGGCTGGCAGTGATCATGTGAAACCTGTTTATTCTTAGAACGACCTGATCCATAAGATTCTTATAAATTTTTTTTTCAACGTTTTTATTTATTTTTGGGACAGAGAGAGACAGAGCATGAACGGGGTAGGGGCAGAGAGAGAGGGAGACACAGAATCGGAAACAGGCTCCAGGCTCTGAGCCATCAGCCCAGAGCCTGACGCGGGGCTCGAACTCACGGACCGCGAGATCGTGACCTGGCTGAAGTCGGACGCTTAACTGACTGCGCCACCCAGGCGCCCCAAGAGTCTTATATTATAAAAGATTGTGTACAGCAACAATAAAGCCGTCACTTGGGCCATCAGCCCAGGGGACCCTCCTGTTTCCAAACTTTCTCTTCTCTCTTTTTTCTTGCTTTCCCCTACCCTCAGGACCCTGACCTCGGTGTTTGTCGCGCCGGTCGCGACAACAAACAAACCTCAGAATGGAATGTAGACGTAAATGTAAGAACTCAAACAATAAAACCTCTAGAAGAAAACATAGCGGGGGTGTTTCTAGAAGAAAACATAGTGGGGGCACCTGGGTGGCTCAGTGGGTTGAGCGTCCGACTTCAGCTCAGGTCATGATCTCACAGCTGATGAGTTCAAGCCCTGCATCGGGCTCTGTGCTGACAGCTCAGAGCCTGGAGCCTGCTTCGGATTCTGTGTCTCCCTCTCTCTCTGCCCCTAACCCACTCACATTCTGTCTCTGTCTCTCTCAAAAATAAATAAACATTAAAAAAAAAAAAAAAAAGAAAACCTAGGAGAAAAGTCAGTGATTTGTGTTAGGCAAAGTTTTCTTTCTCTTTTATTTTAAATACAATTTATTGTCAAATTGGCTTCCATACAACACCCAGTGCTCATCCCAACAAGTGCCCTCCTCAATGCCCATCACCCACTTCCCCTTTCCCGTCAACTCTCTGTATTTTGAGTTTGTTCTCTGTATTTAAGAGTCTCTTAGGGTTTGCCTGCCTCCCTCTCTATAACTTTTACCCCCTTCCCTTCCCCCATGGTCTTCTGTTAAGTTTCTTAAGATCCACATGTGAGTGAAAACATATGGTACCTTTTTCTGACTTATTTCACTTAGCATAATACCCTCCAGTTCCAGCCATGTTGCCACAAATGGCCAGATTTCATTCTTTCTCATTGTCAAGTAGTATTCCATTGTATATATAAACTACATCTTCTTTATGCATTCATCCATTGATGCATCTTCTTTATGCATTCATCCATAATTTGGCTATTGTTGAAAGTGCTGCTATCAACATTGGGGTACAAGTGCCTCTATGCATCAGCACTCCTCTACCCCTTGGGTAAAGTCCTAGCAGTGCTATTGCTGGGTCATAGGGTAGTTCTATTTTTAATTTTTTGAGGAACCTCCACACTGTTTTCCAGAGCAGCTGCACCAGTTTGCATTCCCACCAACAGTGCAAGAGGGTTCCTGTTTCTTCACATCCTTGCCAGCATCTATAGTCTCCTGATTTGTTCAGTTCAGCCACTTGACTGGTATGAGGTGGTATCTCAGTGTGGCTTTGATTTGTATTTCCCTGATGATGAGTGAAGTTGAGCATTGTTTCATGTGTCTGTTGGCCATCTGGATGTCTTCTTTGGAAAAGTGGCTGTTCATGTCTTCTGTCCATTTCTTCACTGGATTATTTATTTTTTGGGTGTAGAGTTTGGAGAGTTCTTTATAGATTTTGGATACTAGCCCTTTATCCAATAGGTCATTTGCAAATATCTTTTCCCATTCTGTTGGTTGCCTTTTAGTTTTGTTGATTGTTTCCTTCGCAATGCAGAAGCTTTTTATCTTGATGATGTCACAATAGTTCATTTTTGCTTTTGATTCCCTTGCCTTTGGAGATGTGTTGAGCAAGAAATTGCTGTGGCTGAGGTCAAAGAGGCTGTTGCCAGCTTTCTCCTCTATGATTTTGATGGTTTCCTGTCTCACATTCAGGTCTTTCATCCATTTTGAGTTTATTTTTGTGTGTAGTGTAAGAAAGTGGTCTAGTTTCATTCTTCTGCATGTTGCTGTCCAGTTCTCCCAGCAACATTTATTAAACAGACTGTGTTTTTTCCATTGGATACTCTTTCCTGCTTTGTCAAAGATTAGATAAGCAAAGTTTTCTTAAATAGGAGACAACACAAACTATAAAAGAAACAGTACACTGGATTTCATCAAAATGAAAACTTTTGCTCTTCAAAAGACACTTTAGAAAACTAAAAGACAAACTACAGAGTAGGAGAAAATATTTACAAAGCATATTAATAACTTATACCAAGATATGTAAGCCTTCTGACAACTCAATTTTTTCAATGTGCAAAAAAAAAAAAAAAAAATTGCACTTCACCAAAGAACATATAGGGACAAAAATAAGCACATGGAAAGATACCTAACATTCTTAGTCATCAGGAAAATGCAATTACTATCAATGAAATACCACTCACTATGCATCCACTAAAATGGCTAATACTTAAAAGATAGACAATACTAAAGTTTGGCAAGGAACTTGAACTCTCATACACCACTGGTACTGATACAAAATGATACAGCTACTTAAGAAAATGGTTTGACAGTTTCTTATAAAGTTAACCATGCACTCACCATATGACCCCGCAATTACTCTTCTAAGTATTTACCCAGGAGAAATGAAAGCATGTACGCATATGTTTATACTATCTTTATTCATAATAGCCCTAAGCAGCAAATTAGCGAAATCTCCATCAGCCAATGAGTGGATAAAAAAATTGTGACATAGCCATACAATTGACAATTACTTAGCAATAAGAAGGAACAAAATACTGAATAAGACAACATGGATAAAATGAAAAAACTCAGTTTTTTCCTTCTTGTACAGGGAAACATTCAGCTCTCCCTGATTTTATTTCCAGCATGTCTTAGCTGTTACATAGAATGTTTCATTTCTGACATCTCTGGTCACCAAAGGTGTGGAGGTTCTTTCTCCACAACAAGCAACTTGTGACACCAACTGGGTACCCTACAATTTAATTCAATTCTAACATGACCTGGAGAGAGTGTTAGCTCCCACAGGCCAAGGACTCAGTCCTACAAGACTCCTGCCCTTCAACTTCAGATGACAGTGGAAACCTAGGTTATCACTTGTGCTTCTGACTGAACCCCTTTTTGGGGTTTGCTAAAATTTGCTGAACCCTTCTTTGGGGTTTGCTAAAATTTGCTAGAGCAGCTCATAAACCTCAGAGAGAAGTATTTTTGTATGTTTATTAATTTTTTAAAGATAAAGGATACAGATGAACAGCCAGATGAAGAGATACACAGAGCAAGGTCTGGAAGGGTCCCGAGTGTAGGAGCTTCTTCTGCTCCCTGTGGAGTTGGGGTGTGCTACTCTCCTGGTGTGGATGAGCTCACCAACCTGGAAGCTCTCCAAACCCCAAACTATTGGGATTTTATGAAGACTTTCTCATGTAAGCATGATCGATTATTAACTCTGTTTCCACTCTCTCTCCATTCTCTGGAGAAGTGGGAGGCCACGGAAGGACCTGAAGATTCCAAGCTTCTTATCAGGGCTTGATCTTCCTGGTGACCAGCCCCCATCCAGAATCCCACCAAGAGTTTCCTCAAGAGAGTAAAAGGTGCTCCTAGTGCCCTTATCACTTAGGAAATTACATGGGTTTTAGAAGCTCTATGCCAGGAACCAGGGGCAGAGACCAATACATATTTTCTATTATCTCACCATGAGTGAGACTCAAAAACATGCCATTACATTTAAGAAGCCAGATACAAAGGACTGCATACCTTGTGATTTCATTTACATGAAATTCTAGAAAAGACATAGATTGTACATGAGTGAAATCATATGGTATTTGTCTTTATCTGACTTGTCTCACTTAGCATAATGCCTTCTATATCCATCCATGTTGTCACAAATGGCAAGATTTCATGCCACCTCTTCTTTGTTAATCTATCAGTGGACACTTGGGTTGTCTCCATACTTTGGCTGTTATGATTAATGCTACAATAAATATAGAGGTGCATATATCTTTTTGAATTAGTGTTTTCATTTCCTTTGGGCAAATACCCAGTGTTAGAATTACTAGATTGGATAGTAGTGCTATTTTTGTTTTTTTGAGGAAACTCCATAATGTTTTCCATGATGACTACACCAATTTACATTCCCACCAACAGCGCACAAGGTTTCCTTTTTCTCCACATCCTCACCAACGCTTGTTTCTTGTCTTTTTGATTCTAGCCATTCTGACAGGTATAAGGTGATATCTCATTGTGGTTTTGATTTGCATTTCCCTGATAATTAGTAATGAGCAAGTTTTCATGGGTCTGTTGGCCATCTGTATGTGTTCTTTAGAAAAATGTCTATTCAGGTCCTCTGTCCATTTTTAATGGGACTGCTTTTTGGGGTGTGTGTGTGTGTGTGTGTGTGTGTGTGTGTGTGTGTAAATATAAGTTCTTTATATAATCCTTTATCAGATACCACTTACAAATATCTTCTCTCATTTAGTAGGTTGCCTTTTTGTATTGTTGATGGTTTCCTTTGCTATGCGATAACATTTTATTTTGGTGTAGTCCCAATTGTTTATTTTTGCTTTTATTTTCTTTACCTGAAGAGACATATCTAGAAAAATGTTGCTATGCCCAATATGAAAGAAATTATTCCCTATGTTTTCTTCTAGGAGTTTTATTGTTTCAGGTCTCACATCTAGGCCTTTATTCCATTTTGATTTTATTTTTGGGTATGGTGTAAGAACGTGGTCCAGTTTCATTCTTTTGCATGTAGCTATCCAGTTTTCCCAGCACCATTTATTGAAGAGACTGTCTTCCCATTCTTGCCTCCTTTTTCATAGATTAATTGACCATATAATCATGGGTTTATTTCTGGGCTCTGTATTCTTTTCTATTTGTGTGTCTAGTTTTGGGCCAAAACCATATTATTTTGATTACTACAGCTTTGTAGTATATCTTGAAATGTGGGATTGTGATACCTCCAGCTTTGTTGTTCTTTCTCAAGATTGCTTTGACTAATCAAGGTCTTTTGTGGTTCCATACAAAATTTCGCATTATTTGTTCTAGTTATGTAAAAAATGCTATTGGTATTTTGATAAAGATTGCATTCAATCTGCATAATGCTTTGGGTAGTATGGATATTCTTTTTTTTTTTTTTAATTTAAATTCATGTTAACATATAGTGTAATATGGGTTTCAGGACTAGAATTTAATGATTCATCATTTACATATAACATCAAGTGCTCATCCCATCTGGTGCCCTCTTTAATGCCCATCACCCATTTAGACCACCCCTCACCCACTGCCTCTCCAGAAACCCTGTTTGTTCTCTGTATTTAAGAGTCTCTTATGGTTTGTCTCCCTGTCTGTTTTTGTATTATTTTTTGCTTCCCTTCCCTTATGTCCATCTGTTTTGTTTCTTAAATACCATATTTGAGTATTTTGCTTAGCATAACATACTCTAGTTCCATCCATGTTGTTGCAAATGGCAAGATTTCATTCTTTTTGATGGCCAAGTAATATTCCATTGTGTGTATATGTGTGTGTGTGTGTGTGTGTGTGTGTGTGTGTGTGTGTGTGTATGTATACCACATCTTTATCCATTCATCAGTCGATGGACATTTGGGTCCTTTCCATAATTTGGCTATTGTTGATAGTGCTGCTATAAACATTGGGGTGTATGTGCCCCTTCGAATCAGCGTTTTTGTATCCTTTGGATAAATACCCAGTAGTGCAATTGCTGGATGGTAGGGTAGCTCTGTTTCTAATTTTTTGAGTAACCTCCATATTGTTTTCCAGAGTGGCTGCACCAGTTTGCATAACCACCAACAGTGTAAGAGGGTTCCCCTTTCTCTGCATCCTCAGCAAAATTATTGTTTCTTGAGTTGTTAATTTTAGCTGTTCTGACAGGTGTCAGGTGGTAGCTCATTGTGGCTTTGATTTGTATTTCCCTGACGATGAGTGATGTGGAGCATCTTTTCATGTGTCTGTTAGCCATCTGGAAGTCTTCTTTGGAAAAATGTCTATTCATGTCTTCTGCCCATTTCTTAATTATATTGCTTGTTTTTTGGGCATTGAGTTTGATAAATTCTCTATAATTCTGTAGAATCTATAGATTCTCTATACTAACTGTTTACCAGATGTGTCATTTACAAATATCTTCTCCCAGTTGCCTTTTAGTTTTGTTGATTGTTTCCTTTACTGAGCAGAAGCTTTATATCTTGATGAGATCCCAATTGTTCATGTTTGCTTTTGTTTTCCCTGCCTCCAGAGACATGTTTAGTAGAAAGTTGCTGTGGCCAAGTTCAAAAAGGTTGCTGCCTGTGTTCTCCTATAGGATTTTGATGGTTTCATGTCTTACATTTAGGTTTTTCACACATTTTGAGCTTATTTCTGTGTATAGTATAAGAAAGTGGTCTATTTTCATTCTTTTGCATGTTGCTGTCCAGTTTTCCCAGCACCATTTGTTGAAGAGACTGTCTTTTTTCCATGGATATTCTTTCCTGCTTTGTCAACGATTAGTTGGTTGTACATTTGTGGATCCGTTTCTGAGTTCTCTATTCTATTCCATTGATCTGTGTGTCTATTTTTGTGCCAGTACCATACTGTCTTGATGATTACAGCTTTGTAATATACCTTGAAGTCCAGAACTGTGATGCCTCCAGCTTTGGTTTTCTTTTTCAACATTACTTTGGCTATTTGGGGTCTTTTCTGGTTCCATACAAATTTTAGAATTGTTTGTTCTAGTTCTGTGAAGAATGTTGTGCTATTTTGATAGGGATTGCATTGAACAGGTAGATTGCTTTGGGTAGTGGTAGTACAGATATTCTAACAAGATTAATTCTTCCAATCCATGAGCATGGAATGTCTTTCCATTTGTTTGTGTTGTCCTCAATTTCTCTCATCAATGTTTTATAGTTTTCAGAGTATAGGGCTTTCGCCTCCCTAGTTAAGTTTATTCCTAGGTATTGTATTCTTTTTGGTGCAATTATAAATGGAATTGTTTTTTAAATTTCTCTTTCTGCTACTTCATTATAAGTGTATAGAAATGCAACCGATTGCTGTGCTTTACTTTTGTAATCTGCAACTTTACAGGATTCATTTATTCTAGTAGTTTTTGGTTGGAGCCTTTAGGACTTTCTATATATAGTATCATGTCATCTGTAAATTGTTTTTAGTCCCCAAACTACTCAAATAAAACTTTTACCTGAGAATACTTTGTTCCATTAGTCTCACTTTATAGCTATCAAGATGAGCAATTTCTAATGTCATTTTTCATGATCTCTTCTCTTAGAAAAAGAGAATTAGTGATGATGAGACTCCCCCCACCCCGCTTTTTTTAAAGTAGGCTCCACACCCAATGTGGGACTTGAACTAATGACTCTGAGATCAAGACCTAAAATCAAGAATTGGATGCTCTACCAACTGAGCCACGTAGGTGCCCGGAGACTCCTTTCTTTATGAATGAGAATGGCCATGCTCCCTGGAGGCAAAAACACATCATGCTTGTTCAGCATCACTATTTATTAGGGAAGTGCAAATCAAAACTACAATGAGATATCACCTCACACTGCTTAGATTGACTATCATTGAAAAAAAAAAAAAAAACAACCCAAGTATTGGCAAAGATGTGGAGAAAAGGAAACCCTTGTACACTGTTGGTGGGAATGTAAATTGGTTCAGAAATATGTTTACTTCTCAAAACTTTAAGAATAGTACTACCATGGGGTACCTAGGTGGCTCAGTCGGTTAAGCATCCGACTTCGCCTCAGGTCATGATCTCACAGTCCGTGAGTTCGAGCCCCACGTCGGGCTATGTGCTGACAGCTCAAAGCCTGGAGCCTGCTTCCGATTCTGTGTCTCCCTCTCTCTGACCCTCCCCCATTCATGCTCTGTCTCTCTCTGTCTCAAAAATAAATAAATATTAAAAAAAAAAAAAGAATAGTACTACCATATGACCCAGTTACTCCGCTTCTGGGTATTTATCCAGAGTATGAAAACACTAATTCAAAAATATACATCACCCCTATGTTTATTGCAGCATCATTTACGATAGTCAAGATATGCAAGCAACCTAAGTGTCCATCGATGGCTGAATGGATAAAGAGGTGGTGGTGTGCATACACACACACACACACACACACACACTCACACATTGACAGTGCAATATTAGTCATAAAAAGGTTTGCAATCTTGCCATCTGCAACAACATGGATGGATTTGAGGGTGTTATGTTTAGTGAAATAAGTCAGAGGGAGAAAGATAAGAAAACATATCATTTCACTCCTATGTGGAATCTAAAAATAAAAGAAAACAAAATAAATGAGCAAACAAAAGAAAAACTTATAGACACAAAGAGCTGATTGGTGGTTACCAGAGGGGAGGGGGTAGGGGTGGATCAAATGGGCAAAGGAGGTCAAATGTATGGTGATGGATGATAGCTAGACTTTCAGAGGCGATCACTTTATAATGAATAGAGAGGTCAAATTATACATACCAATTTTACCTCAATCAAAAAACAAACACATCCTGCTTTTAGTTAAGAACTAGAGTTCCAAATAATATAGCAACTATGATGATCTATATAGTCCTTTTTAAAAAATGTTTATTTTTGAGAGACAGACAGACAGACGGGGGGGGGGGGGGGAGGCGGTGGGTAGGGTCAGAAACAGAGGGAGAGAGAATCCCTAGCAGGTTCCACACTGCCAGCGCAGAGCAGGGTCTGAACTCACGAACCGTGAGATCATGATCTGAGCCTCAAGACGCCTAACCTACTGAGCCACCCAAGTGCTCCAATGATAATCTATATAGTCTTATAACAACAAAAATCTTCCCATTACGTACTTCAAGAAAATCATAATGTAGAATGATTTTAAGTAGTGATAGTAGCAATACATGTATCAGTTGTTTTAAACACTCTATTACAGAGGCATATCGTAATTAAAAAATTATATTTTAGAAGGGGAACATAATGTCCACAGAAAAACAAAACTCAAAAATTAAGTTCTTCTACTATCTATAGCTTTCTTCTCATATTTTTGACCTGGTTTTGGTCTCAAGTTGTATGAGCTATGAAGATACTTAACTCAAAACTTGTATAACCTGTGGTGTGTGTGTGGGGTGGGGGAGTGTAGCTTTGGTCATGAGATTGCATTCTAGGGCTTTCTCTTCCACAGCTCACAAGACACAGGGGTCCTGTACCATTTTCCATACATGGAGTGGATCATGTATGGATCCAGTTCAGATCACAGAACTCAACTGTGTACACTTTTATTATCTCTCTTCTTTTTAGGGAGCTGTGTTGAACAATTTTAATCTTGATTGTTGCATCCTGAGGAAAAGAGGGTCTTTTTCCTGTCCCTGCTGGCTTCTCAGCTTTCCTTCTCCCTGGCTCTCATGTTTGAGCACTTCTCCCAAGTCAGCCCTGGGAATACGGACAGCCCTGTGCACTGGATTTCAACAACTTTCTGCTTTCAGTTAGTTGCTATGATGGTTAATTTTATGTCAACTTGGCTGGGCCACAGGGTGCCCAGATATTTGGTCAAATATTATTTTTTAAAATGTTTTTATTTATTTTTGAGACAGAGAGAGACAGAGCATGAGCAGGGGCGGGGCAGAGAGAGAGGGAGACACAGGATCTGAAGCAGGCTCCGGGCTCTGAGCTGTCAGCACAGAGCCTGATGTGGGACTCAAACTCACGGACTATAAGATCACGACCTGAGCCGAAGTCAGATGCTTAACCAACTGAGCCACCCAGGCACCCCTGGTTAAATATTATTTTGAGTGTTTCTGTGAGGGTGTTTTTGGGTGAGATTGACAGTTAAATTGGCAGACTCTGAGTAAAGCAGATTGCCCTTCATAATGTGGCGGGCCTCGTCTAATCAGCTGAAGGCCTGGACACAATAAAAGTCTGACTCTCCCCGTTCCCAGCAAGAAAACTTCTGCAACAGATGGCCTTCAGATTCAAACTGGAACATCTGCTCTTTTTAGTTCTCCAGACTGATGGCCATGATGGCCTTTGGACTTGTACTGTACCGTTAGCTCTCCTGAGTCTCCAGCCTGCCTGCCCTTACTATAGATTTGGGACATGCCAGCGTCCATAACCATATGCATTAATTCTTTATTCCATCTCTTTCTCTGGAGAACTCTGACTAATACAGATGCCCTGTTCTCATTCTTGGACGAACTACCAGGCAGGTACTCTGGCCTACTCCATTCTTATCTCTTAACTTGTCTGAGACACATGACATTTCTCCTTGCTTCAGCCTAGAAAGAGAAAACCCTTGTACAGGTGTCTATCCCAGCAGCTGTCATGTGTCAGGCACATTTGCTTACTGTGAAGTATGCCCCTCAAGGGTAGAATGCATGCCTTGTTTTCATGTCCATACTACCCAGCATTTTGATCATTGCAAAATCCAGGAGAAACTGCACAATTCCACATCAGACTAGGACACTTAGCTTACATGATGCCACTTTTAATAGGAAAAAAGGCAAAAAGATATAAATAATCTAACGGTAAAAAATCAGGAAATGACAGTAAATGGTTACAAATGATGGCATTATTACCATGATTAAAATGTCAAATAGGGGTGCCTGGGTGGCTCAGTCATTTGAGCATCCAACTCTTGATTTTGGCTCAGGTCATGATCCCAGGATTGCTCCACACTCAGTGTGGATTCTTTCTCTCTCCCTCTGCCCCTCTCCCTTGCTTGCATGCTCTTTCTCTCTAAAATGAAAATAAAAAATAAAATGTCAATGTTTAGTGCTTTGGGATACACTCATGATATAAAATGAAAAGTATGAAAAGACAGAAGAAAAGAGTCATAAATAGACCAGAACATACACAGAATTTTAGAACATGATATCGGTGGTGACTTAATTCAGTGGAGAAAAGATGGTTTCTGTATGTTGGAAAGAGTCTTACCTTTCTTATAAAAACTCTGCTACAGATCAATGACTCCATGATTAGGAGAAATGCAGAGCCATGGGAAAAGAGAGGGAGTCTTTCCTCCATCCCTCGGTCACATGGGCTGGCATGCAGCTTTGGGACTTGAAGGACAGACCAGGGTAAGGCAAGTAAGTGCCCTCACATGCATGGCCTGACTTCACTCTCCTTGCCGTAGTCCTGGACTGTTGATTTGGCCTTTAAAATGAATATTTTGCTTATCATAGATTTTTTTGAATTCATCTTGTTAAAAAAAAAACACATTGCTTTACTACACCCAAATAAAAAGCTTTTGGACAGCAAAGGATAGCATCAACAACACAAAAAAGCAACCTACTGAATGGGAGAAGTTATTTGCAAATGATACATCTGATAAGGGGTTAATATCCAAAATATATAAAGAACTTATACAACTGAACCCCCTCAAAAACAAATAAGCCAACTAAAATGGGCAGGGGACCCAAATAGACATTTTTCCAAAGAAGATATACAGATGGCCAACACACACATGAAAAGACATTCAACATCACTAACCATTGGGAAAATGCAAACTAAAACCACAATGAGATGTCACCTTACACCTTTCAGAATGGCTACATTCAAAATGACAAGAAATAACATGTGTTGGTGAGGATGTGGAGAAAAAGGAACCCTCATGCACTTTGGTGGGAGTGCAAATTCATGCAGCCACTGTGGAAAACAGTATGGAGGTTCATCAAAAAACTAAAAATAGAACTACCTTATGACCCGGTAACTCCACTACTGGGTATTTACCCAAAGAAAGTGAAAATGCTAATTCAAAAAGATATCTGCATCTCTATGTCTATTGCAGTATTAATTATAATAGCCAAGGTATGGAGGCAGCCCAACTGTCCATCGATAGACCAATGGATAAAGAGGTGGTATATATATATATATATATATATATATATATGGAGTATACACAAGGAGTATTACTCAGCCATAAAAAGGATGAGATCTTACCATTTGTGGCAACATGGAAGAAGGCATGACGCTAAGTGACATAAGTCAGACAGAGAAAGACAAATACCACATGGTTTCACCCATATGTGGAATCTAGAAAACAAAATAAGTGAATACACAAAAAGCAGAAAGAGACCCATAAATACAGAGAACAAGTTGATGGTTGCCAGAGGGGAAGGGGATGGGAGGAAGGGCAAAATGGGTGAGGGGAGTGGGAGACACAGGCTTCCAGTTATGGAATGAATAGGTCATGGGGATACCATGTACAGCATGGGGAATATAGTTAATTAAGAAAAAAGAATTAAAAAAAAAACACCAAACATTTCTTTAACATATCATTTTTCTCGATTACTGAATTTTTTTGGCACCTCCTCAAGTTTTGCACCTGTGAGGAGTGTCTCCCTCCCCTCGCCCGAGTGCCAGGCCTGCCCAGCTTGGGAGAAATCAGCGGCTTCTCTTGCCAGCAGCACTGGAAAGGAGTTGAACAGTGCCTGACACATAGCGGGTATTTAATGAGTAGTTTTTGAATACTGGTTTAATGAGTGAGTAGGTTGAAGTCAGAGAAGCCTGTCTTTAAATAGCTCCAAAGAGATGTTCTCAACTTACTGACCTACTTGCCTATGGTTCCCTGGTAAAAAACCACCTGTCAGTCCTTGCCATGTGAGATCCTAGTAGGGTGCCTTGCATAGGCACCGGGAGATCTCACAGATACAGAAAAGCAAAAGCGATTATAAGACGCTTAAGGAAACAGCAGCTTTAAGAAGGAACAAGATGAATTAGAATAGGAGGCTACTGTGGAGTGTGAATTCAGGGATGTCATAGAAGAAAATGTTATTAAAAATGCGGTGAGAATTCTGTGTAGATATAATCAGAACATTCTAGTGTTTCTGGAACTAAAAAGTATTTGAGAACTTCAAAAAGTCCCAATTAAAAAATTCAACAGAAGAATTGGAAAAATGAGTGGTCACTGTTAACACAAATTTAGCCCCAAAATATATAGAAATGAACATGATAGGGTGAAAGGTAGGGGTCATGGGAAACAGCTACGATGGACCTAAAACACACAAGTAATCAAAGGTCCTAAAGGGGCAAAAAAGAACACATAGACCAGAGGTAATAATCAAAGAAATAACAGAGGAACACTTTCCTGAAGGGGACAGAAACTTGAGCCTTCAAATTTAAAAGGACCATCATCTCACAGGCAGGACAACGGAGAAGGATACAGGCCTTCAATCTCTGACCTGGTGAAATTTCTGGACCTCAGGGGTAATGAGAAACTCTTAAACAGGTTCCAGACAGAACGGATCACTTACAGAGAACGAAGTAATCTAGTACTGGGCTTGCTTATACTTCGTTGCCTCTTTCAAGCCATGGTGTGGCAAAACCACATGCCAAATCAAATCCACGTCTTTCCTACTCTCCCATTAGGTTTTGCCCCTGAATGGGGCTGGAGTAGTGCTCCTCTCGCTTCACTTTGCGTGTTAGCAAACTTCGAGCAGGCCAGGCAATCTTAGCATCCTTAGGTGTGCGCTCATACCTCCTCACGCCTCTCCCCCCTCTTCCAGTCTTGCTTCCTCCTCCGAGAAAATCAGTCCAGGGAATTTTTGCAGACTCCCACCGCAAAATCTCCCCGCCTCACATACCCTGCTCTCCTCTGATGATAGAAACGTCTCTGACCCTCTCTTGTGCCTTCTCATCTTCTCAAGGACATCACCCAAGCACATCCCCCTCTCTCACCGCCTACCAGTGCTTTGCCTTCAATCACTGCTCTCAGCATTCAGACATACGATTATTTTTTTCTACCTGGAAAACAAATTAACAAACAATCCAAACTTCTCAGCCTCACTCCGCCTTCCTGTTACCAACCCATTTCTTTGCTCTCCTTTGCAGCAAAGTCCTCAAAGGAGTGGTCTCTATTCCCTATCTACAATTCCTCTCCTCTTTTTCTCATTTAAGACCGCTCCATTAGGACTTGTTCTTCCACCCCTCCATTGCACTCACTCTTGTCAAGGCCACCAATAACTCCACCAATAAGTCAAAGCAGTGAGGAATCCTCACTCCCATGGTCTTGACCCATGAGCAGATTTTTACACAGGCTCTTTCCTTCTCCTTAACAGTCTGTCTTTATTTGGCTTCCAGGACACCACGCTCTCCTGGTTGAATTCCTACCTCACCAGCGGCTCCTTCTCCATCTCCTTTTCTGTGTCTCTTCTTCTCCTGGCCAGTTTAATTTGGTCTAAATTAATAATCCTATCCTCTTAAGTGGAGGCTGTCCAACTTCATAGGGTGTTAGCCATTCTTCAGGACAAGGATTTTCTTTTGATTAAAAGGCATTGAGAAATAGCCTCATCAGTAAATGAAAAATAAAAGAATAAAATCACTATCAAGTAGCAAACATAACAAAAGTGATAACATCTAATATAGACAGAGCTACTTAGCCTGGGAAAAAGACCAATTTGCTGGTGGCACTGCATTCTGGTTAAATAAGTCCCCAATATGTAGCAAGCTAAAATTTGTGCAAACTCTTTAAAGCAATAATTCTATTTTGGAAAGACACGCTAAGAAAATAATCCTAAAAGCCCAAAAATATATCAATTGTAGCACTACAAATAATGCAAAGTGTATAAATAAAAGGAAAGGGATAGCGACAGAAGCCCTGCAGGTGGGAGCTGCCAGGGTTTGTGGGTACCAACGCACAGATAAATTATGGAAGATGTACACATTAAAATATCGTCTAGAGTAAACTCATGATACTGAAAATGTTTAAATGAAAATGATTTTTTTTTAAAGCAGGCTCCACTCCAGTGTGGGACTTGAACTCACCACCCTGAGATCAAGAGTCACATGCTCTACCAACGGAGCTAGCCAGGCACCCCTAAATGAAAGTGGTTTTAATGGGGAAAAAGGAGGGGAGGGGACCAAGGTAGTACTTCCATACTGATTGCAGCTGTGTAGAGGACAGTTCAGGCCATAAATCTTCATTTGGAAAGAAAAGTTCCAGTATTATTTACAGCCTTTTACGAACGTGACAACATGCTGGGCAGTGACAAGAAAACGGCACAAATACAAGGGATAATGCACAATAAGGAAGTCCAAGCTGCGTCCTGGCCTCCCTTAATGTCCCTTGCAAGCTCCGGGTTTGTGCCCGAACTGGACAAAGGATGGGGTGGACGACCCCGCCGGGCCACCGGCCTACTGACCGCCAGGGGGCGCTCTACGCACGACCCCAGGTTTCCCGGGCACGCTCCCTCCCTGCCCGCCTCCGCCCCGCCCGCCGCCAGGGGGCGTCGCAGGCTGTTCAGCGCTGGGCTCGCGTCCCCCGAGCGCCGGCGCGCGCGAGCGGCGGAGGCCGGCCTGCCGGCGGCCATGGACCGCTTCGTGTGGACCAGCGGCCTCCTGGAGATCAACGAGACGCTGGTGATCCAGCAGCGCGGCGTGCGCATCTACGACGGCGAGGAGAAGGTAGAGGCGGCCTCGGGGACGGGTGCGCCGTCTGGCCAGCCTGAGGGGCCTCCGCCCGGGTGCCGGGTCCGCACGCCACGGCGCTTGGGCGGCCGCGCTCAGGGAGCGGCGGGGACGGCAGACGGCTTGGCCGGGTGCCTGCTCCTCGGGCCCGGATACGGCGCGGTGACGGCGGGCCGCGCCGGGCCGGTGCCTCCTTTGTCCGGCTCGCTGGCCGGGGTGCCTCGCCGAGCCGGGTGCGGCCGGCGGGCGTGCGGTCTGCCCCAGCGAGCGGCGGGCAGTGCCCCGCAGGGGTTTCTGAGAAGCGTGTCCGGGTCTCACTGGTCGCCTTTCCGCCCCCCCCCCCCCTTTTTTTCTTCCTGGAATGACTTAAGGAAGGAGTCTTGAGCGTTTGTTTAGTGAAGTGATGTGGTAGGCCATGCCTTGTCACCCGGGCGCAAACCTTGGGAGAGGCGCTTGCGAATGGAGACAAGTGTTACTAGCCCGGCGTGAGCGTCTGGTGGAGACTTCCGTCCGACTGTTACCTCCCGGGGAACCGGCTCGGCTCAGCCCGGGCGGCGCCCCGCGGGAAGATCCGTACTCCAGACACGAGCGCTGGGGGACAGGCTGCTTTACTCAGGAGGCAGGCGGCCTGGGAAGACGGTGGACTCACATCCCGAAGCCTATCCTCCCCGTCCCGGCGAAGCCAGAAGGATTTAAAGGGGCGGGGGCGGGGGGGCGAGTAGGGGAGAGGGAGGGGTGCTCCGTGCAGGAGAAGCAGGTGCCCTGGCTTTGTCCCAGGTGGACGTGACCCTGAACAGACCTGCCGGCCTCAGCCGCAGCTGTTTGCCAATGCAGTCAGGCCGTATCTTCTGGGGAAGTTTGGTCCTGATCAGAAAAATGTTCGAAACCCGCTTATTCTAACCAGGATTTTTAGTTTCCAGAAGTTTTCACCTGCTCTCTCATCTTCTTTGTGGTGTTATTGATGAAACTTCCTTCCATACTTTTGCATTTGTTCCTTGACCCATAGCTTTTCCTGGTCGGTGCTTGCAGAAGCTCGAGGCTTCCTTCCTCCTAGGTCATGGAGGGCAGGGGTTACCCAGCTGTCTACAGGCGCAGCTGACATGACACCGGACCCAGGTGCTCTGCCTCCCTGAGGGCATTTTCCACGTACTGTTTCCTCTCTTATCAAGGCAGGGTCTTTTTCTTAAATAACTTGCTTGGTTTTACTCCATTTCCTGCCTCAGCACTTTGGTTAACTTGATCGCAATTGGGTTTGCATCTCTTGGTCCGAGTGACAAGCTAAATGGTTTTTGAATGAAGGTTACACCCTTGGAACTGTTTTAAATAGGAAGCATAATCAACTTCAGCATTCAGAACTGAATGCTGACAATGATAGATTGGTCTTCAGAAACTCCCCTAAAGACACTCCATGCTGGAAGTCACACTTTTGCAGAACACCACCCTCTGTTGTTGTATGTAACTCCAGTATGCAAATTAGGAGCATCTTGGCTGGCACATAATACAACTACGTCCGTTTAAGACCATAACAAGTCAAAACCATTAGGACCTGTGTATGCAAAACCATTGCTCAATCAGTGAATTCTAGTGTTTCCTTTAAGGTTTTTTTGTTGTTGTTTTGTGTTTTGTTTTTGTTTTGCCTATTTTAATGGACAAGTAGATATAGTTAGCAGAGGATTAACAAAAAAAGTACTGGGAATAATTTAGTTAAGATCCTTTGATCTCGTCGAGAATTCTTAACTGTTCTAAAGGCTGAGGGTAGTGAGGGAGGAATGTAGGTGTCCTGAAATGGAAGCAGAGCTCTAAGACAAGCTTGCTCACCGCTGTGGTCCCTGAGCTGCATCTAATGAGTCACTTGCTGAGCTGTCCCCAGTGTGACTGAGGGCTAGACTGATTCCTAGGGGGAAGTCCCATGTCCTGGCTTCCTCCATCTGCTGGAAAGCTTCCAGACCTCATGCAGTCTGAAGACTCTAGGAAGCTCCTTATCAGCCTCCAGATCTGGTCAAGTTCCCTTTCAGTGTCTTTCCCTGGCTCCCTTGGTCTAGGACACTCCAGTCCAGACTGCTTAGCCTTCATAGCTTTGCGTCCCAACACGTTCCTCAGGCAGGCATGCACGTGGCTGTCTCATAGGCCAGGTGGACGCTCCTGGAGGGCAGAAAGTGTGCCTTACTCATCCTTGTATCTTTTGGCTCATCGTGGGTGTGAAATACGTGAAAAAAAAGAGACCTAAATAATAGGAGTACCTGCTATGTGCCAGGAGCTTTACGTACAATCTCATTTAATCCTATTACTGGGCATATGAGGTGAGTATTTTATGGATGAGAAAATAACTCTTAGAAAGTGACTTGCCCACAGAGTTGGTTATCAGGAGAGACAGGAGTTAAATCTCTGTTGATCAGACTCCCAAAGGCTCTGCTTAATTGACTGTGCTACAATGCTTTCACAAGTGTAGCAGTCACCAGTGCCAGACTCTTTATGTAATGCTTAATATAGTGAATCCTCCCAAAGATGAGGACACTCAGTTGACAGTTGAGAAAACTGTGACCCATCTGAGGTGACACATTTAGAGTAGACTGGGCTCTTCCCACCGCCCAAGCGTCTCTTGTGAATAAATGAGCACCTGCTTGTTTCTACAGGCACAGTTTTCATGGGCCCGTTATGACCACACAGTATGTTTTCTTAAGTAGCGTAGACAGGTCATTTGTTTAAATTCACAAAAGCTTCTATAGCCTCAGCTAATTTAAATAATAATGAAAGCAGGTTAGTAGTGTATAAAGTGGCAAGTTGGCAGCATGTACTGGGAGACTTAGAAAATGTTTATTTTCTTCCAGCTAGCTGTTTGACTTTTAGGGATTTACCGTTGGGAAGTAATCAGAGATGCATAAACATACAATGAATGAGGATGCTCATCTCAGCACTATTATATATATTATATATTATTACATATAGGGAAAATTGGAAGCAATCTCAGTGACCACCGTAGAGTTTTGTTAATTAAAATGGGATATGCCTTAATCAGCATGAGGAATTACTAATGAGAGGCTGCTAACTGAAAAAAGCTACTTATAAAACTACAAATATAATGGCTTCATTTTATTTAAAAATTATTTACACATGCACACACATATACACACACACATACACACACTCTGGCTGGTATGATTATGAGTGATTTCATTTTCTTTTTTAGACTTCCATTTTTTTTTTCAAATTTTCGACACTGTATTACTTTTATAAAAGAAAAATGTTAACTAAAAACAAAACAAAACAGGGTAAGAGCTTGTCCAGCAAAAGCCTAAGTTACATCAACTTTGAAGTAGTTAAAATTGTTCTAGCTCTGAGTGGCTGGAGCAAACCAGCCTAAACTTGTCTATCAGGTTTAGCTCATAATCCCTTGGAATCCCTGAAGGGAACTATTACACAATATCTTCACTTGGAGCATCAGCGTTACATGTGCACATTGTTAATTGACACAGTAATGGAATATACTCTGCCTTCAGCTTTAACTTACATCCTTATGCTTGAATTTCAGTGCGAGAAAGTGCTTCTGCTTAATCAGAACTGTTGTGCTGTAACGTAGCACCAGGTACTCAAGTTGATAAAGTACTTGCTTTTGGAAAAGGGAAATCTTACTCATTGACAAAAAAGAAGTTTTGAAATCTCTTTTTTATGTGTATTTATTTTTGAGTGAGCGAGCGAGAGAGAGGAGAGGCAGAGGGTCCGAAGTGGGCTCTGCCCTGACAGCAGCAAGCCCGACGAGGGGCTCGAACTCAGTAATAGCTCATGCATGACCTGAGCCAAAATCATGAGTCAGATGCTTAACTGACTGAGCCACCCAGGTGCCCCTGTATTACAGTTTTTAAAAACATTTTTTACATTTATATTTTGGGTAGGTGATACAATCCCATGACAAAAATTCAAAAACCACAAAAAGTATAAAGTTAAAAGTCTCCCTTTCACCTTTGTCTCTTTGTGACTCAGTTCCCCCTCAGAGGCTAACCAGTGCATCATTCTGGAGAGCTGTGCATATGCATCATGCATAGGTATTTGTATAAATTGTGTTTCCTTTTTTAAGATGTAAGTTTGTAATATGATATGCATACAGAGTGTTGCATCTCGCTTTTTTCATTTCATCTGTGTGGAGAATTTACCATATTTCATCAATTCTAAATGTCCATTCCCCACCCCCCCACACACACACATTTTAACAACCAGAATCAGGATGCATTTCATAATGAGTGGCATCTTAGATTTTATCAAATACTTTACTATGATAGAGCCTCCTGATTTCTTTGTAATCACTGAGTAGTAGTTCATTGTGTGCATGTATATTTCTCTGTTGATGGGCATTTAACTTATTTCCTATATTTTGCTTTTCACAAACAGCAATGAATAACCTAGTAGTGTATGATTATGCACGTGTGGATTCATCTGTAGATAAATTGGATCAAAGGATATGTGTATTTGTATTTTTGATAGATTAATCTATTGCCCTCAGTGGAGGTTGTCGCTCCCAACAAGGTGTGCAAGTGTTTATTTCGCTAACATTTCACTTGCACGGTGTTACCAAGCTTTTGGACCTCTGCCAATCTCCTGGATGGACTGCCCTCATGTTCTCTTAATTGGCTTTTTTCTTGTTATCTGCAAGGTTGGGCATCTATTAATGTGCTTAAGAGTCATTGTAGTTCCTTTTATGTGAACTTTCTGTTAATAGTCTTTGCCCATTTCTCTGATGGATTACAGGCTATTTTTTAAAAGCGATTTGTAAGAGTACTTTATACGTTACAGAAATTAGCCCTTTGTCTCTGATGTGAGTTTCAGTTATTTTCCCCAGTCTGCCATCTTCGCCTTGGTGTTTTTTTGCTACAAGGAATTTGTGTGCCTGTGTGTGTGGAGTTCACTTTATAAATCTTTGCCTCTAATGCTAATGGGCTTAGTGTTTTTCTTAGAAAGACCTTCTCTTACATTATGTAAAAAATTCTCGGGGTGCCTGGGTGGCTCAGTCGGTTGAGCATCTGACTTCGGCTTAGGTCATGATCTTGCAGTTCGTGAGTTTGAGCCCTGTGTCGGGTTCTGTGCTGACAGTTCAGAGCCTGGAGCCTGTTTTGGATTCTGTGTCTCCCTCTCTCTCTGCCCCTTCCCCGCTCATTCTCTGTCTCTCAAAAATGAATAAATGTTAAAAAAAACTTTTTTAAATTCTCTCATTTTTTTCTAGTGCTTTTATAATTTTTCTTTTTTTTAACTCTGATATTTGATCTAGAATTTAATTTGGTAAAGTATATTAGGTATAAATCCAACATTATCATTATTATTATTATTTTTCTCTACTGGAGAACCCAGTTGTCCCAGTGTCATTGATTGAATCTCTAGCCACACTTATTTTTGTAGGTTTATGTCTATTTTCTTATTATTTAAAAATTATTTTAAAAAATTATATGAGTATTATATATAAATTCAATCTCACGGTAAAAAATTCAATCAGTAGTGAAATGGATAGTTTAAAAAAGGGGGCCTTTGCTTCTCTTCTTCCCATTTATTTCCTCACACTTTTTTGAGATAATCATTGTTAACAGATCACTGAGTATTCCATTTATATCTTTTTCTACTACGTGTGTGTGTGGGGGGCGGTGTATGTGTGTGTAGACACATGCATATATCGCACATGAAGTTTGGGATATGGAGATTATCTCTATTTCTGTCTGATTACATTATATGTAATAGGCTGTAAATTGCTTCTTTCCCCACTAACTCTGTCGTATAGTTCTGTGATAGTCCATAGAGCTATACCTCATTCTTCCTAACCTCTGCTTGGATTCCACAGTATGAACGTATCATACGTGATTTGACTACTACCCTATTGTTACTCATTTGGTTGTTTGCAATTTTTTCCTAATTTTATCAGGGCTGTATATATACATATATATATATGTATGTATATATACAGCTTATGAAGCGTATAGCATTGCTTCTCTTTAATTTGTGGTAAGCCTAATTCTCAAATGTTTATTTATATGATTAACTTTTTTGTGTGTAATTTATGAGGAAGAAAATCTGGACTGCATTAAGTGATACATCATTAATATTTTGTGATGATCTTGTCTTTCTAGATAAAATTTGATGCTGGGACCCTCCTTCTTAGTACACACCGACTAATTTGGAGAGATCAGAAAAATCATGTAAGATAAAGGTTTTTTGTTTTTTTTTAATCTGTTGTAGGTTTTAAATCCCTGAAGTCTCTTTCTGTCTGTCTGTCTGTCAGAATTAAACAGATGCAATAAATTTCCATTTTCACGGGGTGCCTGGGTGGCTCAGTTGGTTAAGTGTCCGACTTTGGCTCAGGTCATGATGTCACGGCTCATGAGTTGCAGCCCTGCATCAGGCTCTCTGCTGACATCTCAGAGCCTGGAGTCTGCTTCGGATTCTGTGTCTCCCACTCTCTCTGCCCCTCCCCTGCTTGCTCTCTCTCTCTCTTTTTCTCTAAAATAAATAATAAAACATTAAAATTTTTTTTTTTAATTTCTGTTTTCATGATGTCAAGAAGTGTCTCATATGATCTCTCTGAATGGAGTGCAGATAGAGGAGTTAGAGGCTGTCCTTCATTCAGCTCAGAAAAGTCTATAGTTGCTAAACAAAGAGAGACTTATGGTCACTCCATTTTTAAACACCAGTCAGCCTACTGCATACCTGAATGTTCCGTGTGTAACAGCAGTATTTCTCCCACCTGTTGTCAGGGGTCCTCAAAACAAACTTTCTGACTGAGAATCTGGAGTATGGGTCTGCTGGGAAGTAGATACTTTAACCTAGATACTGAGAAGAATGGCCTCAAAGTCATTCAGCAAGAGGAGAAACCTCCCTGTTTTTTCATTTCTAGGAAGAGAAAACAAGTTCCATGTATAAAGCTATTTTTATTCCAAAGAGCTTTAACTTGAAAGTGTGCGTGTATGTATGTGCAAATTTCAGTGTTGCCAGTAAATAAGCAATCTGTGTTATTTTCATAATTGCTGCCCCCCCACCATGACATTTGTATTTTATAGGCAAAGTATATACTGTACTGAGGCTCTTTAAAGGCCACTAACTATTGTAAAATCTGACTCTTTTTAGCCCCAAGAATCAATCTCCTTTCATGGGGATATTGACCTTGTTGGTAAGGCACACCCTAGAACTGTTAATGTTGTCTAATTATTTTACTTTTTATTTATTTATTAAAAAAATTTTTGGGGGGGCGCCTGGGTGGCGCAACGCGTCCGACTTCAGCCAGGTCACGATCTCGCGGTCCGTGAGTTCGAGCCCCGCATCAGGCTCTGGGCTGATGGCTCAGAGCCTGGAGCCTGTTTCCGATTCTGTGTCTCCCTCTCTCTCTGCCCCTCCCCCGTTCATGCTCTGTCTCTCTCTGTCGCAAAAATAAATAAACGTTGAAAAAAAAATTTTTTTAAAAAAATAAAAATAAAAAAATTTTTTTAATGTTTATTTTTGAGAGAGAGAGACAGAGCATGAGTGGGGAGGGACAGAGAGAGAGGGAGACACAGAACAGGTGTCTCACCCATATAGAATGACCCATATAGAACCACAGAATCACCCATATAGAACACTCCAGGTTTTGATTTACCTGTTCTGGTTTTTTTTGTCTTCTCTATAAGAATATATATAAAAAGTTTTCATATAAGTAGTGCTTTTAAAAAGATGTACCTACTGTAAAAACAAAAGTAGATATAGTTTTTAAAAAAAAAAAAACACCTTTTTTATGTTTATTTCTTTTTGACACAGAGAGAGACAAGAGTGTGAGTAGGGGAAGGGCAGAAAGAGAGGGAGACACAGGATCTGAAGCAGGCTCCAGGCTCTGAGCCCTCAGCACAGAGCCCGATGCGGGGCTCGAACCCACAAGCTGTGAGATCATGACCTGAGCCGAAGTTGGATGCTTAACCAACTGAGCCACCCAGGCGCCCCATTTAAAAAAAATTTTTTTTAATGTTTATTTATTTTTGAGACAGAGAGAGACAGAGCGTGAGTGGGGGAAGGGCAGAGAGAGAGGGAGAACAGTTTCTCTTCAACCTCTTGTGTTCTTCTATGCAGCAAAATGCCACCACAGTACTGTTTCATTCAGTTTTTCTTCAGTATACTTAAGGACTAAATTCATATTATAATTTTTAAAATTGTTTTTATTATTAAGTACCTTAAGGTATATGATGCTGTATTAAATGCTATAAAACAAGGATTTCTGGTGAGTCTTTTGTTTTGTAATGTTTATTCTTGAGAGAGAGAGAGAGAGAGAGAGAGTGCAAGTGAAGGAGGGACAGGGAGAGAGAGGGAGACACAGAATCCGAAGCAGGCTCTAGGCTCTGAACTGTCAGCAGAGAGCCTGACCCGGTGCTCAAACTCACAAACGTGAGATCATGACCTGAGCCAAAGTTGGACGCTTAACCGACTGAGCCATCCAGGTACCCCCTCTGATGAGTCTGAAGAGTCGTATTTTCTGATGATTTCCTCCTAGGAGTGCTGCATGGCCATTCCTCTTTCCCAGATTGTGTTCATTGAAGAACAGGCAGCTGGAATTGGGAAAAGGTGAGGTGTTATATACTGCAGTCTTTTTCACAAAAAACATTCCAGTCAAGCTATTATTATTAGCCTGGTAGATATATTGCTGTGCCATGACTTCATATGTGGGAGTGAACCTAATGATTGTGGTTTGGGGCTTTGTAAATAGTGGTCATTGGTCAGGAGCTCCCCTAAGAAGGTGTTTTCCTACATTAAACTCATGGGTAAATGGAAGTCATTCTTAAAGCACAAATCAAGTACCAAGGTTTGCTATATAATATCCTTGGATCAAAATAAATCAATGTCAGCCAGCTGTCACTGCATGTATTTCCACAAACATTTGCTTTTGCACCTCTGTGTATGTAGTACTTAAAATCAGAAAGGACTCATCTGAGAAAAATGACTGACTTTACTTCACTTTCTTTTTAAAAAAATTTTTTAATGTTTATTGATTTTTGAGAGAGACAGAGAGCCAGAGTGGGGGAGGGGCAGAGAGAGAAAGAGAGGGAGACATAGAATCCAAAACAGGCTCCAGGCTCCGAGCTGTCAGTACAGAGCCCCATGCGGGGCTCGAACTCGGGAGCAGCGAGATCATGACCTAGGCCAGAGTTGGACACTTAACCAACTGAGCCACCCAGGCGCCCCTTACTCCCATTTCTAGTTGATCATTAAGTTTCTCCACTTTGACTTTTTCACATATAGAAAGTATCATAGAAGTATCATAATAGTATCATAGAAGTATCATAACAGTTATTGTCAAAAATGGGACATTTATAAAAGTAATAGGGGGTGCTGTTTATAATTGGACCAAGGAAGCATAAAATGGGGACTGTTTTAGGCAAACCAGGACATGTGATCACCCTGGTTTAAAGTCACACGTTCAAATGTTTCTGTTTAATCAAGTACATAAAAAATTCTGGGTTTATTTTTTCAGTACATGTAATTGAGGGCAGTTATGAACAAATATTGCTGATAACTTTTTTTTTCCATGTGGGCCCATCTTGAGCATTAGTATAGTTAACTTCAGTAGAGGTTAAATGGATGTTGAACTCCACTAGAAATGCAATGTGTCCCTTAATTATAATGTAGCTAGCATGAAAGATTGCTTATTTGACATAAAAGAAATTGACCAACATTTCAAAAAAATTAATAAAGGCATAGATTTTTAGAGTAGGCTATTTCTCTAATTTCTGTTTTTCCCCTCGTCATTTGTCTCCATCTCTTTAAGTTCTTTTTTTTCAAATGGAGGTATAATTACATATAGCATTGTATGACTTTTAGGTGTACAACATAATGATTCAATATTTGTATGTATTACTTTTCTTAAGTTCTACAAAGTAAAACTTTAAGGTGTTCCAGATCATTTGAATTTTCCTCTGCTGTCTTCCAAGGGAATCTAAACTGTAACAAAAATATTTAAAATACTTACTTTCCCATTAGTGTCTTATTTTTAACCATGTCCAGTGGGTAAGAATTTAATAATATGCCAGGTTAACTTTTCTCAAACATTCTCTTTAGTTCTCATCTCTTCCCTCCCAAGCAATTATCATATTTCATTGATTCAAAGATACATACACACACACACACACACACACACACACACACATATATTTATCGTTTCACCTTTTAACATCTCATAACCTGGGGCGTGTGGGTGGCTCAGTCGGTTGAGCGTCCGATTCTTGATTTCAGCTCAGGTCATGATCCCACGGTAGTGGGATTGAGCCTTGTGTCAGGCTCCGTGCTAAGCATGGAGTCTGCTTAAGATTCATTCTTCCTCCATCTCTCTCTCTTCTCTCTCCCTCTGACCCTCCCACACACATGGTGCTATCTCTTAAAAAAAAAAACACACCAAAACACCAAACATCTCATAACCCAAGATGCTTCTTTGATTTGGTGGTTTTTAAGCTTGAAATATGGCAATTGAATGACCTATGAAATGAATATACTTAAAAACTGGCCTGAATATTTTATGCTGACTTTGGGATTTTAACCTTCATTTGACAAAAGGCTCTAAGCTAGGTATCCAGGATACTTTGACTGAGTGCTTTGGTTTTGTTAATTTTCGGAAGAAGATTGTTTATTGAGCGGGCTGGGGGAAAAAGAGGAAAAAGGCTTATAAAATTGAACAAATATAGTGATATTTTTATTAGCATAGAACATAATGGTAGTCATAAAGATTATGGTAGTTTGTGTTTCTAGAGCAGCAACATTTTGAGAATTGTTTTTGCTCTTGGATTATCTTCTAGATCATGCTGTTGATTGAATGGCATTTTCCAAAAATTATACTGTAGAATGTTAGTTTTGGACAGAGTTTTAACAAAATGTCAGCTGGCCAGTTTTATACAGATAAGTTTTCACATTTTGTTTTCAAATGAATAAGGTAGTATGCTTTGGCAGAAATTAGAGGCCCCCCTGGTAACCTCTGGGGATGATTCTGTCCATGGAAAACCCTAATCATAAGCCAACGTAATGAACTATCCCAAATTTTACAAACTTATTTTGAACTTATTTTTGAAACCACCTTCTGAATTAATCTATAGAACTAGTAACTTGAATGTCTTGGTCCGTAGCTTATAAATTATAAGTAGAGGTATTTTTGAAAGGTTCATTAATACTGATGTAATAAAAAATATAGAAGAATTCCTTTCAAGATGTCCCTTGTTTCTACATGAATTTTAAAAGTGAACTGAAATATATTAAAGGTTATGAAAATAGAATTAGTGATGCTTAAAGGTGATTAAATTCATTACATTTATTCCTTAGTGCCAAAATAGTGGTTCATCTTCACCCTGCTCCACCCAACAAAGAACCTGGTCCTTTCCAGAGTAGTAAGAACTCCTACATCAAACTCTCCTTCAAGGAACATGGCCAGATTGAGGTGAGCTTTTTTTATGCATAAAATTGGACTAGAAATGTGTACTTGTGTGTATTTTTATTGTTTATTAATACGATGGAAATCCGTATTGTACAACATACCAGGTTTCACCATATTTTTACAACAAAATTTTTCTAATAGATTAAGCCTTATCAGTAGAAAAATGAAGTTTAGGTTCCAGTGAGAACAGGAAGCAGGAGGGTGTGGTCACAAGGAAAACCCAGAAGCTGGCAATATGCTAAGTCATGCTATTAGGCCACTAGTAGACTTTTCAGTGGTTTGGTTAAGGAGGCAGAGTATAATGCAGTGAAATGTTAAACTATCTTGGTATCTGATAGCTCATCAGCCTTAAATCAGGCAGTCTTCCTTTACTGACTCCATATAGATCTAATCACTTACCTACTTACTCCATGATATGATAGTTTACAGGTTCTGATTAGTAAGTGACTATATAAGTATTCCTCAGACATTTACAAGGGTATGTTTATCTCCCCCATTGGTATCCTAAATTATTTATGTTTTTTTTTTTTCTATAACCCCTCACCGAGTGCTCCTCACACAGTAGGCACTAAGCAAATATAAGTGACTAATTGCAGTCATGCTCACTGTTGGTAAAAAATATAGTTGATTTTCTGTGGGTGTAGTGATATTTTGGCTCTCATTTCTGGCTTCACATTTTAACTAGACAAATTATTCTCCACTTCCTTCATGGATAATGGTTGTATATTTTTCTTGGCACTCTGTCTGTTTCACTATAGATTGAAAACAATCCACATATGCAGGATTGTTTAAAGTAAGTCTATTTATTCATTGTCACTCATCTCTTTGTTGAGAATAGCTCACTTAAATAGAAGGTCCGTTTCTTTCTTTCTTCTTTTTTTTTTTTTCCTTTGTGCTTTCTGAAGCTGATCCAAGAAGAGAACTTCCTTTGGTTTCTTTTGATGTCTCTGAGAATTCTAGGCTTTTTGCAATGACTGAACAGACCTTTCAACTAAAGAAATGTTAAGTAATAATTTGTATAAGGATACTATAACCTGACTGACTCATTTAAAGTGTATGTATGTGCGCAACAGTTTTATAGGCGTTTGTCTGAGGAAATGACACAGAGAAGATGGGAGAATATGCCAGTTTCCCAAGCTTTACCGACAAATAGAGGACCCCAGGTATTGTTGAAACTATTTCTTAACCCAATGTTTTCAATTCTGTACTTGCATCTTCATTAAGGGAAAAGATTTCTATGATTATAGAACTTGTGAGAAACAAAATGGTACTCTGATAAAACCTTTATTTTCAGAGAACCTAGTTTAGTGCTCTGCACATGGTAGATACTTAGCAAAAACAAATGACTACTTACCAGAGTAACTCTTGGGGTGGTCACAGTTAGATTCCATTCACTACATTCTGTTCTTCGTAATCAGTCTGGCATCAGAGAACAGACAGTGCCTCTAGGTGATGTTTTTCAGACCAGTCTAAATTAACCACCAACTGTGGACAGACACTCAAATGTGTGAAAGTACTTTGTGTAATAACTGTCAAATACCAGAATTTTTAACCATAATTTCTTGCATGTTTGAGACCCTATTAAATATGATACGTATATAATAGTTTACCAAAGAACAAAAATGAATTTAATTTCTATCTAAAATACAGAGTAAAATATGCCAGTTATTGTATATACAGTTTTTTTTTAATATTGATTTGAAGATCACTATGTGTGACAAGAAACTGACAAATATTTTGAAAGGAAACTAGATGTAATTGTATGCTGTTTTTCTTTGGTTCTTTGTGGGTCCTTTTCCACCATTGAAAACACATTGTGGTGGGCTGCAAAAGATTGTGTCCTTCCTATTTTGTATGTTTTATTTTCTACTTTTGTTTCTCAGCCAGGAAGAATAAGGGCTGTGGGAATTGTAGGCATTGAAAGGAAGTTGGAAGAAAAAAGGAAAGAAACTGACAAAAACATTTCTGAGGTAACTCTTAACATAAGTTCCGGTCAGCTGTCTTTTTCAGCCATTTGTGTTTATTCTTTTGGATGTAGCTGATGACTAATTCCGTTCTGTATATTGGAATATATTTAGTTTGCCTGAAGCCACAGTCTCTTATTCCAGGTCTTCTTCTGGTTGGCATAATTTAGCCAAACCATGTTGTAAAAATCCTTTTCCAAAAAGAAATAAAAACAGTGCAAATTTGTTTTCTCTGATGTTAGAAAACATGGTGTGTTGTGTAAGTTTTAAAGTGTAGATGGAATTGATTGGATAATACTGCTAATGAATTCAGGGTCCTCTGTATAATTATTATGGCTGTTTGGTTAACTTAGTTGAGGGAAAAATGCTGTTCTGTGGCTGTTAACCTGGTTAGATACCACACAGCTTTATGCTGATGACCACTCGGGGACCAGACACAGAGATAGTAAGAATGGCTCAAACCAGTCCGTTATTTCCACTAGGAGAACAACGCTGAGCATGCGCATTACAGTGTTTTTATGAGGAAGTTCAAGTGAAAGGGGAAGAATTCTAATTAAGGAAACCAGTTATGCATATTAGACTCTGTGGTTAGTTAATACATCTGAACATACCATTTGTTTTCCTGTGTTTATATAAAGATGGTCTCGGATTTTTATGAAATTACTCTATGAAGTAATTCTTTAGTTTTTAATAATAGTTTATAAGTTAAATCCCATTGACTAGTGCTGTTCATAGAATTTCAAGGATGTGTATCAGTCACATAAAGTCTAAACTGCAAATAGTTATTGAATACCTGTATTAATCAAGATTCTCCAGAGAGAGAGGATCTCTTTTGCACTGCTGGTGGGAATGCAAACTGGTGCAGCCACTCTGGAAAACAGTATGGAGGTTCCTCAAAAAATTAAAAATAGAACTACCCTGTGACCCAGCAATGGCACTACTAGGTATTTATCCAAGGGATACAGGTGTGCTGTTTCGAAGGGGCACATGCACCCCCATGTTTATAGCAGCACTATCAACAATAGCCAAAGTATGGAAAGAGCCCAAATGCCCATCGATGGATGAATGGCTAAAGAAGGTGTGTGTGTGTGTGTGTGTGTGTACACACACACACACACACACACACACACACACACACAATGGAGTATTAGCAATCAAAAAGAATGAAATCTTGCCATTTGCAACTATGTGGATGGAACTAAGAGGGTATTATGCTAAGCGAAATTAGAGAAAGACAAGTATCATATGACTTCACTCATATGAGGACTTCAAGACACAGAACAGATGAACACAAGGGAAGGGAAGCAAAAATAATATAAAAACAGGGAGGGGGACAAAACGTAAGAGACTCTTAAATACGGAGAACAAACAGAGGGTTACGGGAAGGGTTGTGGGAGGGGGGATGGGCTAAATGGGTAAGGGACATTAAGGAATCTACTGAAATCATTGTTGCAGTATTCACTAACTAACTTGGATGTAAATTTAAAAAATAAGAAAAGATTCTCCAGAGGGAAAAAAACAATAGGAAATATATAGATGTAGATATCAACATATACCTTTATATACATCTATCTTTCCATACACAGACACACACGCAGACGTTTAAATTTTCTTTTAATGTTTATTTACTTTTGAGAGGGAGGGTAGGGGCAGAGAGAGAAGAAGACATAGAATCGGAAGCAGGCTGCAGGCTCTGAGCTGTCAGCACAGAGCTGGAACTCATGGGCTGTGAGATCATGACCTGAGCTGAAGTTGGACATTTAACTGACTGAGCTACCCAGGTGCCCCCAAAGACATTTAATATAAGAAATTGGCTTGTTTGATTGTGGGGATTGAGAAATCCCACAATCTGCCAACTGCAAGCTGGTGACCCAGGAAAGTTGGTGATACAAATTCTAATCTGAGTCCGAAGGCCTGCGAACCAGGAGCACTGACGGTTTAGGTCTAGTCCAAGGGCAGGGTAAGACTGCTGTCTTGGCTTAAGCAGTCAGGCAGAGAAAGAAAACGTGAGTTCTCCTTTCGACCTTTTGTTCCTTCAGACTCTCAGTGGATTGGGTGATGCCCGCCCACAGTGAGGAGGGCAGTTGTGCTTAAGTCTACCATTTCAAATGCCGACCTCATCTAGAAACATCCTCACAGACACATCAATAACGTCAAAACCTGGGAACCTCATCATCTGATCAAGTCGGCATGTAAAATTAACTACCATAGTACCAATTCTTGGCCCACTAAATTGAAAATATAGATTATCATTGAGAAACCAAGGTCATTTGGCCTAGTAAGTGCCCATGGTCTAGGTTTTGCTGATCTCACATTTATGGTAAAGTTGTTCCTCGGCCCTGTGTATTTCCTGCAAATTGGCAGCTGGATCCAGAGGCTTCATCCGACTTCTCCTTGATCCCTTTGATAAGATTAGGGTGATACTGTATTCTTTCCTCAGGAGGCACATCATGTCTTTGTTGATGTTGTCAGCAGCTGTTCATGTTCGGTGCATAGATCTTTTGGTTCTTTGGTGGTTACAAATGGCAATATTTTAGGATTTATTTTTTATTTATTAGTTGAAATCCTTTTTGAAGACCTGCTTCCCTTCATCTATTTGACTACTCATATAGGGCAAGATAAATGACTTTTTCTGTATCATCAGCATAATGAATTGGTTCCTTATCCTCTAATGGCAACTCATTGGAGTTTTTTACATATTATTGTGAACTCATAAATTGTAACATATTTGTTGGGTTTCAATCAATTACAATTATTATCCTGTTTAAAGCCCACATTGTCCCATCTTTGGCCAGTGGGAGCCTCTTTAGGTTGGCCCCTTAGTATTTTTGATGTGACCTGGTGGACTTTGATAGCTTCCTTACTATTTGATGTGACAAAAGTTCCAGAACCATCTTGTATGTTTCCTGCCCCAGATCTGGAATCAATCATTACCTAAGAATCTCTGTTTGTTTTGTTTTGTTTTAGTGGTAAATTATATTTTAAAACACAATCTGCCTGCTAGGACTCTATCTCTGCTGGGCTGATATTTATTTCTAGTCCTTTTTAGTGGAAAGAGCTAGGTGTTTGTTTATTTGTTTGAGTACAAGTGCCTCATAAGGTCATAGTGATACTTCCTGTTCAAAGTCAGGATACCACTACCAAATAATTACTAAAACAGTTAAAAAGATTGTGTGTGTGTGTGTGTGTGTGTGTGTATGTGAACTCCCCATTATTCCCAATTTTAAACATAGATGTGCAGTATCTGAAGATTCAGCCACTGGGTGCACTCTCTCTGCTCTGGCTCTCAGTGAGTCCTAGTTGTACAGGTAACTATGTGTGACACCACCAGTCCTGATGTGGACCTCCCTCCAGTAGATTTTTCAGAAGTGCTCACGGGAACAGTATTCCCTGAGTTCTGGCATGTTTGTATCCCTTGTACATGAAGTCATTTGGTGGATTTAAAATCCTTGGCTCACGTGTTCTTTCCTTGAGTGCCTTTAATCGGTTGCTTTCAGTTTTGTGTCTGGCATGAAGTGCTGCTGTCGAAGAGGGAGGCTAATCTAATTCTTCACCACCTTAAAAGTCAGTATTTTTCCTAGATGCCCAAAGGCTTTTTTCCCCCCTTTTTTCGAAAGCCCAGTAATTTTAGCAGAATGTGTCAATGTGTTAGTCATTCTGGGTTGTTATTTTCAGGTACACGAGACGCTTTCAGAATTCGGTTCCAGAAACTGTTTCTTTTAATTTTAGGGAGTTTTTTTTTTTCAATTTTATAGTTTTTAATAATTGCTTTTAATTTTTCTTCGGTGACTCCTGTT
The DNA here is from genome assembly GCF_014898765.1 of Herpailurus yagouaroundi. Lineage (NCBI taxonomy): Eukaryota > Metazoa > Chordata > Mammalia > Carnivora > Felidae > Herpailurus > Herpailurus yagouaroundi. Next base: position 18,787,671 of record NW_024412428.1, on the reverse strand, counting down.
AGCTGTATGCTGGAGCTCTACTGCCTAGCTTTACTGCTCGCAACTTTCTTTCAGACCCTTTTTATCTCTTTCATTTCTGTTTCATTTAGAAGATTTCCCTCTTTTTAAACTTTTGTTTCTCTTAATATACTATCTGTTGTGTATTCACTTTTGCGTTCTGTCTAATATAGTCATTATTTCTGAATTGATTTTTTAAAAATTCTTTCATGAATCCTGTCACCTCATTTCTGACTTATTTTGTCTACTCATGGCTTGTGTCATTTTATTAACGTCTTTTAGCTCATGTTGAAATAAAAGGTTCTTTGATCCGATCTATGAGCATGTCAGTCTGGCTTGCTTTTGTTGTCTGTAATGTTACTCTCCTTATTTTCTTTTTTCTCGTAATAACTTTGTGTGGCATTTGACCTTGCTGCTTGGCTGTTGCTATTTTTCTTTTCTTTTTTTTTTGAAACAGCTCTTTTTATTTGTAAAGCTTATTACTCTTTTAGAGAGCGTGTGAGCAGGGAAGGGGCAGAGAGAGAGGGAGAGAGAATCCCAAGCAGGCTCCGCACTGTCAGCGCAGAGCCTGATACAGGGCTTGATTCAGAAACCATGAGATCATGACCTGAGCCGAAGTCAGATGCTTAACTGACTGAGCCATCCAGGCGCCCCTGCTGTACTATTTTTTATGTTAAATTAGTTTTGCTGCCCTTTCAGGGAAAGGCCTAGTGTCGGGTAGCTGGTCTTATTCCACAGAGCCCACTTTTCTTCTGTGTTGATGCATTATTAAAAACGGTGGTGGCCTGCTTTCTGGTTTCCTGACCCTATTCCCTTCCTCTGTTTTTTATCTGGACCTTTCTTCCCCCCTTCGTCTCTCTTTTTTTTTTTTGAGTTTATTTATTTATTTTGAGAAAGAGAGCGTGCAAGAGCAAGGGTGGGGCAGAGAGAAAGGGAGAGAGAGAATCCTAAGTAGGCTCTGTGCCGACAGCACAGAGCCCCACTTGGGGCTCCATCCCACACTCTGTGAGACCATGACCTGAGCTGAAATTGAGTTAGTCCCTTAACCGACTAAGCCACCCAGGCACCCCTAGAGGTTATTATAGCTATTTTGTCATTTAGTTTTATAGTATATGCTGCCTATGGGTTTTTGGTTTTGAGATCTAGTTGCGCTGTCTTGTTTCATGTTAAGATTTAGAGAGATTAAAAAACTATGCTGTCATTTAGCCACCATCTTCCCAGAATCTTTAAATTCATAAAATTCCAGCATTTTGGCATTAAAGGGGTTTTTTCTATCCAGAGAAGTAATCATCTCAGAGCTAGTGACTAGATTCAGAACCAGGGTTATGAGAACTCAGTCTTCTGATTTGCAGACAAGTGTAGTCGACTGCATCATAGCTACTGTCTTTATCATTCAGAAGGTACTATCACTGCCCTCTTTCAGTGACATTTACTGTCATCCTTTTGTGTGACACTTTTGGAGATGGCACGGAGCAGTGAACTAATTTTGAATTAGTATTCTTCTGAATTGTGCCATACCAATTTGGTGTTCAAAATAATGTTTTTCTTGGGGCGCCTGGGTGGCTTAGTCGGTTAAGCATCGAACTTCCGCTCAGGTCATGATCTCACGGTTTTGTGAGTTCGAGCCCCATGTCGGGCTCTGCGCGGATGGTGCAGAGCCTGCTTGGGATTCTCTGTCTCTGTCCCTGCCCCACTCATTCTGTCTCTCTCTAAATAAATAAACTTAAAAATTTTTTTTAATTAAAAAAACCCAAAATAATGTTTTTCTTAATTTATGAAATGCTGCTGTGTTTCAATCTAATTTCCGTGGAGTTGCATAGCTCAAAGGATTCAATACAGTCATCGTGCTCGTTCATGCAGGTCAGTAGTTTATTCAGCAGGTGGTCCTTGCTCTCCACTTTGTGCAAGCCCTGCATCAGGTTGATGTTTTAGATATTGTGATGATGCACCAGACAGGCAAGCAAACAGGCATTCTCTACAGCAGGAGAAATGCTGCGTTAGAGAAAATGGCGGCTGCTGCAGGAACACATTATATGGCCTCTAACTTCCTTGGGGTTCAGGGAAGTCTTGTTAGCAAAAGTAATGGAAGTCAAGGCCTGAAAGTTTAGCAGGCACTAACAGAAGACTAGTAGAGATAAGAGGATCCAGGTAGAGGGAACAGAATATGTAAAGGTACAAAATCAAGAAAACCAAAACAGAATATTCAAGAATATATTAATAGTTACTAAAGCTGATAACCAAATTAATGACTGGAAACAAGAAATAATGCTATAAATCAGCATTACGAGGGTATTTTTAAAGCAGATGTCATTGTTTTTTTTAATTGGAGTAGAAATTTGACTGTGGACTTGGTAGAGGGTTAGAAAGTTCTGTAAACTGGCAGATAAAATAGCAGAGTGGGCAAATGCATCTGTTCTGCATTTGCACATGTGTTGCTTTTATTGTAGGTAGTTTCTCTACCTCTTTTTTGGACAATTGGCTAATTCCTTATTTTAGAATAATAATATGGATAGATGTGAGGAAGCTTTCATTTGTGTTTTATGATTACTTAAAATATAGATAATTCTTCTAAGACACTAAAATATTTGTATTTGTCTTTTACAGACTGTAAGCAAGAGGGCTAATTGATGTATTCTGTGTGGACTCACTATTACTTTTAGCATATTTTTTCTATGGGAATGTAACCTAGTAAATAAAGTGATTTACCATATAAAATTTTTAAAGTGTTGTCTTACTAGTGTTCCCTACCCCGGTAAAAGAAATCTGTAAATATTTTGTATATTCAAAGTAAAAATCTAAGTGTGTAAAGTGTCTGTGTCTTTTATTTTTGAAAACTAGGTTGGTGTGTGATTTGCCCTCCATTTAAATGTTAGAGTTGACTTAGTTTCAGAGCTGGTGCCCCGAGTTTCCCACAAAAGGTTTCCTGCATCTGCTGGCTGTTGCTGATAAGAATCCAGTGTTTAAGCCTTTTGTTTATCTGAGGAAATTCCTGTTAGGTGTGTGCACATTCCCCTTTGTTCTCAGTATTAGCCTTAGTAAGTCTGGCCATAAGAATCTTACACAACACTCTATTCTTTTAGCAAAATCCTTTTGCAGATGGGGGATACTTTTCTGTATGTGATTACGATGGGCATGGGCTTATCAGAATCTGCTGACCATTATTCTGTATCGACCAAAAGATTCTTCAGTTAATGCGAAGTTGCTTAATTGGCTTAAAAAAATAACATTTGTGCACATCATTTGGCAGATGTTCTTCATTGGAAGTACGTTTTTGGCGATATGAAATAAATTTACTATAAATATGTCTGATTAAAGTTTGAAGAGGCCTTTGAAGTGGATACTCATTGTAGTAAATCAAACAATTAATGGGTTTTATTTAGGTATATTTTGGTGGTATTTGAATGTTTTTCTTTTGTGATATCCACTACATCCCAAGCTACAAGTATAAACTCTTCAATATTTAGAGGCTGAGGTTTACAGTTTCAGTTAAGTCACACCTGCTATTAAAGCCAAAATTGTTGTGCCCAAAGAAGTATTCTGGCAGCTGCACATTGCCATTTTCAACCAGGAAAGCTTTACAATGCCTTTGATTCTTGACCTCCCATCAGGAAATGGTTTTGGCAAAAACCAGTGACAAATTCTCTTACTTATGTGAAAGAACAGTAAACAATATTTTCTGAACGATTTATTACTTATGTCACCTTTTGTTTGTTTAATCAATCATAACCTTTTTCTTTGAAAATTTGAAAAGTTGTTTTTTGCAGTTTGTTTTGGAAAATTTATGGTTTCTTAGCTAAACTGAATCCTTAGGATAAGATAGGCTTATTACTTATGTAAATATTTATATAAATAGATATTTGTAAGAAGTTTTCATAAATTTTTGTCAAAAGGAAGAAAATAGAGTGCTTCATTACTTAAAAACATCTTCAATCTTTAGATTCCAACAAAAACTCATTTCTCATTTCAGGCCTTTGAAGACCTCAGCAAGCTAATGGTCAAGGTATATGTAACTTACACCTATTAAATTCTTACCAATTATGATGTAAGTTTTGAACTTGTGTTTTGTTAACAAGGCACTTTGGGGACTTTTTTTTTTTTCAGTCTTTTGCTGTTCTCTTCACAGGCTAAGGAAATGGTGGAGTTATCAAAATCAATTGCTAATAAGATTAAAGACAAGCAAGGTGACATCACAGAAGATGAGGTAAATAGATTGCTTTTTTAAGGCATTAGAAACCAGGTTACACAAATAACAGTGATGTTTCAGTGGTTTAGCAGTTTCTTTCTTAATGGAGTGTTTTCTTTTAGGACTTGCGAGTATATGAAAGTGCTAATGGAAAAGTCAACCATAAAAACTTTGCTGATTCTAGTAGGGTTAAAGGATACTTCTGTACATTCTCTTAGAGTGTGGAAAAGAGAGATATTGAAATGTGGAAGGAGTGGTTGTTTTATACATATCCATAAATTTGATACTTGTTTCAGTAAATTTCAGTACAATCTGGTCACAGCCATTTTCCTTTCTAGGTTTTTGGCTCTATCATTTGGTTGGCCTTAAATACAGCATAGTTGCTCCCTAGCCGCTTCTCACACCAAACTCATGAGTTCAGTGGAGTATGAGATATCAAGATAGAAAAAAGAAGAAGAATTAGCTTCACACAGGGAACTACTGGAAATCCACTTTCTTAGAATTCACACTATCAAAACACAGTAGAAGAAATGGGTAGATACAGATATAATTGAGTAGAATTGAATTTATGATAGAAAGATTTTCAATGTTGGGGTGGAAAGACTAATTCTGCTTTTTAGTCTTTTTGTGCACTTTCTCCTCTTATTATAGACCATCAGGTTTAAATCCTATTTGCTGAGCATGGGAATAGCTAACCCAGTTACCAGGGAGACCTGCGGCTCGGGCACACAGTACCACATGCAGCTGGCCAAACAGCTGGCTGGGATACTGCAGGCGCCGCTGGAGGTAAAAACAAAACCTGAGTGGTCTCTTTCGGTTGTGTTAAATTTTCTCCGTGTCATCAGAAATCTTAACAAGGGTTTAACTCCTTTCACAGTATGGTTACTATTCAACTAACATGTTATTTTTTTGTTCAGGAATATTAAATTAGTGTTTTGTTTTGTTTTTTTTTTTGTCAAAATCTAAGTTGTTTTCAATTCCCATTTCAGATATCTGTAACTTCCTAAATCTATTTGATATAAAGTTTTTCTTCTCTCCTGTTTTCAAAAGGAAACATATGATCTCTAGATGTTTACATATATTTCTATATATCTAGTCTGAATATATAGTGTGCTGTTGTAATTTGATAACACAGATATATCTTCTAACATGACTCAGGCAATCAAAACTTTACTTATTAAAGCACTCATATTAAGAAGTATTTCCAACATGACAAAATAAGAAAAATATAATGAATCCCTGCATGCCCATCATCCAGGTTTATCTGTAAACATTGTCCACTCGAAATTATTTTAAAGCAGGGGCACCTAGGTGGTTTAGTTGGTAAGTGTCCTGACTCTTGATTTCAGTTCAGGTGATGATCTCACAGTTGGTGTGTTTGAGCCCCGTGTAGGGCTCTACACTGACAGTGCAGAGCCTGCTTGGATTGTCTCTCTTCCTCTCTGCCCCTCCCCGACTCGCAGGCCCACACTCACGCACTCTCTCAAAGCGAATAAATAAACATTTAAAAAATATTATTTTAAAGCAAATCCAAGACATCACATTACTTTATCTGTAAATTTTTCAATATGTAATTACAATGATAAAGATGCCTGTAATGTAATTATAATCCCATTTCACAAATTAAAAATTATTTTCAATATAATCAAATACCTACTTAGTGTTCACATTTTTTCTTATAGTTAGTTTGTTCAAATCAGGGTACTTTGCAATTGGTTGATTTGCCACCCAGGTGTTTTTTGTTTGTTTGTTTGTTTGTTTTTAATTCCGTGGGTTTCCCTCTCCTCTTTTTTTCTCTCCTATAAAATTTATTTACTGAAGAAACTAGTGGTTTTTCTTATAGAGTGTCTCAGAGTCTGGATTTTGCTGACTTGTATGTTAACATACTTCCCTGCCTTATGTATTCCCTGTAGACTGGTAGTTATATCTAGAAGTTCTTTTTTTTTTTTTTTTTTTCTGCTGGATATTTCATAGAGGGTGCTGTGCATTTCCGTCAGCAGGTACAGAATGTCTTTTTTTGTGTGTGATGTTAGCAGCTACTAACACTCAATGTCTAGGTCCGTTACTTCATTAGAGATTACAATGGTGATATTGCCATTTAATTCTATAATTTTTTCATTTATTAGTTGTAATACTCAAAACATTTAAATACACTTTTTGAAACTTGGTGTAGAGGCCCTCTTTTCATTTATGTAAATGTTGAAACAGTAATAATGATGTTAAAGTCCAAATACTGAATTTGAAATGCTTCACGTATCTGGCTAGGTTTTCCTGTGTGCAAATTTAGTTTTTAAAAGGCTTCTTAGGAAATTTTATGAATCCTGATTTCACTCTGCTTATGATTTCTGTTAAGGAATGCTAACTTGTATGAACTATAACATCATACTTTTTAAATTTCGTATTTTAACAGGAACGAGGGGGAATAATGTCACTTACGGAGGTATACTGTTTAGTAAACCGAGCTCGAGGAATGGAGGTAAGAATAGAACATTTAGATATTCTTTTAACTAAATATAGACTTTCTTAACATAATACAAGTTCCCCTGCAGTGAATACAATTTGAGGAAGGGTTGAGAATATCAAAACCATCTGAGAAGCAGTGTGGTGCAGTGACAAGAATGCTGTCCTGCCCTGGGGATCTAGGAGGTAAGCGCTCTTCCTGGTTTTACCAGTGACATGCTGATTGACCTTGAGTAGCTTACTTTTAACTTCACGGAGACTCGGTTGTCCTACGTCTAAAACAAGGATTTGGACTGATTGATACCTTCTGGCTTTAATATTCTCTGTTTGTATTGTGATTAGTAAGGTTGTGCATGAGGCCTTTTCCCTGCGACAGTTCAGTGTTTGGACTAACTGGGTTGGACACAGATGGCCTGGAGAGAAACAGAGGGAAAGCTGCCCTCTGCCTTTGGCCGTGAATCAGCAGCGGCTGCTCCTCAGCTCTCATTGCCCCTTCACACCCACATGTGTATGGTCCGTGCACTCTTTGTGCCCTTCAGTCAAACAGTTTTGCGGTGTCAGCAGTCACCTCTGTGCAGAGAACTCCTACATCTTTCAAGCGCCCACCCCAGGTTCACGAGCAAAGCCTCTGCTCTGTTTTCATTTGAATAGTCCTCAAGACTGCCGTCAGTGAGTACCTCCTACTGACCATGCCTCCCAGCACCTCAGTGAGGCAGCTACTTTTACTGTCCCCGTCTTGGGGATAATATGAGGATGAGGAACTTGAGGCTTCCAGAGATTAAATTATTTGACCAAAGCTGCACCTGGAAATAGAGGTTTGACAGGCATTCGGACCCAGGCTGGGCCTATGACTCCAAGCTGTATTTGTCAAACGCCACAGTGGGCTGATTCTTTAAGGTTGCATGGGTCTGGAAGGGTGGCCACTAGCTAGCTACATGTGACGACTGTGAACTTGAAATACACCTAACCCAAACTGAGATATGCTGTAAGTGTAAATTACACACCAGATTTAGAATACTCAGTACAGAAGAAAGAAATGTTAAATATCTCATTGATAATTTTTATATTGATTATATGTTGATGTTTTAGATTTATTGGCTTAAATAAAATACATGTTTTAAAATTAATTTCACCTGTTTCTTTTTATTTTATTAATATGACTACTAGAAGACTTAGAGTTACATATACGGCTTGCATCGCTTTCTGTCGGATAGCACTGCTTTGCTTCTTTGTTAATCCTTTTTTCCTTGTGGTGATTAAGGCAACATGAAAGCCTTGCTAAATGATTATTTATTTATTTATTTATTTATTTTAAATAAAAAAAAAAAATAGACTCCACACCCACACCCACCATGGGCCTTGAACACACGAGCATCACTCTGTTAATTTGTAGTATAAACTGGATTTTCTTTCCTATTAGTTGCTCTCACCAGAAGATCTAGTGAATGCATGCAAGATGCTGGAAGCACTACAGTTACCTCTCAGGTAAAAGAACCTCTGCAGGAAGAGTGCCAGCTTGAGCCACTGTTCCTCACACAGTAGACAGGAAAACCCTGCCAGGTCTGCCCACACAGGTCTGTGCATGGTGAACCAACACATCGCCCCTCTGGGAATTATACCGTGTGAGCAGAAATCACTTGTTCTCCTAGCTTCCCTCCTTATCGGGGCTGTACATGGCCTGAGGGGCTAGTGGGCCAACTCTTGTTGATTTGGGGCAATGAAAGAAGAATGTGGGCTCTCCTATGAGGTCAGAATAACCAGCCCCTCTGCTAGACGTTTCGTGCTTGTTTCTGGAGATTTAAAACTACAGATGTTCAGCTGTGAATTGTATTTTCCTCCCTTCAGATTAAAAAAAAAAAAAAAAAAAAGTGCCAGACATATTTTATTTAGCCTGTGGATTATAGTTCATAATGTTATTAACTGTATTTATTCGTGAGTTCCTAGTTATGCTGTAGTTGCCTGTGGTTGTTATGTTTTAGATGCTGTTTTGTGGTAATATTGCCCTCATGCCCAGCATAAAAGAAAGTACAGGATATTTGTACCTCCTTAGTGGTTGAAGATCCTAGATACTCACGGCTTGGTTTTCCCATCTGCGGTTTTCAGGCTCCGAGTTTTTGACAGTGGCGTCATGGTAATTGAGCTTCAGTCCCACAAGGAAGAGGAAATGGTGGCCTCAGCCTTGGAGACCGTATGTGAACCAGTTTCCTCATTAGTCTGCCCACCAAGACGTGACTCCATAGCAACTTGAGAAACAGGCTTTCCTTTTGAATTTAATTTTTCTAAAAAGTAATGTTTGTAGACCCAATTAAAAACACCTATTAACATGAGTGAATACTAATCAAAATGATACTTTTAAAGCTTTTTGAGACTTGCCAAGGAGAATTAGAATTCCTGAGGTGTTATCTTTTTGTTTGAATCTCAGTCTTGCGGACAGGTTTTTAACTTTGTTCATCAGAATGTTACCCTTGACTGAACTTTTTCTTTCAGTACCACCTACATAAACAGTCTTATAAAACATCACAAGTTGTTTTATGAAATAATTGCTTCAAAAAAACACGAAAAGGAACTGTAGTTTAGATGGATTTTACCAGCCAAACTACTGCTGTTACTCATTAGGAGACTTGAAACATTACTGCCTTCATAGCCTCTGTGGCGAGCCTGCCTAATTTAAATATTTATTACATTTATTTTAAATTAGAGGAAAACCTCAAGACTATAGATATTTCTACCATATATTTTAAGCTAAACCTATATATGAGAACCCTATATGTGGGACATGCAGTATGTACTCCATTAGAATTTATTATATGTTCCTTTTCAGAATATCAAGGGTTATTTTGGGGGTTGAGTACAGTGCCTTTGTAACTTTGTAGAGGGCTTCATGATGTTTTAGGCTCTGCTATATTCATTCTGGGCCCTCCCGCATTTGTAGAATTGAGCATTAGTGAAGAAGATTTAGTTCAATATTGAATATTCTTGAGTTTTATTAGGAAATTCAATATATTATTTCCTGAGCATAATGGTAGACATTCTCCCTAGGTTAGTACCTAGGTGGCCAAATTATCATATTTTTTTCCTGCTGTGTTTCTGTTAGGTTTCAGAAAAGGGATCCCTGACATCAGAAGAGTTTGCTAAGCTGGTGGGAATGTCTGTCCTCCTGGCTAAGGAAAGGTAAGCGAGTCCTTGGTCTTCATTACAACTGTGTTTGTGTTTCTGAATGGACAGATGATTGTGGTTTTCCCCTTGACTCCTAGGTTGCTTCTGGCAGAGAAGATGGGCCATCTTTGCCGAGATGATTCAGTGGAAGGCTTGCGGTTTTACCCAAATTTATTTATGACACAGAGCTAAGGGTTTTGGATTTAAAATACTTCTTGTCCATACACTTGTATCATGTAGAGGTTGTATGACATTGAGCTCAGAGTAAACCTTGATGAACTGAGAATTTCTGGAACTTTACACTATAATATAAAACCCTTTTAATTTCTCCCTAAATATTACGGTCCAGGAAGTTTACTTAGGATAAATATAGGAAAATACAGAAAACTGAATGCCACAGTGAGTTGGAAATCATGCTACAGTTGTATAGAGCCCTCAGGGTTTAACTTGAAATATGGTGAATTTTAACTTGATCCTCAAATCTGTTTTTTTAAAGAAGGGAATTTAGTTATTAATGGGGGAAGAAGTTGAGTGTTTGGACAGGTTAGATCATTTTTCTGGTGTGACTAAGATTCACTGAATTATAAACAAAGTTTTTCCTCTGCATCTAATGTGCCCATTATGGGAGAGGGTTCATGAAGCAAGTCATACGTACAGTGTAGCTTAACTGACAACACTGAACAGGACGTGAAACCACAGAACGCCACATGAGGCTTCTCCTAAGTAAGGGCTTTTCTTTAGAAGCAGTTATAAGCATGTCTTCAACAGACACCTTAAAAAAGGAGAGAGTTGTATTTGACTTACGTATGTATAGTCTGACTAGTTTTTTTTTTTCCAAGTAATGATTTCATAGCTGGCATTTAAAGAATGCAACTATGTCATTTTGTTTTAAAAATGCTGTGGATTTTGAAACTGAATTAATGAGCTGTATAGACACGCCCAGAGATGTGATTACAAATTTGGAACTTAGAGGGTTCAGGAATACCCTAGGGTTGTGCGGGGGAGGGGCCGGGAGAACCTTTAGGTCGCTTAAACAGGAACCTTGGTGCTCTTTGACCTGGAAAGCCAAGGACAGGAACATTGAAAGGGGACAAGTAATTGGTCTCCTTTTCCTACTCGTAAGGAGTTTCAACACTGCACTTTAAAAAAATATTTCATATCCCAGCAATATTTTTTTTCTTTACCCCATATATTAGAAGCTGTGTTGAGAAACTATGTCACTAACAAGTATTACCAAGATAACAAAAAACTGGCTACTCCTGAATTTCGATTGTTTGAGTTCTAAGATGGACCGCCTGACTTCATATGTCGGTGTGTTGGCATTACCTCAAACTCAGGGACCCCACAGGGACGCAAAGAGATCCCCTTCTAAGACTGCGTCGAAAGTGGGAAGCAGGGATGGTTTTCGGCCAAGCCTCCAGAAGGGATAGTGTCTGCACTGAGAGACCCATGGTGACCAGCAGGTGGGGATACCCAGGCCTAAGCTCTGGGATCCCTAAGATGTCACTGAGTGAGGTGGAGGGCCCCCTGCAGATGCCCTTTGGGGAGTTGCAGGGATCCTCAGCTGTAGACCCAGGGAATCCCTCCCACTGCAGCCAGAGTCAGTCTCTGACCCCCGCCTGCAAAAGTGGCTGTTGCTGCTTCACATCCTCCAGCGTTACTGGAATGTCTTCATTTTCCAAACTTGTCGCTCATTCTGTCTTGTGATGACAGATAGCCCCTAATGTCCTCATTGTTCAGCCTCAGTGTTTTGGGGGAATTCAGTGTCTAGCCAAACAGTGGCCCCGTGTCTTTCAGGCCATCGTGTAGACTTGTTTGTGTGGCACTCCTGTTTCTGGGTCACACTCACACTGCTCTGGCAGACTTGTACACGCATGTTCATATGCACTTGCACACACGCTTACACACATGATGTCTCATCTGGCTAAGGCTTTTCAGAAATTACAAAGGTAAATGATAATCTGTTTCAGCAGTTGGAATGAATTGCAATTGAGATTGTCTGAGCTACTGGATCTAGCTCTTATGATTTGGATTCATTACAGCAAACTCCCACGGTTCAACATATTTATTTACATTAGTGTGACAACACATTAACAGAAATGGAGCAGTCTAAATTGTATAAAGTGAACTAGGAGGAAGAAAAGTGACGTGACTATATTTTGCACATGTCACTTTAATTAGAAAACAAGTATGATTGATTTTACTGTTAAAGTGGGCATTCTTCACTGTTTCTAGACTTATATACGTATATTTTTGATTCCACCCCCCCCCCCCATTCCCCCCCCCCCCTTTTTTTTTTTTTTTTTTTTTTGCCAAATAAGATGTTATTTTGGTCTTCTATTGGTAGAAGTTATGTTTAAATACAACCAATCAGGCCCTAAATGCAAAAAAATTCATCTCGGTGCTTATCACTGGTATAATTATTATTTTTGCTTTACTAACTTTGCTCTTAGGAGCATAAATTTGTAGCTTTATGATAATGGGATTTTTCTAGTCACTATCAAAGATTTTTTTACACTGTACAAGTGAAGGTTGTTTTCAGGATTAAATGATTGGAATTAATGTATATAGAGTAAAATTACTGGAAAATTTGTAAATGATTTTTCTTACCTTGGTGTTCTTTTTAAAATACTCTTTGAAAAACATATGAAAATGATAAACTTTTAATCAGAATAAGCCAGTACGTTAAACATTTTTTCTTTATTTTTGACCTCAAGATCTTACTGTTTTAGTTGTTCTGAAAGAATGGGAAATGGCTCATGAACTTTTTTTTTTTTAATTTTTTGATGTGAATTTCATGGTTGACTAACCTTGTGCATTCGCGTGAATGTACTGTCTCTCCAAGTATTGGTTCCCTATAACCAGACTCGCCTGGCCAGACGTGGATTCATCAGGTGGTCATTCTCATGTTCTGCCCAACAATATCAGCGTTTTCATTTTGGTACAGTAGAGTCACACCTATAAGCTGGTTAGATTTTTAAAGACTGTGCCTTGGAATGAAATCAAGCATGCTTAAAATGATCCCTGAAACTCTTAAATTGCCAGTGAAGTTCTTTATATCGTCTTACAGGTAGAATCCCTATAGAGTGACACATGGGTATGAATATATTATGAATATAGTAAGTACAATATACAATAAAAACTACATAGCAACAGTAGACATTTATAACACCAATAATTAAACTATTTAAATGTGTGTCTTGTTTTTGTTTTTTGGCCAAGAGTTATGGTTGAATTTCTGTGAATTTATTTGCTAATCCCATCCCTTATTAAGACAGATCTAGAGTGTGAGCTCCGTAAGGGGAGAGCTTTTTGTCTGGTGTGTTTGTGGATATATCCTCAGAGCCTAGAACAGAACCTGGCACATAATAAGCACTCAATAAATATTAACTGAATGAATGAACTCTCATGTATATACCTATTTATAACCTGGCTCCATTTATCCTACTTTATCTCCCATTCAATTCAATAAAAAAATTTTTTGTTAAAAATCCATATTGACTGTGTGAGGAATTACGTGGGCCGCCGGTGGGGGGTGGAAACAAAATGAATAAGATACAGTCCCAGCCTTTAAAAGGGTGGCGCCGTTAGGGAAATAGACATGTAAACAACCTTACCTGAAGATCGAATGAAGTACGTGTCATGGAAGGGGCACAGGTACATGCTGTGCAAGACAGAAGGAGGATCCTTTAGTTCTTGTGGGAGAGGAAGAGCCTCATAAACTAGGCTCACAAGGACCAAGAGATCGTCAGTAAGTGGAGGCTGTTGGGTTAGAGGAACAGCATGAGGTGTGCCCCTTCCCGTTCCTGGGGCATACTTCCTTTGACTCTGCAGACTTCCCTTTCTTAACTGTTTCCCCATTCACTTCTCCATCTCCACCCCAATTATCATACTGTGCTCATTCCTACCTGCTTTAGAAAAATCTGTTTTCAGTATATGACTCTATTTCTAAATTCCATAATAGTTATTATCTGTCCTGTGTACATGACTATATTTTGTCTTGGAGCCATAAAAAAATAGAGGAATTGGGTTTCTTTAAAGTTCAAAGATTCAATGGGTGCCTCGGTGGCTCAGTCGGTTAAACATCCGACTTCAGCTCAGGTCATATCTCACAGTTCATGAGTTCGAGCCCCGCATCGGGCTTTGTGCTGACAGCTCAGAGCCTGGAGCCTGCTTTGGATTCTGTGTCTCCCTCTCTCTCTGCTCTTCCCCCGCTCATGCTCTCTCTCTCCTTCAAAAATAAATAAGAACATCAAAACAAAATAAAACTCAAAGATTCATATAATTGAATCTTTTAAATCTTTTCTGGTTTCGGTCAGTGATTGTACATGGTAGGTTCCTAGTTAAGTATTAGCTGAATACTTGAATGATTTTTGGATTATGATGTGTCATGAATTTACTCGCAAACCTAAGTCTGTGTCCTTTACCATATGCCCAAGAGGTTTCTCAACCAGACTTGTCAGGACTCAGCCCGTCTGAGATACTGTGTCTTACATGACATGGGGCATATCCATGATGTGGGAAGCACGCCAGAAATCAGGTTAACACACGTGTAAGATCTTGTTATTACAGTGTGAAAATTGGGTCATTTGTGTTCTTCCTTGAGTCCTGATAATCATGAGTCAGTTAAAGCTTTTCTCTCAGAGCATTATCTGAGGAAGTAAAAGATCTCTCCATGTGTATAAAGGACACTGTTGAGATTGTGAATGCGTTTTACACAATTTGCACAAAATTACTAGACCAGTCACTGACCCTGAAAGAGAATTAAAGGTACCTTGACAGCAGCTTGTTTTAATTAATCCCAGCAAGACCATATCACTGTTCTTTTGGAAGCTTTTTTTCCCTACATGCCTATGCCGCGTTCCTTTACCAAAAATTACGCCCTTACGTGTGCAAAAAAGACAGAAATGCAGTCTGACAAGAATTCTGATTAAGACAAAAATGACCAAGCATCTCAATACAGCTGTTACTTAAAAAGTGTCCAAGTGCACTGATCCAGTCACTTGTACCTGGATTTAGGTCCTCCTAAATTCCAAGGGTAGATTTGTAGGGAGAGTGTGTGTCTGCAAGATTAATGCAGAGCAAGTTGCTTTCCATATATATATTCCTCTTCGTCACCACACTACGTCAGTACACCTGGGGGAGAGGAGGGATTAAGTGTTTGCCAAGGTTACTGAGGTAGGGCTAGAACGAAGCTTTCTATAACTCCAAAGCCCATTCTTTATGTTGAGCTTTTACTTTCAAAAACGCCAAGGACTGTGGCATGTATTTGAAAAGAAATCCCAACTTGAGCTGATGAATGGATGTTGGACTAGACGATTCTGTCAGTGAAAGCTTGGATGGATTGAGTTGGTACTGATAGGATTAATTATTGGACAAGATAAGTACTTAGCAAATTTGGTACCTCGGACAACCTCTGATAACTCTGATAATCAAGGAATTGTGCTATCTTTTCAAAGATTAAGTGACGGATTCAAGCACCTGCAAATGCTGTATTTTTGTTTGAAAAATTGAGGTAAAATTTCAGTGAAATGCACAGATCTTAAGATGGACGCATTTTAACAAATGCGTAATAGATCATGTAACTCACACCCCAGCCAACAGAACATATCTGACATCCCCAAAGTTCCCTGGTGCCTCTTTCCAGTCACCTGCTCCCTAGAGGCCACCACTATGTTCTGATTTCTATTACCACACACTACTTTTGTCTGTAAAATGGTATGTTTTGCGTAAAAGAAAAGCAAATGGGAAACTATTCACATTTTTTTCCCCGTGTACTGAAAACCAAGCACAGCTGTTAAGGTGCAACTCTATCCTCTAGCATTCTTTTCAAAAGACAACTTTAACACCTGAGAATTAAGAGTTTATTAAATGTCACTTTTTATGTTTTCAATTAAACCAACTCTGGCTCCTGAGAGAGAAAAATCGAAACTGAGATGCACTTGACCTGATTCTCTTTTGACAATCCCCAAGAACATTTGGGAAGCCAAAGTTTACTGCCCACCAGTTAGGCCACTTGGATGACCTACTTTTGTGGTCCCCAGAAGAAAATGACACCGGGGGAGAAGTGACTGAATCGGAATGAGGGGAGACCGTGGCTCGCCCTTGGCCCCGGCCGTGGGCCGTGGGCCGTGGGCCGCGGGCGAGGACGCGTCGGGGCTCTGCCCGGCTTCCCGAGGCTCCGCCGGCCGCGCGCGCTTGGGAGGATGCGCAGCCCAGAGCGGGTGGGGTTGACTTCGCCCGCTGCCCGGCCCCCCGCCCTCCGGTGCCGCCCTCCCTGCGCCGTCCGTCGGGGGCGGGCCTGGGCGGGGCAGCGGAGCCGAGCGCCAGCGGGCTCAGGCGGGCAGTCCCGGGACGCGGGATGCTCTGCGCGTTTCCTCGCGGCCCCTGAGGCCACCAGCCCGCCGCCCGCCGCCCGCCGCCCGCCGCCCGGCTCGCTCGCCCCAGCTCTGGCCGCTGCGCCCGCCGGTCCCGAGAGGTAGGAAGACCCTGCTGTCCCCCAGCCCCCGTGGGCGCTGCTGTGCTGCCGGAGTCCCCGGCGGCTCCGGGGGGTGGGGGTGGGGGTGGGGGGTCGGGCAATACTCCTCGGACCCTGCCCGCCCCGCCCTCCCCGCCCGCTCGGAGCGCAGGTGGAGGTGCTGTGGCAGCTCCCTCCGCCGCTGGGTGCTCAGCCTCCGCCCCAGGGGATACTCTGTAGAAAGTGTCCGTCTGCGCGTCTCGGAGTCCCGGCTCTCTTGTCACAGGTGTCGGCGGGAGACGCAGGCTGGCTGCAGCCTGGTGTTGAGTCCGATGGGTTGGGACCCTTGAAAGATAGCGTCTTGGGGGTGCTCCGCGTTTCTGAACAAGTTTGGCTATTTCCAGAAAGAAATCTTTTCTGGGGTACACACTGTATGAGATTTCAGCAGTTCAGAACCGTCCTCATTTTCATGGAGCTCTGTGCTGACAACTTGGGCAGGGCTAGATTTCCAGGCATGAACTTGACTTGCAGGCCTTTGGGAAACTGTAGATGTGGGGAGCGCACAGCCTCCTAGGGAAGCTGCGTCCAGTCCGTGGGACCAGGGCAGAGCCACTGCACTGAGTGTATAAATAATGCCTGTTTACACAGGCTGCTTTGGAACTAGGGATTTCCGGTTAATAAATATTATTATTAGATGGATGCACACGAGCGTGTGCCCGTTTGTCAGAAGGGATAGAGTCACTTTGCTTCTTTTTCTTTTCCCTTTAATTCTTCGATAAATCACTGGTCCTAGTAGAGTTTAGGTTAATTGCCTTTCTTTTTCCGCAGCAATGAAGACAACGTAGGAATCAATCTTAACTGGTTTCAGCAAAAGCAGGGGCTCTGAGCTCGGCGTGATGCCATTAGCCACTGAAAATATTGACTGCTTCTCCCTACCCTCTAGCTGATGCATTTGGAATTTTTCTGTAAATGTTTATGTCTGAATGCTCTATAGAAGTGTTTTTAAATGTGTGTAAAATAGACGTAAGTTTTTATTTTCTCAAAATGATTCTCAAGCCAAACAGTGTAAAAGTAGATAGTCTTGGTTTTGGGAACAACATGTTGGAAGACAATAAGCAAACAAAGTAAAAAGAGAGAGAGGAAGGAAGGAATCTTATTTTTTAAAAAAATGTGCTTTTTACCCAGCGTTCCATTCCATTGTGGGGTGCTCTCTTAAGGTCTTCAAATTAGTGAATGGGCTAGTAAAACTTAAGCATTTATTTTCAAAAGCTTAAGAACATTTTAAAAATCCTTATGATTTTTAGGTAGGTTTATTTTTCCATTTCCATTCAGTTCTAAATACAGATTATCACACTATTCTGTGTTTTACTCATCATTTTTATAAGAAGGAAAATGTGTTACAATCACAACATCAGTTGCGATTAGGAGCTTCTTTAAAAAATGGTTATCATGGAAAATCAAGCAATTTGGGAGGAGCCCATTCAACTTTTGGGAGCCAGGGATCCTTGCCCCTCCTTACTCTGGTTACTTGAGTATCAGTAATTCAAAAGGAAGCGTTTTATTGCCGTAAGTGCCCAAACTTGCCTGGGGGATACGGAGATGTTCACCTGCTGTCTTCGACCATGTTTCCCAGTCCAGGTTCAAGGAAAAGATTGGGTCAAATCTATGCCTAATTCCAGCAAAGTGGAATTTTCTTTTTATGTTGGGGAGGGGAGTGACCCTTAATCATCTGCCTAATTACACTTCAAATCTCTGTTTCCCTTTGAGGAAGTACAGTGTTTCCTTTGTTCAACCAACTCCTACTGAAAGAAAGCTAATAGAGACAAATCCGTCCCCCCCCCCCCCCCCGTGGATTTTTTTTTTTTTATTTCAACAGGCCTTTTAATTCCATTAATTTCTGTCTTTTCTGAAGAGATGTACATATATATTTGGAATATAGTATATTATTAAAATAGACTAACTGTGGATAATGGGGAAATGTAAACATTAAGAAAAGACCTGGTTGATTATGCTTACTAGCCCATAGTTTAGTAGATTTCAATTGAAAAAAATTGACAAGGGCCCTGAATCTTATTCTACAGTCTAGTCTATTTATAGACTAGTCTATTTATAGACAAAGTAAGTGCCCCCTCCCACAAATCGTCTGAAGCACAGGCCAGCAAGGTATTTCCTACCCTCCTAGGTGGTCTGGCAAGACTGCTGCATGAAATCATCTGCCTCCTGATGCATTACTGACAGCAACAAGTATTGGGAAACTGACAGAAGATGATAATTGTTATTTATCTGTTTTCTCTTGAGAGTACCCTAAACAATGGAAGTCAGTGTCACAGGGAGTTCACATTTAAATGCAACACTCTGAGTATCTTTTTAAAAGGCTTGATAGTTTTGATATAGCTCCTAGGCATTAAGAAATGAAGCAATCCAGATAACATGCAGGAAAGACAGTGGTTGTAAGTCCATTTGTAGAAGCGAGCCCGGTCAATGAAGCACAGTGCAAAATGAAAATTTGGCAAAATTTTAGCAAATTGATTGGCGCGAAAATGCCAAACAAATAGGTGAAAGTGTATTATCCAGACTGGCTCTTAACTTTGATGAAATTCAGCACATAAACTCTCCACTTAAGCATGTGTTACAAAGATAAGAGACTTGGTGTTTTGCAAAAATAAGCTTGGTGTTGGACACACCTGCATGTGCTTAACAGGTGAGCTGTAATGGAACCAAAGGGACATACAAGCACAAGTCATTTCCCCGGGGAAAATTAATGTCCTCCCTATTTTCAGTGGCACCCATGAAGTTTGACTTCTCAGAATGGTTTTGCCATTTCATGATTACTATTTTGTGAATCACATTGAACAGAGGCATCATTTTTTGAGATTCTAATTTCAGGTGTTTTTGAAAAAAAAAGCACAAAAAAAACACAGTTTGGATGTGAGAAAGGACATGAGGAGACCAAAGACCTGGGATTTTGCTGATCAGAATGAAACAAATGTTGAAAGACTTTTCAAATCTACTCTTGGTGGTACTTTGTGACTATGGTGAGTATTATTAAGTATACATCATGCTGTCAGTGTCAATGAAGAAACATAAATGTGGGGTTTATAAATGCATGGATGTTGATGACCCTGCATGAAGGAGGCAGGGCACGTCTATAGTGCAGTACCTTTTAAACTGGAATCCTTGCAACCCTGGGTTCTCTTAAGGTTCTATATATATTGATGCAAAATTCCCTTTAAATATATTTTTAAGCCTTTAAAAAGAGAATTTAAAAAAAGGCATTTCATTTATTAATTTTTTGAAAATTTTTAATGTTTATTTATTTTTGAGAGAGACAGACAGAGCATGCATAGGGATACAGGCAGAGAAAGGGAGACACAGAATCCGAAGCAGGCTCCAGGCTCTGAGTTGTCAGCACAGAGCCTGATGTGGGGCTTGAACCCATGAACCATGAGATCATAACCCGAGCCACCCAAGTGCCCCTCATTTTCATTTAAGCAAACTGGAGACAAGCATGTTATGTTGAATTTTCTTTGACTGATGTCCTAGTAATTCGGTATTATACATTAAAACTCTCAGACACACATGAATGTGTGGTTGTTTGTTTGTTTGTTTGTTTTTAATTGGGATTCTCCGTTTGATTTCACTTTACAGGAGAGTTTTGCTGTTAAAATATCTTTGGAACCAGTCCAAATTTCTGTCCTTGCCAATTGTTTGCCTTGGACAAGTTTCTTGTTGACATCACAGCGCTGTTGTGATGATAAAATAGGAAAGGGAAAACACCTTGTCTGAGCCTAGAGTAGGTGATTACTGTTACTTCTCTTTATTCACTTTGTTTCAACTGAAAATTGAGTTCGTTACTCAGAGAGTTTTATGCAACTACTGAACCTTAACAGATTCAATAATATACTACTTTTCTTTTGATGATTTCCAAATATTTCATAGACATCTAAGCAGTTCATGGTATAAGAGTGGAAATTGTTTTCAAATTGAAGAAACATGATCCAAGGGATCATGGCTTGTGTGATATCAGTGACACATCCACATAACTGGACCAGAGTGTGGACTGTTCATTTTGTCCATTGAATCGCCTTCCTCAGCCTTTTCATTTGAAGAAGTTTATTTAAACAAGAAGATGCTTGGGGTGCCTGGGTGGCTCAGTCAGTTGGGAGGCCGACTTCGGCTCAGGTCATGATCTCGCAGTCCATGAGTTCGAGCCCCGCATCGGGCTCTGTGCTGACAGCTCAGAGCCTGGAGCCTGTTTCGGATTCTGTGTCTCCCTCTCTCTGACCCTCCCCCATTCATGCTCTGTCTCTCTATCTCAAAAATAAATAAACGTTAAAAAAAATTAAAAAAAAAAATAAAATAAACAAGAAGATGCTTGATTTGTTGAAAATGAGCCTGGGATTCAATTATCTTAATGTTATTCATCCCTTGTTAAAATCCCTATCACTCCATGTGTAACAACAGCCTCATACAAAAAATTACAAAAGTGTCCTTGGTTTCGTAATGATAAAGACATCAGAATTTTCCATTTGTACACAGTGTGCAAGGATGTTTGTCATTGAGAGTAAATATCTTACTGGAATATGAGAATAAAAGTTCAATGAGCATAAAATAACATAGAAGTTGAGTGCACATGCTGCTAATGGAAAAGGAAGTATTTTCCTAGACCTGGGTTTTTTCCCTCCCCATTTGATATTGATCAAAATATACCATTAACAGTTGTTTTTAATGCAACATGCTTATATTGAGACACCAATTACTTTATTATTTTTTTTTAAATTTTTTTTTTCAACGTTTATTTATTTTTGGGACAGAGAGAGACAGAGCATGAACGGGCGAGGGGCAGAGAGAGAGGGAGACACAGAATCGGAAACAGGCTCCAGGCTCTGAGCCATCAGCCCAGAGCCCGACGCGGGGCTCTAACTCACGGACCGTGAGATCGTGACCTGGTTGAAGTCGGACGCTTAACCGACTGCGCCACCCAGGCGCCCCATAGACACCAATTACTTTAAATAAAGGAATGGGGAGAGGCGAACTAAAAGAATGGAGAAAAGTACACTGTGGTAGCCAGAATGTGGTACAATTGAATTGTAGTTTTTTAAATGAGGATGTATTCTTGTCTATGAAAATAAGTGTTCTATAGTAAAGCAAGGTCTCTCCTCAGTACTCCTCAGTACACCTGCTCTCTGGGCTGCTGGAACCCATCAACTGTATCTTTTTTCTCCATTACTGACTGGGCCTGTGTGTCTTTTCAATTTATTGGATGCCCATCAAATCAGAGTCTTATTTGCCTGGTTGACAATCTCTATCATGTTTGTTAGTTATCCTAAGTTGTGTGTGGTCTCAATCTTAAAATGCATTAAAAACTGTCCTGCCCCATGAGATTCAAGTCAATCTGATCTTTGTTCTCAGTCTTAACTCCTTCCTCCGTCTTAACTCCTCTTTAGGCACCTGTTTACAAATAGGTGCTGGGTGGCCTCTGAACCAGGCACAGCTGTGTCAGAATCAGCACCCTTCCTCAACTTTGACTTCTCTCCCTCCAAAAGAGAGTATCTCTCAACTTCCATTTTAACTGAAGGAAAAAGAAAAAAAGAAAAAAAAAAACAACAAAACCTTCATTCTATTATGGTTTTCAAGCAAGTGTTGATCAAGCATTCCAGTCTATCCAAGTTTTATATATTTGATTTCATCTCATCTCAAATAAGAAATGTGTAAAGCACTGAGCTGTTTAAAAAGGAAAAACAGGGGCATGTGGGGGGCTCAGTCGTTAAGCGTCCGACATTGATTCAGGTCCCGATCTCACGGCTCATGTTCGTGAGATGCGGTTTGAGACTCGCATCCAGTCTCTGTGCTGACAGCTCAGAGCCTGGAGCCTGCTTAGATTCTGTGTCTCCCTCTCTCTGTGCCAGTACCCTGCTCATGCTCTGTCTCTGTCTCTCTCTTTCACAAAAATAAATAAATAAACGTTCAAAAAAACACAAAAAAACCCCTCTATGTGCCAATATATTCACGTACTGATTCTAATGATCATTAACCGAATACACGTAAGGGTATATTTAAAGACCACCAGCCCAGATAACACTTTGATGGCCTTTGGACATATATGTATGCCATGATATGTGTATATTATGTATGTATAAGATAATCACAATAAGAATAATAAATTCATGCTCACACATGTTATTTTTCAAGCCAAAAGAACCCTGGAGTGCCTTAAATCCAGAATTGTTTCTTACCCTAGCCATGGGCCCGCTGATTGTTGCCCTGCCAAATGCTGTCTCCTTTGATATGTATTTGGATAGGATTCAAAATAGAAACAAGGATTCCTGTGTGTCTGTGTCCACTCTTTACTTGAGCTGCTCTGATGGGTTTCTTTTTTAAAAAGATATGATTGATCTTAACTGAGTGATAGTTGTGGGCTAGCAGTCATCTATCACATCGAGGCTAGCAATGGTTACTGTGATGTCACTAAAATTGCCGAGAAGCCTGGCTATTTCATAAACATTCGCTCTATCCCTTGGATGACCTGTGCAGAAGAAAGTGTCAGCAATTCTTATTCATCTAAAAATTTCTGCTTCATACGAACCAAGGGCACTGGTTCCTTTACTGGTGGAAATGCTTAAGTACTTGGCTTGAATATCAGAAAATAACTTGGAAGCATATTTATGTCTTCCATTTTAAGTCATCTACAGCCATCTGTATTGCATCATGCAAATCAAGTTTTCTCACTTTACTGTTTATCCATTTCCCCCAAATACCTAGACACCAGACTATGATTTATCAAAACAAAACACAACAAAACTCAACTGAGTGAATTTGAAGATCTAATTGGCTTTATGAAGCAATTCCTGAATCAGGCAGCGTCCCATCTAGCAAGTAGCGATGGTCCTAAAAGTTGCACAAAATGGAAGGTTTTTATGGGAAGGAGGGTGGGGCAAGAAGTTATTAGCAAAAGAACAGAAGGGATTATTTTCAGGCCAAGATGTCTTTTTTGCGGGGGGGGGGGGGAGGGAGTTGGGTGTCTTTAGCAGGTATTTTTTATCATGGAGATAACCTCTCTAGTGCAAGAAATTTCAGATTCCCAGATTCAACCCAGGTAGGTTGAAACTATGAAGTCTGGGTTTGCCGTCCTGGGGGGCAAATGTCTCCATGTAGGGCTTCCCCCCCCCCTTTTCTTTTTAACAAATTAAAATGAGAAAAGTAAGGTATTGGATTTACATCTTGAGAATGATCAATTGTTACTCTTGCTTTATAGATTTTCATTGCAGATGTGTTGCTTTGCTGAATGTGGTGAATTCAGGGTATTTATCTCTAATTCCTTGTTTTAAGCATAACCATGAAAGAGGATGAACGTGCAGAGCCACTTTAGAATGAAAACAGTGCAGGTGCCCAACTAACAGAATCCGCACTCAGCATCACTCAACGCACCCTTTGGCTGAGTTTCACACTTCTCTTATGTTTAAAGTGCTGCTTTCTTTCATGTCTCCAACAGTGCTACTCAAAGATCCCTTTGTAAAACCAATTCTCACCATTTCATTTCAGTTCTTGCAGAAGCTGAATACCTCCTCTTGGGAAAGCCCGGCCATGTAGCACTAAGCAACAATACAGTATCGGTGGGTTTCCAGTATGTCAGTGGGGCTAATGGGACGCTGAGGAATGTATCTATCCTGTTGTTGGAGGCCAACACCAATCAGACTGTTACCACCAAATACCTCCTGACCAACCAGTCCCGGGGAACACTGGAGTTCGAATGCTTCTACTTCAAGGAGGCGGGGGACTACTGGTTCACCATGACTCCAGAAGCGGCAGACAACAGCACTCCAGTCCACCTGTGGGAGCAAAGTGCCTTTCTCAAGGTGGAATGGCCTGTCTTTCATGTTGACCTGAATAGGACATCCAGGGCAGCAGAAGGCACCTTCCAGGTGGGCCTTTTTACCAGTCAACCACTGTGCTCATTCCCTGCGGACCAACCTGACATCTTGGTGGATGTCATCTTTACCAACAGTCTTCCCGAGGCAAGAACGAGTCCAGGACAGCCGCTGGAGATAAGAACCAGCAAGAGGACACAACTCTCTCAAGGTCAGTGGGTTGAGTTTGGCTGTGCACCCGTGGGGCCGGAAGCCTACGTCACTGTGGTGCTGAAGCTGCTCGGCCAAGACTCGGTCATTACCTCCACGGGACCCATTGACCTGGCCCAGAAATTTGGATACAAACTGGTGACGGTGCCGGAACTCACGTGTGAGTCGGCAGTGGAGGTGATGGTGCTGCCTCCCCCGTGCGTCTTCGTCCAGGGAGTGATCGGGGTCTTCAAGGAGGCCCCCAGACGCCCTGGGGAAGGGACCATTCGGCTGGCTGAAAACAGCCTGACCTTGGGAGAGAGGAGAACAGTATTCAACTGCACTTTGTTTGACATGGGGAGGAATAAATACTGCTTTGACTTTGGCGTTTCAAGCAGAAGCCGTTTTTCCACAAAGGAGAGGGAGTGCATGCTAATCCAGAGAAACATAGGTTCGTATTGAGATTTTGTTTTTATTTATTTATTTTGAGAGAGAGCACGCGCGCGCAAGGTGCAGAGGGGCAGGGGGGGAGAGAGAGAGAGAGAGTTCCAAGCAGGCTCTGCACTGTCAGCACGGAGCCTGATGTGGGGCTTGAACTCACAAACCACAAGATCATGACCTGAGCTGAAGTCTGTTGCTTAACCGAAAGGGCCGCCTAGGCCCCCGGGTTGGTATTGAGATTTCAAAAAATTTTTAACCAAACTGGTGCATTCATGCAGTGAAAATTATTATTTTGAATTTAGGTGAGCTGTACCATCGTTGTTATGGTTCCCTTCCCATAATGTCGCAAATGGCATTGTCCATCCTTATCTGAAAAATTAGGAGTAATGATAAGCAGACCCAGCTCCCTGCTTACCTCTCTAGGTCTCAGTTCCCCCATTAGTAAAACAGGGATAATAATGGTTTCTGCCTCAGAGTTGTGAGAATTCAGTGAAAAACATGTGCACGGTTCTCCGCATTGTGCCTGGCATATAGGGACCAGGTGCTTCCAGTAAACCTTAGCTGCTGTGCATTATAGTTAAAAAAGTTCTATTATTACATCATATGGCAAATCCGTGGCAGGTAAGAGCAGAATTCAAAGCTAAATCTCAAATTGTATGTAGTTAACTTCTGGCTTCCTCTAGCGGATCATGTCTCTTTCCTGTTACATCTTTCTTTTACAGGAATGAGTTTCTTTAGAAGTGAGATTTCAAAGCAAGATTTCCCAAAAGTTCAGATTCTCAATTCTTTGCATAATGCCCTACCTAATCACAAAGAAGTGGGGTTATTACCATTCCATCCATGCCCCATGCTCCTCTTTGCATTTCTTTTCCTTTTCCTGGGTGCAGGCCTGGTCTTGGCGAGAGAATCATGCGGCAGGGATTGTCCCGTTTGCTTACGTCTTCATCCCCGCTAAGCTCCATGCACCCCGAGGGCCCAAGCGTCTGTCTTTGGAACCCCAAGTGTTTCTTGCTCCAAATTCACCCACTTTCTCTCCTTGGAAGCTCATTGCCTTTGACTTTCTCTGCACCCTGTGGTCACTTCTCTGCTTGCACTTACCTCTCTGTCCAGCCTGGATTCTATGGCCCGTTTCATCTCTCTCCTACCAATACCCTAAACTCCTGTGCCGTGTTATCCTTCTGATGCACGAATCCAGCTGCCTGCCCACTGCATGGAGGCTGGATGAGGTCACACCCGGGAGACAGGGGCACTGGGAGTGGGTTGCACCTCCCTCCTCAGCCGGGCCCACCATGCTACCCTGGCCAGCGCTGCTCCTGTTCTCTAGAACACCGCCCCCGCAGACCTCAACCCCTGCCCCATGGCTGACTCTCAGAGCTGAGTTTGTCTCCTGCCACACAGGGCAGCTGGCAGCCATCTGGTACGAGCCACCTCACCCTCCCACTAAAATATCTGTGCGCCTGCAGCCATCAGTCCTCCTTTGTCACCACCATGGAAGAAGTGTCACTCCTCCAGTGCGAGGTCAACCTTGCCCTCTGCTGTGGACCCCAGTGTCTTTGCTCATATCAGGAATCCTCTGTTAATCCTGATCCCCTCTCCCTCTTCTGTCTCTAACTGTCCCTTGATGGGCTTCTCCCCAACAGCTCTGAAATATGCTTAATTCTCTTATCTAAAAATACAGCCAACACCACCCCGCATCCCCTGGTTCTCCCCCACATAATACCGTCTTTCTCTCTCCTTCCTTTTATAGCCCAGGTTCTTGAAAAAGTCACCTATACACTGCGGTGTATTTCCTCACCTCACGTGCACTTTTCAGCCCACGTCTAAGCCACACTCCTCCCCTGAAAGTGCTCTCACTAAAGCAGCCAGTGGATGACTTCCAAGGTCCCAAAACCCAGGGGCGCTTTGCAGCCTGTGTCTTCATTGACCTTGATTCCGTGACCTCACACTCGCCTCGCTTACCTCCCACCTGCCTGGCTGTTCCTTCATGGTCTCCTTCGTCTGCCTGTTCTGCCACCTGGTCTCATCCATTAACTATTGGACTTCCTCGCCTTTTTTTTTTTTTTTTAATGTTTATTTTTGAGAGACAGAGCGTGAGTGGGGGAGAGGCAGAGAGAGAGAGACACACAGAATCCGAAGGAGGCTCCACTCTGAGCTGTCAGGAGAGAATCCGATGGGGGGCTCGAACTCACAAACCATGAGATCATGACCCGAGCCAAAGTCGGACACTTAATCGACTGAGCCACCCAGGCGCCCCTGGACTTCTGCGCCTTATACTATTTACACACCCACTAGGTGATTACCATCCTGATGCCAGTGACTCCAGACTGGCATCCCTGCCCTGCATCTAAGTGCTGCTGCACAGCTGTCACCCCTCACGGGTCTCCCATCTCTCTCAAAAGCCACATACCTAGAATTCGACTCATCATCTTACCCCCTAAACCTGCTCCTCAGTAAGGCCTCCACCACCCCTTTCATTGTCCAGACCGGAAGCCCAGGAGTCTTCTGCTTCTCCTTCACCTCCTATAAGTAATAAATCACTAAGTCCTATGAGTTTTGTCTCCTCGGTGTCTGAATCTCTCCACGTCTCCCCAATTCTGCAGATCCCACTTAGTTTAAACCTCTGTCATCCCTTAGCTAACCTATTGCAACAGATTCCTAATCGATTCCAGCTCCCTCCGCTGTCCACTTCGTTCTCTCACTGCAGCCAGAGAGATTATGTAAAACTCAGGTCTGCTGAGGTTGTTCCCCCGCTTAAAATCAAACTGTCAGTCACCTCACTGGATATGAGGATGAGAATCCACAGGGCCCTCTGTGGCCGGGCTGCCCAACCCACAGTCACCATCCCTGGGCGGGAGCCTCCTCCCACTTTCACCTGGTTGACGTTAACCTGTCTCCCAAGTCCTCACTTGGGTCACTCTTCCTTGACCCCAAACTTGCTAAATTCCCTTGCCGTAAGTTGGCATGGCATCCTTCATTCCTCTTTCATGGCATTGATCATTTCTGTCGTGGTTTGTTCAGTGTCTTTCTCCCCCTGCCCTCAGCCTTATGCCCACCCTCACTCTCATGGGGGAAGCTCATTTGGTGGGAAAAGCCAACTTGTGCTGCCATGAAGCTATTTATGATATTTATTTGGCCCACTTAGTAGGCCTGGCACTTTAATAGCTGTTCAATACATGTTTTATTCAAGTGAAAATTGAATGCAAATGTGGCCGGTCCAGATATTAGCATAGAAAAATTATATCCAGCTAATTTAATCATTCAAGCTACACTTGCCTTTTCAAAAGAAGTTAAGAGGAAAAAAAAGTCTAATTGAATTTAGTGGAAACAAACCAAGGGATATAAAGACATTTGAGCCATTTGATTAAAAACACTGGGAGCAGGAGGTCTACCTTGTGGTTCTCCCAGCTGTTGGGGTTCCCGCTGATTCTTCTGCTCGTTTAAAGACTGAGTTTTCGGGGCGCCTGGGTGGCGCAGTTGGTTAAGCGTCCGACTTCAGCCAGGTCACGATCTCGCGGTCCGGGAGTTCGAGCCCCGCGTCAGGCTCTGGGCTGATGGCTCGGAGCCTGGAGCCTGTTTCCGATTCTGTGTCTCCCTAGCTTTCTGCCCCTCCCCCGTTCATGCTCTGTCTCTCTCTGTCCCAAAAATAAATAAACGTTGAAAAAAAAAATTTAAAAAATAAATAAATAAATAAAGACTGAGTTTTCCCCACAGCAGCAGGGAGAAGACACTGGAGAGGGGCAGAAAGAAGGAGACTCCGGCTAATCACTGACATTTATGCTAGTAATGGGGACCTCAGTGCCTTCCCTGGTTTTAGTATAAAAAATGTATGACTGAATCGAGTTCTCTTCTTTTCATTTTCCACTTAAAATTGGCAGCTGACTTTTTTTTTTTTTTTTTTTTTTTTGCTAAATGGTATCATTTAGGGACCCCATTGAACCCGCCATGACTTGTGTGAGCTGCTGCCTCCACTGAATTTCTTACTAGTTCCTTTGAACAATGGAGTAATGTATTTGACATGTCTGTCTCTTTTTCCAAATATATCTTCAGACCTGAAGATAGTAAGTAAATAACAGTTTACAGGAAATGCAAAATAGATGTGCTGCATTTAACCAAAAATTATTCATGGTCTTCATTAATCCTACTTGGTGTGAATGTTCATATTTTTCTCTGCAGAAATGTTAATGTGTTTGGCTATGGGATGCTGCCTGAGATCCTGGTAGGGGAGTGTTAGTAATCTTGGCATAGCACTGTAATAACTTATAAAAATAAGTTGAGAAATCCTAAATGCTGAGCACATCTGCCCAACATCCCGTTTCAGACAGGAGTATATAAATTTAGGGTAAAAGTTGATAATGAATATGATAGAGGATATGAAGTCATAGTCACATAACTTTTTTTAACTTAGGTTTTTTTTTTTTGGTAAATAAAAAGTGTATATATTTATAGTTTCCTTGATAATTTAATTTTTAGGCCATCTTCTTGTTTCTGTGATTAAGTGGTATGGTTTTTCTTTCATAATGACTGAACAAGAGCTTTTTACCAAGGACAGAACTATCAACCCTGTCAGTTCCTTCCTGTTTGCACGTTGTGCATTATCTTTAATTCTCCGCCAGAATCTATTTTAAGCTACTTGTCCACTTTGGGAGTTAGTTTACCTAAAGCTAGAAAATACAGTTGTAAAAATTCATGTAAGTAGACCCCTAGATGCTGCACTACTTCATATTCTTTGAAAGTGAATGAATATGTAAATCCTTCCAAGAATAAACTCTTCTTTTGGGATTCCTTAGGAATATCCTGTAGGATATCTGACATCCTTTGTGCGATCATCTGACATAATAAAGCTAATGTTTATATAGTGATTACTTTGTAACCAGGCACTGTTCTGAGTGATTTATAAATATTAACCTGTTTAATCTTCATAACAACCCTATTAGTTAGGCTTATAATTTTGTCAATTTTATAGGTGAAGAAATAGAAGCACAAAATAAGTAACTTGCCTGAGCTCAATTGGTGGTTAAGTGTCTTAACCACTACTGATGGTTGACTGGCTTTTACCATTATTCTTCACTGCCTCCCATATAATCAACTATCAATTCATGTATTAAATAATGTAAAATGTTTAAATTGAAAAAAGTTATACTATTTTCTCATCTCACTGGTTTGTCTTGTGCTGTCCACCCCTCTTGAAACACACATAACCCACTTTGGAACCCACAAGCATGATTTGGCCAATATAAATGAGCCTTGTTCTGTGCACAGAAAGTCTGAACTGCTTATCCAGGTGCCTTTGCTCCATCTGTTGCTTTTAGTTACTCTTGTCTAGAGAACTTTCTTTTCTTTCTTTCTTTCTTTCTTTCTTTCTTTCTTTCTTTCTTTCAGCTAATGTTTTTTTTTTTAATGTTTATTTCTTAAATTTATTAAAGAGAGAGATAGAGCACAAGTGGGAGAGGGGCAGAGAAAGAGGGAGAAAGAAAATCCCAAGAAGGCTTTGCACTGTCATCGCAGAGCCTGATGTGAGCCCATTGTGGGGCTTGAGCCCACAAACTGTGAGATCATGACCTGAGCTGAAACCAAGAGTCAGACGCTCAACTGACTGAGCCACCCAGGCGCCCCTAAAGAACTTTTTTTATAAGCGTGTTTTGTTTAGTTGCTTTAGTTTCTTGAGCAAAATGTCTTCCAGTTGTGACTATTTCATGGGCTGTATTCTTTCAGATAGTCTTGAGGGGTGGAAACAAATTTCCCTTTTCCTATTCCAGACAAATTTTGCTCATTCAGAATTAATATCCTCTATAGTAGCCTGAAAGGTATTTATGGTGGCCAAACAGGTTTGTTATGTAGTGTGAGTGCATGTATGGACATCTAACCAGGACAAAACAAAACAGCTTTCATTCATGAAAAGTATTTGAAATATTGATCATCTTGCTCTTTATTTCTAAAACACGAACTACATTTATCTAATGACTTTTCATTTAGCCTAGTATTTCCCTCAAAGTTATTGGTAGAAATCTTCAGGGAACAGACAGAATTACTTAAAGCATTAAAAATTTTTGCCTGACTAAATTTGTTAATTGCTTTGGTTGATTTCCTATGTTCCTGTTTGATTAATGTGGCTTAAAATTAAAGGAGATAAGATGTAGCCTAAATGTTTACTTTTTGTTGATTGTCCTACAAACCATGATTTTACTTCCAAGGGAAAGAGACACAACATTTCAAAATGAAAATTGTTTTTATATAATTTATTGTCAAATTGGTTTCCATACAACACCCAGTGCTCATCCCAACAAGTGCCTTCTTCAATGCTCATCACCCACTTTCCCCTCTCCCCAACCCCCATCATCCCTCAGTTCTCAGTATCCAAGAGTCTCTTGTGGTTTGCCTCCCTCCCTGTCTTGTGATTTGCCTTTTTTTTTCCCTCTTCCCCTCCCCCATGGTCTTCCGTTAAGTTTCTCAAGATCCACAGATGAGTGAAGTGAAAACATATGGTATTTGTCTTTCTCTGTCTGGCTTATTTCACTTAACATAATACCCTCCAGTTCCATCCATGTTGCTGCAAAAGGCCAGATTTCATTCTTTCTCATTGCCAAGTAGTATTCCATTGTATATATAAACCACATGTTCTTTATGCATTTGTCAATTGATGGACAGACATTTAGGCTCTTTCCATAATTTGGCTATTGTTGAAAGTGCTTCTATAAACATGAAATTTTTGACAATAATATTCATGCTTTTATTAAAACTTTGATTTTTTTTTCCTGGCCACTACTAGTGGAATTTTTGTTTTTAGTTTGACAAATAACTTTATATATTAAATAAATTATATTCATGTAAAGTAAATGAGAGTTTACAAAAAGATTATTAGCATTTGTAATTCTACCTTTTGTGGTCTTAAATATGAGCATAAGAGAAGGATAAACTATGCACTGACTTAATTTTCAGTTTAGATTTCTCAGTAGTGGAATTCCCAGTTGATTTTTCAAAAATAAATCACCATACTTTAATTCAAAGAGATTTTAATATGAGAGTCCCAAAGCTTTGCAGGCACGAGGGGCTTAGTGTCTGAATAGCTCTGTAGCTTAAGGACAAAGCTGGCTTATTGTTCTTCCATTTGAGGAGCTGCAGTCTAATCTGGAGACACAGAACCAATATTGTGTTCAGTTGGACCTCTGGATGGAACATAATTACCACACCTCAGTTGATGTTGGTCCAGGGTTGTGGTTTGTAATGCTCCCACTCTTGTGAAAATCCCAGAGACTTTTAATTGCTTTAAAGAGCTCATACTCCATGACTCATTTCAAAGATTGCACCACTTGGATTACCTGAGAATGTATCTGCCCTATGTGTTCTTATGTTTTCCTAGTGCTTTATATACCTGTGAATGTATTGAACTTTTGTCCATAAATGATGAAGAAAGACTTTTATGCAGAGGGTGTTTTGGTGCCCAGGGTTGGTATGACCTGGGTCTTGAGGTTGGATGGGTACTGATAGAGAAGGGTCTTAGAACAATTTTTTGTGGGAGACTACTTAATTATTCTATCTGGCAGTGATTACATAGATGCTTGGAAGAGATGCTTGCATGTGTCAGTCATTAAACTGTTCTGGGAATATTTGGTATGAATTTGAAGCTCTGGTGGTAGGTGCACCCCCATTTAAGATTGTTAAGACTCCTTTCTAGATTAACCCTTTTATCATTATGTAATAATGTCCCTCTTATTCCTGGTAGTATCCCTTGTTCTGCAGTCTACCTTGTCTGATGCTAATATCGTTACTCCAGTTTTCGGTTAATGAATGTTCATGGGTTTAACTTCTCCCAACTGTTAATATTTAACCTATTTATGTATTTAATATTTAAAGTAAGTTTTTTAGTGAAAAAATTTTTAACTGAGTATAGTTGACACACAATGTTACCTAGTTTCAGGTGTACAACATAGTGATTCAACTTCTCTATATGTTATGCTTAGCTCAACACAAGTGTGACTACCATTTGTCACAATATGATGCTATTATAATGTCTTTGACTATTTTCTCTGTGTTGTGCCTTTTATTCATATGACTTACTCATTTCTTCACTGGAAGCCTGTATTTCTCTCTTCCCTTCATCCATTTTTCCCATCTCATCACCCCCTTCCTTCTGGCAACCATCAGGTTGTTTCTGTATTTATACATCTAGTTCTGCTTTTTGTTTGTTTATTCATTTGTTTTTTAGATTCCACATATGAGTGAAATCATATAGTGTTTATTTTTCCCAGTCTGACTTATTTCACTTAGCATAATTCCCTATAGGTCCATCCTTTTTTGCCCTATAGATCTCATCCTTTTTTGTGGATGAGTATTATTCCAGTGTGTGCGTGTGCATGTGTGTGTGTGTGTGTGTGTGTACCTACCTTACATCTTTTTTATCCATTCATCTATCAACGGACACTTTGGTTACCTCCATATCTTGGGTATTGTAAATAATGCTGCAATAAACATTGGAATGCATATATCTTTTTGAATTAGTGTTTTAAGTGAGTTTCTTTTGAGTAACATATAGTTAGGTCATGCTTTTTTACCCAATCTCACAATCTCTATCTTTTAAGAGGTGTGTTTAGATTATTTATATTTAGTGTAACCATTATTTGGTTAGATTAAGATCTGTCATCTTGGTAGTTTTCTATTTCTTCTGTTCTTTGTTTCTTTTTCCTCATTTCTGCGTTCTTTTGTGTTAATTGAATATTTTTTATGAGTTAGTTTAACCACACTATTGGTTTACTGTTTACACCTTAAAATGTTTTTTGTGGTTGTCCTGGAGTTTACAATATATATCTTTAATTATTCTTGATCTACCTTTGAGTAATAATGTTTTGCTTCACATGTAGCATAAGGACCTTATTAATAGTACACTCCCAATTCATTACTCCCATTCTTTGTGTGATTATTGTCATACATTTTACTTTATATATGCTCTGAATACATAGTACTATTATTCTTTAGCAGTTACAGTTTAGAGCATTTAAAAATAAGAAAAAATGAGTTTTATTTTTACCTTTATAAATGCCATTTCCAGCACTTTTCAGTTCTTTGTACAGACACAATTTTTTTTCTGGTATCATATTCCTTCTGCCTGAAGGATTTTCTATTAACATTTCTTGTAGTGAGGGTCTGCTGGTAATTAATTTTATTGATTTTTGTTTGTCTAAATCTTTATTTCTCCTTAATTTTTGGAAGAATTTTGGATCGGTCTTTTTTTTTTTTTCTTTCATTTCTTTAGAGATACTACTCCACTATCCTTGGATTACACGACAAGAAGTCTGCTCAATTTCTCATCTTTATTCTTCCACATACAATGTGTTTGCTCCTTCCACCTTCCCTCCTCCTCCCACAGCCTTAAAAGTTTTTTTGTTTGTTTGTTTGTTTGTTTTTATCAGTTTAAATATAGTGTGTCTAACTTCTTTTTGTTTATTTGCTTTTTTGTATTTATTCTGCCTGATGTTTTCTGAGCATCTTGGATAGAGCTTAGTATATGTCATTAATTTTGGAAAATTCTTGGTCATTTTTTGATTTCTTTTGGGATTCTAATAACATGAGCAAGAGATTATTTGATATTGTCCCCCAGATCTTGGATATTCCATTCTGTTTTATTCACTCTCTCTTTTTATTTTTTATTTTTTTAATTTAATTTTTTTATTTTTTAAAAATGTTTTATTTTCAATAGAGACAGAGACAGAACGCAAGCAGGGGAGGGCAGAGACAGAGGGAGACACAGAATCTGAAGCAGGCTGAGCATGTCTGCACACAGCCTGACATGGGGCTCAAACCCACGAACCATGAGATCATGACCTGAGCCAAGGTCAGACACTCAAGCAACTGAGCCACCCGGGCACCCCCACTCTCTCTTTTTAATCTTTGTGTCTCAGTTTGAGTGATTTCTATTGACCTATATTAAATTTACTGTTTCTTTCCTCAGTAAGTCTACTTATGAGCATTCTAGAAGGCATTCTTCATCTTTGTTCTGTGTTTTTCATTTCTAGCATTCCATTCACCTCTTCTTAGTTTATAACTCTCTAATGAAAATTTTTATCTATTCATCTTGTTTACCTTTCCACTAAAGTCTTTCATGTTAATCATAGTACTTTAACTTCTCTCTCTGATAGTTCTTTTTTTTTTTTTTTAATTTTTTTTTCAACGTTTATTTATTTTTGGGACAGAGAGAGACAGAGCATGAACAGGGGAGGGGCAGAGAGAGGGAGACATAGAATCGGAAACAGGCTCCAGGCTCTGAGCCATCAGCCCAGAGCCTGACGCGGGGCTCGAACTCCCGGACCGCGAGATCGTGACCTGGCTGAAGTCGGACGCTTAACCGACTGCGCCACCCAGGCGCCCCTCTCTCTGATAGTTCTAATACCTGGATCACATTTGGGTCTGGTTCTCTTGATTACTTTATTTACTGGTAGTTTTTTTCTTGCTGCTTGTGTGTCTCATAATTTTTGGTTGAAAGTTGCACATCTTATTTAGAACTGTAGACAACAATAAATAGTACTTATGTGGGGAAATGGGCATACCCTATTTTTGCTAGGCCGTTACTGTGGGGATTGGGTCAGTGCACTAAGGAATTAAGCTGTGTTTGGGTTTGTGCTGTTGCTATGGCCATCCTCAGTACATGATAGAGTTCAGAATTTTCTAATGTTACTTTGCAGTTAGGGTAGGAGTTGGCTTGCCAGGCTTCTCCACCCTCAGCTTTAGGCTTGAGCCTGCACACAAGAGAGGTTGTCATCTGTCGCTCTTGCCCCTGCTCTAGCAGTGGGTTGTTATTAGTGATACTTGGAAATTGCTAGCATGGTGCAGGGTAGGGTTTGGGTGATGGGAGCTGGAGAGCTTTTTCTTGTTCCATTTCATCCTTAGTCTTAGATAAATGCTGTGCCCCTGAGTCTCAGGGATGGGGCCTTCTTGATCTTGCCTCTCTTCAGTGGTGGAAGCTCTCTAATAGTCTGGACTCAGTATATTTTCTGCTCCTCTTCAGGGGTGAAGGATTTCCTTCTTTTTGCATTCCTTAGCAGCATTGTGTCTCAACTGGTGCCCTTAAAGTGACAGGGCTGCTGCTTTCCCCCCAGTGGTTGAGGCTTTTGTTGGTAGAGCAGATGGGGAGGAGAATCCACATGAGGTTTGTCTTTCCCACACCTTCTATCCTCAGGCCTGAACTAAAAGGAAGGCCCTCTCTGGCCTTGCACTTACCCTCAGTCCTTCTTGTGAGCATTTGATGAGATCCATGAAGAACCTGCAAGTGGGTACAAATTCCCATAGGATATGTACTCCCAGGGAGTACAGGATATGGCTCCCAGGGATTCTATATTCTCATGCTAGCCCACACTAGGCTTCTAGCAGTTCATATGTTTTCAGATGACTTCTTTCCACTAGCTTTTATGAGGCCTGGTATCTATCTCAGGAAGCAAGGTTTGCATCCTGTCTTGCCTTAGAGGAGGCTGTGTTTCCTTCAGGCCATTTGGTTGTCCTGTGACCTTTGCTCTCTGATGAGTTCCAAAAAGGTTAATATTTTGTAAATTATACAGCTTCCCTTTGCTTTAAGGGTGGTTACACACTCTTTCCAGCTTTCCGCATCTTTGGGAATATATTTATTTACTGACTTTTCAAGGCCTGAGATTTGAGTTTGCTGCTTCATTTGGGTACAGTTAAATTCTGATTCTCAAATGAACTAGCATTAAAAGCATGGCTAATGTCCTTGCAGAAACTTGGGGACTGTGGCAGCCGTGGAGCCAGTGTAGTGCCACATGTGGGGATGGTGTCAGAGAGCGACGCCGCGTGTGCCTGACTTCCTTCCCCTCCAGACCTGGCTGCCCTGGAATGTCCTCGGAGACCTCCCTGTGTTCCCTGGAGGAGTGTGCTGGTAGGTATTCTTCTTTCTTCGGGAATCTCTCCACAGAGGGACTGTTGAACCTAGACCTGCCTGAAAATCACCAACCTGAGTTCAGAGGTGGACTCATTGACACTCTGTTATTGCTGCTGGCTTTACTAAGGCTATACACAGTAGTTTTTCTACGACTGGGAGTAGCTGGCCAGTGAGATGGCGGGGGATTTCACACTATGGAAGACAGGGAAATGACAAGGAAATCATTTTTAAAAGTACAAAAATAGGAGGGATGATCTTTTCTTCCTGAGGTATTTTTGGTTGTGCTTTTGTTTTCTTATCTATCCTTTACTTCTTCCTGCTAAAATTGTGGAAGAACATGTAAAAAATGCTTTTTCTCATCATCTCAGAGAAGCTCGAGGGGACCATATAGACGGTTATTTGTCAAAATGGGTCAAGTCACCCTGTCTTATCCCTGAATGGCCTTTCATTTCCTCTTTATTACCCCTATTCAGGAGGAGAAGGTGGGGAGATTTCTTCTTGTCATCATCTAGAGACTGGCCTTTCTGTCATCCTCTCAGCATCTTGAAGGCACTCGTGGGTGTTCAGTGAGTTTTTGATATGAATGGTTTATAGATGTAATGCTGACAAGCTCGGTTAGGTGTGCTTCAGCTTATGGAGTTGAATTCCATTCATTTGCTACAGGTTACAGTAATACTAATCCTTGTTCTTTCCACACACCATCTCACCTACTGATCTACAAACAGCCCCCCATTTAATTTGACAGCCTTTGCTTTGGTCCTGACCCTTAGATAAAGTCCTTCTGTCAAGTCCTGACTTCTTCCACTCTCCAATTCCAGGTTAGAAAACCATCCCTAGTTCTTTGTCCCTTAAGATCTGG
The DNA here is from genome assembly GCF_014898765.1 of Herpailurus yagouaroundi. Taxonomy (NCBI): domain Eukaryota; kingdom Metazoa; phylum Chordata; class Mammalia; order Carnivora; family Felidae; genus Herpailurus; species Herpailurus yagouaroundi. The sequence goes on along the minus strand of NW_024412428.1, from coordinate 18,750,180 downwards.
GGGAGTTAGATTTTTTTCTGTGTTTGGATCTCAGAGCATCTTTAAGCAAAAACCACAGGCATGTGGCAACACCTTGGCCAGTGTCCCCCACATGTGATCTTACAAATTCATTTTTGCTGTCTCATTTTTCCAGCCAGACTTGTTCCCTTTATTCCAGCATCCTGAGGATGTTCTTTCTTCTGATTTTCCTCAGACTTAAGCTCTTCTGCTAGCCCTTAGCCTGCCCCTCTTCTTTCATAAGGCCTTGACCCCACTCTGAATCTGTTCTATCTGCAGTTATATTTTGTATTATTTTCTAGGCTCTATTCTCTGTCTACTCTTTCTTTATAAGTCCCCTTCACTTTCACAGCTCCTTTCTTGGGTATAAGTACCTTCAAATATATCTGTTCCTCTCAATTCTGGGATGGCATGTTGTGTTAAGATATTCTATCTAGAGTTCCATAATGAAGGAATAAATGAGTGAATGAGTGGATGAACTCAATTGAATTTAAAATCAATTGTCACTGGCTTCTGTACCTTAGAAGTGACAAGATATAAATGGTTTGTTGACCATGTGCTATGTGCCAGCACTTTAAATACATTATCACACTTAATTGGGACTCTGTAGCATAGAGAGGATAACTGACCTGCCCAAGACCATAAAGCTAGAAAGCAGAGGATTAGATCTGACCCTTCTAAGCTACCTATCTTGAATACCTTGCCTTTCTGCATGGGCCAGTCTAGCTTTCTGGAAGCATCAACAACCTGGAATTAGCAATTAATTTTGAGGATATATGGAATTATTTCATGTTCTTTTGTCTTGACTCTTTAATATTGGGTGGGAACTAGAAATTTGTACTAGATTTTTGGAAAATTTGGGAACTAGAAATTATAAATTAGCAAAAAGGTCCTCAGATACATGCTTATGTGGATAAAGATGATAATTTCTTCCAAGTGTTCATCTTCGTATTCAGTCTATTTCACACTCCTTGGAAATGTAAAGATCTGTTCGTAGGCTGCTTAGCATCTGGAAATCTTCACTTCAAGTGAAAGAGGGAAGCAGATGAGGCAGAGAGGGGTGAGGTCAGCAGCTCTTGGGCTTTTCTCCAGCCATGGTTTTGAAGGGAGCCAGCACAGTCAAAGATAACAGCTAAATAAAGCGACCATGATGTGCAATTGAATTGCTGCTCCCCATGGAGGTAAGCAGCCACTGTACTTGAATGAAGTGATGTCAGGAAACAAGTCTTTCATCATTCAGCCAGGTTCACTTGGTTAAGAGTTTAGTTTTATTTGGCTTTGAAGGATGTTTTTTTGTCAAGTTCTATGTTAATTTGACCATCTCGTTCAAACTTGAGAATGGGAGGATCCACTGCCATATGTCCACATTCTGTCAGGTGGGATATTGATCATTTTGCTATTACCTTTTTAATAATGAATTAATCTAACATTTATTGGATACCAGCTATGTGTAAGTTACTATGACTGGGGTTGGGAACATAGTAAAATCTTAGATTGCGAGTAACTCGTCTGTGAGTGTTCCACAAGACGAGCAAACATTTCTAATAAATTTTAACTTGATAAACAAGCAATGTCTTGCAGTACGAGTAGTACATGATGCCAAATGCCACATGATCACAATTGAGCCAGTGGTTCTTGAAATTTGCTTTGATATACAAGTGCCTTGGATTACCAGCATGTTTCTGGAATGAATTATACTCGCAAACCAAGGTTTTACTCTATGAAGATAAGGCATTGTTCCTATCTGGAAGGCACTTAGGATATAGTAGCTCAGCAGACACACAGGAATAATATACAGCACAGTGTAGAGCCTACAATGAAAAAAGTATCCACGGCTTACTATGGAAGCTTTCCGGGGTGAAAATCCATGCTGGGAATAACTCCTTTGTTGGAGGTGGTGACATCTGAGCTAAAGTTTGAGAGTTGAGTAGGTGTCACTGAGGTGAACCACGTGAGAAAGGGAATTTAGCCAGGGGAACAATGGATGAAAACATGAAAGAAGATGGCACATTAAGACAGCCAAAGAACTGAAAATAGTTTAATGTATCTAGAGCATAGTGTACCAGACGGAGTGGTAAAAATGAACCCAGACAGGTAGGTAGGAGCCAGATTCTAAGGGACTTTCAAGGTTTGGCCTGTATTTCAGAGGGATCTCTTAGCTATAGTATGGAGAATACATTGGAAGGGGTAGGAATGGCAGCAGCAAGGCCTGTTAAGTGTTTTTCAGGTGAAGAATGAAATGATGACAGTGGAGAGGCAGAGGAGGGAAGGGGTCAAAGACTCCGGATGTGGGAAGTGATGGAGAGGGAAGTATCAAGGATTAAAACCAGGATTCTAGTACTGGCAGCTTCATGGACAGCGGTGCTGTTTCCTTGAGATTGGATATATTGGATGAGACCCAGGTTCTGGGGGAAAGAGGATGAGTCTTGGGCATGTGAAAGTGAAGGTGTTGATGGGACATTGGTGGAGAGAGTAGAGCTAATGGAGCCTTGCTCCAAAGTCGATGTTCTTTGCTCCAAATTAAGTGAGTACTATCGTTGAAGCCAAGAAGAGAAAAAGTTTCAGGAAGTGTTGGGAAGTAGCCAATACTGCAGTCAAGGAATATCAGGACTAAATTTTTTTGAATTTAGCTACTAGATCATTAATGACCTCAGCAGAAACTATTTCACTGAAACTAATTCTGGAGTCAGGTTGCAGGACTCAGAGGTGATGATGTGGAAGGAGTAAGTCAGCAAATATAGAGTCTTCTTTATTTAAGCTTTGCTGGGAGGACAAGGAATAAGATGGTTGTGGCAGTAGTGAGAGGGTTCTAGAAGGGTCTTTTTAAAGTGAGAGCTTAAGCATGTTTGCACGGAGCTGCATAGGGGAGAAGCTGGAGAGAACTGGTACAGAGGGTTGATCCCCCTGGAGAAGGGTGACCGAGCGCACTTGGTGGACCCACCTTTCTAGGCAGATACTTCTTCCACTCCATAGAGAAAGAAGTAAATAGAAGTGTGGCTGCTCCTAAGTCTGCATGGGAGAAGAAAATGGCAAAAGAAGCTGGGGGTGTACTTTCCAGATAGCTTCTATTTTTGTGTGAATCAGTGGCATTCTGAGGAGGAGGGTTGGTAGGGGACTTGAGAAAAGTGGTGAAACTTGTAGGGAATGAAAGAATTGAGTTGCTTAGGAGCCCGTGCTGCCCATGCTGTGGGCAGCTGAGGTTGGGGGCTGTCGGTATGCAGAGGCACTGACCCACACAGGTGCATTATTTTCTCCACCAGTGCTCCGCACCTTGGTGCAGCAGCTGGTAATTCACGTTTTGGTTTACCTAGGGATGGACTTTTGCTGTAGATCGGGGAAAGGAGTATGGCTCAGTTATAAAGGTCAGAGAGAGGTTATTGGTAAGAGAATGGTTTATGTAGTGGATCATAAGTGTAGGGAGAGAAGTGAGGCCAGGAGTTGGCTGGCATATGGGGAGAAAATAAATGGATGAGTTGGGGAATCAGAAATTGCAGTGAGGTTGAGAAACCAGTGTAATAATATTGGCCGAGTGAGAGGAGAAGAAAATAGGCTATGAAATTGAATATTCATAAAATAGCTTGAAAATAGGCTATGAAATTGAGTATTTCAGAAGAGGAGCAGCTGCAAACAATGGTAAGGCTTTATATGTTGGATGGGCACTGACATTGCCCAGTTGGGCCTACCTGTAGGATGGTAAGGAAGACTGAGACCCAGGTGCTAGTGACTGATGGCTGCCACAAGGTTGGAGGACGGCAATGTTGAGGGGGCATTAGGCGGATGGTCTGGGTAGATGGCATGGGCATCAGAAGAGTAGAAGACACCTTGGATATCACCCTTAGTAACATATTTATGGATATTTATCCTCAGACAAGGGAAACAAAAGCAAAAATAAACAATTGGGACTACAAATAAAAAGCTTTTGCTGCACAACAGAGGAAACCATCAACAACACGAAAGGGCAACCTACTGAATAGAAGATATTTGCATATATCTGATAAAGGGTGAATATCCAAAAAATATAAAGAACTGACAAAACTCAACACCAAAAAAAAAAAAAGAAAAGACAAAAACAAAAAACAACAACAAAGAATCCAATTCAAAAAGGGCAGAGGACATGAATAGACAGTTTTACAAAGAAGACGTACAGATGGCCAACAGACCCATGAGGAGATGGTCAAGATCACTCATCATCAGGGAAATACAAATAAAAACCACAATGAGATATCACCTCACAGCAGACAGAATGGCTAGTACGAAAAAGACAAGAAATAGTGTTGGTGAGGATATGGAGAAAAGAGAGCATCTTGTGCACTGTTGGTAGGAATGTAAATTGATGCAGCTACTGCAGAAATACTATGAAGGATCTTCAAAAATTAAAAAAATAGAAATATGATATGATCTAGTAGTTCCACTACTGAGTATTTACCCAAAGAAAATGAACACTAATTCTAAAAGATACATGCACCCTATGTTTATTGCAGCAGCATTTACAATAGCCAAAATATGGAAGCAACCCAAGTGCTCATCAGTAGATGGAATGGATAAAGGAGAGGTATTAAGATAAGTGAGACAAATACCACCTGCTATCATTTATTTGTAGAATCTAAAAAACAAAAAAAAATTAATTCTTAAACAGAGAACAGACTGCTTGTTGCCTAAAGGAGGTGAGTGGGGCAGATGGGCAAAATAAAGAAGATTAAGAGGTACAGACTTTACAGTTATAAAATAAATAAGTCATGGAAGTGAAAAGTACAGCATAGAGAATTTTTTTTTTTTTTAAGTAGAATTTTGATCCGGAGGTGAAACAGTTGAAAATGGCAATCAGGAATGAGAAGAGTGAGGAACACTCCATGCTGCTGGTCTTGTTTGCTTATAAACAAGTGTGCATAGCAGCTTCCACACAAAAGGGTGGGCAGGGGAAGCCGTGCCCCTCAGGAGATCCAGTCCCCTCAGGTAAGGCAAGGAAGGAGGCAAAGGGAAAGGTTCTGGATGCCGAGGAGTTTGGCTATCCCATTGGTGGGGGGGAGCAGAAAAGACAGGGAAGCAGTGGGAAAGTGGGTTATGGACATGACACACAGAGCTGGTAGCGGTAAGACTTAGGGGGGCAATGGGACAGGACAGGTGACTGGAAGCCCCTGAAGGGTGGTCAGTGACAAAGAGGTAAGAGAGGGGAGGCCCGGTGGCATTAGGTGGTCTCAGTTTCCTGGGTATTTCAGTGGCAGTACAGGCTGAGGCCCCAGCTGGTGTCTGAAGCTTGGTGAAACACTTTGATGGCCATGGGACAAAGCAGTTGGAGACAGCAGGGAAGAAAAAGATAAATCAACACCCCACGGAAGGAGGCAAGAGGAGAGGACAGCTGGAAAGAGAACAGTGAGCAGAAGAGGCTTCAACCAGGAAAGCAAGTTCTTTGACATTAGAAGGGAAACTTGAGTTGCATTACATTACCTAAAGACTTGTGCTTGTCTCCGCAGCACATGTACCAAATTGGAACCATACAGAGATTAGCATGGCCCCTGTGCAAGGATGACACACATTCGTGGAGCGTTCGCTATTGCCTAAAGACTTATTTTCACCTATTAATTTCTTCAGATATGCGAACTGAGATACAACCTACCTGAATCATTTTGCATGTCAGGTTTTAATACTTGATAGGAATTTTCTGATGTGCATCTCAAAGGTACATTTAACTATAGATATCCCGTGTTCACCTTATCTTGATCTTACCCTGACACTTTCCTTATGCTGCTGCTTTCTATGTGGAACATTTGAGACACGTGTTAGCAGGAGCCAGTGAGCCCCGAAGTCACCCCTGATTGTGGCTTATCTGCTCACCTCATTTCCGTGTGCCTTGGTGTTTTTTGTTTGTTTTGTTGTTGTTGTCGTTATTGTTTTTGTTTTTTGTTTGGGTTTTTTTTTTGTTTGTTTGGTTTTGTTTAAGCTGCCAGCAGAGACACGTGTGTTAAGACCCGAAATCCCAGTCCTTGTTTATTTTACGTTTTTTTTCTAGAACTGCTAGATAATCAGAACCTTAAAACCACGCAGAGAATCAATACCAGAGAATACATTTGCTCTCCCTTGTCTTGTAGCTTTCCAGCCATCCAGTGCATCCCCTCTTCAGCCCCAGGGTCCGGTGAAGTCCAACAACATCGTGACCGTCACTGGGATTTCCCTGTGCTTGTTCATCATCCTCGCCACCGTCCTCATCACGCTGTGGCGGAAGTTCGGCCGCACCCCGAAGTGCCGCACGCCGGCTCGACACAACTCCATCCACTCCCCCAGCTTCCGGAAGAACTCGGACGAGGAGAACATCTGCGAGCTGAGCGAGCAGCGCGGCAGCTTCTCGGACGCGGGCGACGGGCCCGCGGGGGGCCCGGGGGACGCGGGCATCCCCCTGACCTACAGGCGCAGTGTGCCCGCGGCTCCCGAGGACGACGCCTCTGGCAGCGAGAGCGTGCAGTCCAACGCCCAGAAGATCATCCCCCCGCTGTTCAGCTACCGCCTGGCCCAGCAGCAGCTGAAGGAGATGAAGAAGAAGGGCCTGACGGAAACCACCAAGGTGTACCACGTGTCTCAGAGTCCCCTGACAGACACGGCCATCGACGCCGCCGCCGTGCCCCCCTTAGACGTGGAAAGCCCAGACGAAGCCGCGGCAAACAAGTTCCGGATCAAATCCCCGTTTCTGGAGCAGCCGGCGGGCGGGGCCGCGGCCAGGCCCCCCTCCAGGCCCGACCACCCGGCGTGTCAGGCCAGTTGCGCCGTCAGCCCCAGCCAGACGGTGATCCGCAAGTCAGCCACGAGGCACGTGGGCGGCAGAGGGGCGCTGCCGGAGAGGAGCCACCCCAGGGGCTCCCACTTCAGGAGGACCGCTAGTTTTCACGAAGCCAAGCAGGCCCGGCCGTTCCGGGAGAGGAGCATGTCCACCCTGACTCCACGCCAGGCCCCGGCCTACAGTTCTAGGACGCGGACCTGGGACCAGGCGGAAGACAGATTTCGGCCTCACAGTCGAGGCGCCGCCCCGTTTCCCGAGAGACCGGAAGGGGCGGGTGCAACCAGAGGTCCATTGAGCCCTGCCCCTAAGTCCTACACCCTGGGGCAGCCCGTGAGGAAACCAGACCTGGGGGACAGCCAGGCAAGCTTCGTGGTAGGAGGTGAGAGAACAGAGCCTCACAGATCTCGGAGGGGACCGTCCCCCAGTCACAGGAGTGTCTCAAGGAAGCAGCCTTCCCCCACTGCCCCCAAAGACAGCTACCAGAGGGTCAGCCCCCTGAGCCCTTCTCAGGGTAGAAAAGACAAGTGTCAGAGTTTCCCAGCCCACCCTGAGTTTGCCTTCTATGATAATACGTCATTTGGCCTCACTGAGGCTGAGCAGAGGATGCTGGACCTCCCGGGCTATTTTGGGTCAAATGAAGAGGATGAAACCACAAGTACTCTCAGTGTGGAGAAGTTAGTCATCTAGACCCACATCAGCCTGAGACTTCATACAGCTGGGGTCCTTTGCCCAGCTCCTGGTATCAGCTGCTCACAGAGCTCTACGGACTGTTTTGTATAGCTGTCTGTACATTAGGATTGGGTGGGGAGGGAGTAACTCAAGTGTGTGCATGTGTTTTAATTCATAAGGAAGAAGTTACTTATCTTGAACGTTTCCCTTTGTTATCCTAGTTCTATTGGTTTATTACTAATAACCACAATAATAAATTTTAAACAAGAGTGAAATAGGGCTTGGTCTCTCATGTGGATGTGAAAGGACAAGATGTGACTTGTAAGTATTAAGTGCTTTGAACACTTCGTTGGCAGTGTCGGACATGAAGTAAATTTGGAAGTCTCAACTATAATAAGGGCTGGAACAAAGCTAACTTTGTTTATTAAGTTGTAAATAAGAATATGACTCCTACAGGGGCAGTACTGAATGAGTTTCATGTTTGGCAGATCAAGTCAATTTTGACTGGTATGTACTAGACTACCTAGAAAATGCTGATGCCACAAGATATTTGAGAAGAACCTTTCATGCTAGAGTTGGGTGATATCTTAATGTTTTTTATGCAACAAAGAGTCCTGGTGACTTGACACAAATTAGGTGAGTTGATTCTGCTTTGGATAAATAATATAAGAAGCTGATTGTTCAGGTAGTCAAATGAAGACCTATTCATATACTCATTGTTCAGAGCAAAGAGTATACATTTTAGAAAGGAAAGTATTGTCTCCTGGGAGAGTATCATCTAGAACATGGGTAGTGAATGCTGATAAGGACGCTGACTGGCATTAAGGTTCTGACCGTGTGTGCCTGGACCAGACTGGCAGCCAAGACCCCAGAGGGTGTCCTTCTGAAACCAGTGTGTATATGTTTCTAAAGATGACTTTATCATGTTACTCAGAAAGTATGTGAATTAATCTCAGGTATATGGGAAGCAGGTAGACTAGACTGTTTTTAGTGCTGAAGTTTTTTAATTGGAAGAACGAAGTAAAGGAAGTAGAAAAAAGAAGTCTTTTAGAAATAAATCTTTTGTTTTCTGGTTCAATCTGCCTACCACCCTTTTCAGGTGAAGAATGGGAGGCTCAGGGAAGGGAATTAACTCTTGCAGGATTAGATGGACAGAGACTCCTATTTTTATTCTAATGGCCATTATGCACGATGCCATCACAGCCTTTGCAACTCTTCTCTGACAGCAGGGACCTCAGGAGAAAGCTGGCCCTTTCGGCAAGAAGAGGGCATAGAGAGATGCTTTTACTAGCTTTTCCCAAAGGAAGGAAAACTTTCTACTGCTTGATGTTACGACTGGTCTTGCAGCTTGCTTTGTTTGGAAGCGAGGGCTAAGCAGAAAAACCTAAAGGTTGGGCTCTTTCCCTGGAAGTCTGTCATCAGGTATCACGTGGGCAGTCTTCGATCTGGTGTACTTCCTTTCAGCCCTAGAACCTAATGCTTTATCTGCATACATTTGAGTAGCTGCACTTCTGGTTCACCATGACCTCTTTCGCGGCCACACCCACCTTGCCTTTTACATTGTTTTACTTCTAACTTGTAGAGTTTATCAGGATATCAGCCTGCTGGTGAAGGTTCAAGGACCACCGGAGAGAATGGAATGAGGTGGGACCAAAAAAAAAAAAAAAAAAATCACAAATGCAAATACTGTACTTTTTAAATTTTCTCTTTTATTGTTGCATTACCACTTCATTTGTGCCATTGTCCCAAATTAAAACATACTTCCTTTTGGAAATGCTTTCATAATGACATCTACCTTTCAGGAACAGGAGGAGTAGATTATTCAGTGGTATCTGACAGCTGTTATGTGCTGATGCAAAGAAGAGGAAACCAGGCTTCTTAATCTACATTTTCTTGGTTTACCATATTAGAAAGCTTTGTTCTCTTTCCAGGTTCACAGGCTTGCATGCCAACTTTTGAGGACAGAGGGCACATGCTCACTTGTTCCTTACTTCACAGTGAATTTCCCTACAGTGTCAGACTAAAACCGAAACAGACAAAAAGAAGGTGAAAATTAGAGAAAAACACTATGAACAGAAAGATTTGCGTTCCAGTGATGTTCTTTCCCAATATATCATGCATCTAAATTAATGTAACAGTGAAATAATATCAGTGTGTAACCTGTTCACCATCTACCTAGCACAGTTTTCTGTGGCTTTAGTCAAAAGCCAACTTTACCATTCAAAGTTAAGCTAATTTGGCCCTTGTCTCGGAGAAAGAGAAAAGTAGATATTTGTCTTTGGCGGATAAGTGATAAACTTCATCAGAAATAATCTCCTATAGAAGAATATGTTCCAAGTGAAAGAATAAGATAAAACCTCAGAAAAAGACCTTAATGAAATGGGTATAAGTAGTTACGTGATAAAGAGTTCAAAGTAATAGTCATAAAGGTGCTAACTGAAAATGGAACAAAAATGGATGAGCACTCGGGGCGCCTGGGTGGCGCAGTCGGTTAAGCGTCCGACTTCAACCAGGTCACGATCTCACGGTCCGTGAGTTCGAGCCCCGCGTCGGGCTCTGGGCTGATGGCTCGGAGCCTGGAGCCTGTTTCCGATTCTGTGTCTCCCTCTCTCTCTGCCCCTCGCCCGTTCATGCTCTGTCTCTCTCTGTCCCAAAAATAAATAAACGTTGAAAAAAAAAATTTAAAAAAAAAAATGGATGAGCACAGTGAGAACTTAAGTATATAGAAAACATAAGAAAATACCAACCAGACTTCTGGGCAGATGGTGTAGAAGGAGGAGTATGAGGATTCTGAGTTTACCTCATCCCACAGGCACACCTAGGTAACAGCCCCATCAGTGCAACTAACTCTGAAAACAACCCAAAGTCTGGCAGAACAGACTTTCCACAGTTAATCATAGGGAGGAGACCACACTGAAAAGAGTGGGAGAGGTGGAGATGTGGTCAAGAACCACACTCCCAGTGAGACTTACCACAAATGGGAGGAAGAAGAGAGAGGAGCAGACCCCACAACAGGCACCACAGGCACAGCAGACCTGCACTGGGAAGATGAATCCCCATAACATTTGGCTTTGAAAACCAGCTGGGCTTAACTTACTGACCTTTTAAACTGTGGAGCTTAATTCCAAGTTCTTCAAAAACCAGCAGGCTTAGCTCTTTGAGAGCAAGAGGACAATCTGAAACTGAGTCCCTACCCTTGAAGAAACAGAATGACAATCCCACCAAGATAAGCATAGAAGCAGCAGTTCAAAAGTGTCTGGGATTTTTCTGAAGGAGATTTATTTACTAATCTCAGAGTGTGTGCTGGAGACCAGGGATCTTTAGGCAACTTCTCCAAGAACAAATATCTAGTAGAGAACCATTTCTCTCCCCTGCCCTCCCAGCGTAGATACCTGGACACCTGCGGATACCAGCATGGACACTCCACCTACCTTGCTAACACCACGTGCCCCATCCCCACCTTCTCCTGAGGATCCCTCTAACCTGCCCCACTCAGCAGAGGTTCCTCCAAAGTTCCTCCTGCCTCCTCTCATCCTGCAAGCAGCTCTGGCAGGAATTGGTGCCACTCTAAAGTGGATACTGCCTTGGGGAGAGGGAAAGATAAACACGCACACCACTACACTTGCAGTGCCAGCAGCCAAACCCTATAACTGGCAGTGCAGAGAGAGTGCCCTGCCAATCAGTGTGTCTGTAGCCCCAGCAGGTGGACTGGGGACAGGCATCTGATCTGACTGCTGGCCCCACCCACCAGCAAAAACCTCTCAAGGTGCAGTACACAGGGAAAGCCCTGCAGTTTGGGAGGCTGCAGCCCTGGTAGATTGGGGACAGGCATCTGGTCTAACTGCTGGCCCCATCCACCAACAAAATCCTCTTGGGGAAGAGACAGAACACCCCACAGGTTGGTGCTACCGTAACCCCAAAAGACAGACGGTGGACAGGCATCCGGTTTGACTGCAGGCCCCATCACCAATGAAAGCTTCTCAGGGGACAAGGTGGGGAGAATGCCCTGCAGTTTGGAGTGACAGCAGTGACAGCAAATGGGCTGAGGGCAGGCATCTGGTCTGGCTACTGACACCGCCTAACTAGAAGCCCGTAGCAACTCCAAACTGGCTCCTTAACGGTACAGGGTCCAAACCCTGCCTACAACAAAATGGGCCATTGCAGATGACTAGACTGAAGGCAAACCAGGCTCAGCCACGACAATAAGGTGCACACAACCCATACAGGAAACCAGAAGTGCCTGGTTATGGTAAACAGGACGTTGCACTACAGGGCACCACAGGACTTCTCTTTCATAAGGTTACTACTTTGAAGATAAAGAGACATAGCTGACTTTTCTAATACATAGACACAATGAGTTAGACAAAATGAGACTGAGAACTGTGTCCCAAATGAAAGAATAGGACAACACCACAACAAAAGAGTTAAATGAAAGACAAGCAATATTCCTGATACAGAATTCAAAATAATGGTCATAAATATACTTACCGGACTTGAGAAAAGAGTGGAGGACCTCAGGGGGACCTTCAAGAAAGAGATATAAAATATTAAAAAGAACCAATCAGAGATGAAGAAATGAATAACTGACATGAAAAATACACTAAAGGGAATCAATAGCAGATTAGAGAAGGCAGAAGAATGGATCAGTGAGCTGAAAGAGTAATAGAAAACAACCAAACTGAACAGCAAGAGGTAAAAAGAATAACAAAAAAAGAATAGGTTACGGGAATTCGGTGACATCATCATGCAAAATAACATTTGCATTACAGGAATCCCAGAAGGACAAGAGAGAGAAAAGGGGGCAGACAACTTACTTGAAAAAATAATAGCTGAAAACTTCCTGAAACTGGAGATGGAAACAGACATCCAGATCCAGAAAGCACAAGAGGCCCCAACAAAATCAACCCAAGAAGGTCCATACCAAGACACATAGTAACTAAAATTACAAAATGTAGTCATAAAGACAAAAATTTAAAAGCAGCAAAAGAAAACAGTTATGTACAAGGGAAACCCCATAAGGCTGTCAGCTGATTTTTTAGAAGAAACTCTTCAGGCAGAAGGGAGTAGAATGATATATTCTAAGTGCTGAAATTACTAAGCCTGCAATCAAGAATATTCTACCCACCAAGGCTGTCATTCAGAAAAGGAGACATCAAGAGTCTCCCAGACAAACAAAAGTGAACCAGACTTACAAGAAACATTAAGAGAGTTCTTTAAGCGAAAATAAAAGGCCATTATCAAGAATAAGAGAATTATGAAAGGAAAAAAATTCCACAGGCAAATACAAACACAATAAAAGTAGTAGATTGACACTTATAAAGCCAGTACAGAGGTTAAAGCCGAAAAGCAGTAAAGTCAATTAAATCTATAAAAATTAGTCAAGGATTTCACAAAATAAAAGGATATAAAGTATGACATCATATACATAAAATGGTGGGAGTTGAAAAAAGAGTAGTGTTTCTAGAAAGGGTTCAAATTTAAGTGACCATCAACTTAATATATAGACTGCTGTATACGTAAAATGTTATACACGAACATACTGGTAACCACAAAACAAAAACCTGTAATAGATATGCAAAAAATAAGGAAAAAAGAATCTAAGCATACCATTAAATAAGCCACCAAACCACAGGGGAAGAGAGAAAGAGAAGAAATGAACAGAGAAAAACTATAAAAACAACCATGAATCCAATAACAAAATGGCAGTAAGTACATCCCTATCATTAATTACTTTGGATGTAAATGAATTAAACACTTGATTCAAAATATATAGAATGATGGAATGGAAAAAAAGCAAGACCAATCTCTATGCTGCCTACAAGAGACTACTGCCAGGCCTAAATACACACCAAAAGTGAAGAGAGAAAAAAACATTTACCATGCAAATGGAAGTGAAAAGGTAACAGGGGTAGCAATACTCATATTGGAGAAAATAGACTTTTTTTTAAAAGACTATAATAAGACAATGGATGCTACATAGTGATAAAGAGAACAATCCAACAAGAAGGTATAACAATTGTAAATATTTATGAACCCAACCTGGAAACAACCTAAGTACATAAAGCAGCTATTAACAGAGATAAGGGAAGAAATTGACACCAATACAATAATAGTAGGGGACTTTAGCACCCACTTACATCAATAGATAGATCATCTGGATAGAGAATCAACAACAAAATAGTGGCTTTGAATAACACATTAGACCAGATGGACCTAAGAGATATCTTCAGAACATTCCATCAAAAAACAGCAGAATATATAATCTTCTCAAGGGCACATGAAAAATTCTCCAGAATAGTTCATATGTTAGGCCACAAAACAAGACTCAATAAATTTAAAAAATTTGAATCATATCATGTGTCTTTTCTGACCGCAATGGTTTGAAACTAGTTATCAATCACAAGAAAAGATCTGGAAACACACAAATACATGGAGGTTAAATAACATGCTACTAGAAAACGAATGGATCAGCCAAGAAATCAAAGAGGAAATTTTAAAAAATGGAGACAAATGAAAATGTGAACACAAAGGTCCAACATCTTTGGGATGCAGCAAAACTGTTGTAAGAGGAAAGATTATACCAACAAGGGCCTACTTCAAGATGCAAGAAAAATTGCAAATAAACAACCTAACCTCATATCTAAAGGTGCTAGAAAAGAAAAACAAAGGCCAAAGCCAGAAGAAGGAAGGAAATAACAAAGAGCAAAAATAAATGAAATAGAGACTAACAACCAAAACAAGATAAAACAAAAATGAACAAACAAAAACAATAGAACAGATCAATGAGACCAGCAGCTGCTTCTTGGAAAAGATCAACAGAATTCATAAACCTTTAGGCAAACCCATCAAAAAAAGAAGAGTGAGAAATAAATAAAATCAGAAATGAAGGAGGAGAAATAACAGATACCACAGAAATACAAAGGTTTTTAAAGAATATTATGAAAAATTATATGCCAACAAGTTGGACAACCTAGAAAAATGGATAAACACCTGGAAACAACCTCCTAAAACCGAATTAGGAAAAAATAGGAAATTTGAACAGATTGATTACTGGCAGCAAAATTCAATCAGTAATCAAAAAATTCCAAAAATACAGAAGTCTAGGACCCGAAGGATTCACAGGTGAATTCTCCCAAACATTTAAAGAAGAGTTAATCCCTATTCTTCTCAATCTATTCCAAAAAAAAAAAAAAAATAGAAAAAAGGAAGCATCCAAATTCATTCTATAAGACCACCATTACCCTGATACCAAAACTAGATAAAGACACTGCAGAAAAGAGAACTATAGCCAATAGCTCTGAAACTCAGATGCAAAAAGCCTCAATAAAATATTTGTAAATCAAATCCAATAATACATTAAAAAATTCACTAACGATGATCAAGTGGGATTTATTCCACGGATGCAAGGATAGTTCAATATTCATAAATCCATCAATATGGTATATCACCTTAATAAGAGAAAGGATAAAAACTATATGACCATCTCAATAGATGCAGAAAAAACATTAGACAAAGTAAAACATTCATTCATGATAAAAACTCTCAACAAAGTAGGTTTAGAGAGAACATACCTCAACATAATAATGGCCATATATGATCCATTTGTGGATAAATCCACAACTAACTTCTTACTGGTGAAAAAATGAGAGGTTTTCCTCTAAGATCAGGAAAAAAACAAAGATGTCTACTCTGACCACATTTATACAAAATAATATTGAAAATCCTAGCCACAGCACTCAGGCAAGAAAAAGAAATACAAGACATCTTGTATTTCTTTTCTTCTTTTTTTAAATAATTGATTGTCAATTTAGCTAACATACAGTGTATACAGCGTAGTCTTGGTTTGGGAGTGGATTCCCGTGATTCATCACTTACATACAACACCCAGTGCTCATCCCAACAAGTACCCTCCTCAGTGTCCATCACCCATTTTCTCCGCCCTCCCATCCCCCCACCTCCATCAACCCTCAGTTTGTTCTCTGTATTTAAGAGTCTCTTATGGTTTGCCTCCCTCTCTGTTTATAACATTTTTCCTTCCCTTTCCCTATGGTATTCTGTTAAGTTTTTCAAATTCCGCATATGAATGAAAACATATGGTATCTGTCTTTTTTTCTGACTGATTTATTTCACTTAGCATAATACCCTCCAGTTCCATCCACGTTGTTGCAAATGGTAAGATTTCATTCGTTTTCATCACTGAGCAGTATGCTATTGTGTGTGTGTGTGTGTGTATACAAGGTACACACACACACACACACACACACACACACACACACACACACACTATATCTTCTTTATCCATTCATCAGTTGATGGGCATTTGGGCTTTTTCCATAATTTGGATATTGTTGATAACACTGCTATAAACATTGTGGTACATGTGCCCCTACGATTCAGTACTCCTATATCCTTTGGATAAATTCCTAGTAGTGCAATTGCTGGGTCATAAGGTAGTTCAATTTTTAATTTTTTGAGGAACCTCCGTACTGTTTTCCAGAGTGGCTGCACTTGTTTGCATTCCCACCAACAGTGCAAGAGTGTTCCTCTTTGTCCACATCCTTGCCAACATCTGTTGTTTCCTGAGTTGTTCATTTTAGCCATTCTGACTGGTGTCAGGTGATATCTCAATGTGGTTTCAATTTGTATTTCCCTGATGATGAACGATGTTGAGCATCTTTTCAGGTGTCTGTTGGCCATCTAGATGTCTTCTTTGGAAAAGTGTCTAATCATGCCTTCTGCCTATTTCTTCACTGGATTATTTGTTTTTCAGGTGTTCAGTTTGGTAAATTCTTTATATTTTGGATACTAACACTTTATCCAATATGTCATTTACAAATATCTTTTCCCATTCTGTTGGTTGCCTTTTAGTTTTGTTGATTATTCCCTTTGCTGTGCAGAATCTTTTTATCTTGATGAGGTCCCAATAGTTCACTTTTGCCTTTATTTCCCTTCCTTTTAGAGACATGTCAAGTAAGAAGTTGCTGCAGTAGGGGTGCCTGAGTGGCTCAGTTGGTTAAGTGTCCAACTTCGGCTCAGCTCATGATTTCATGGTTCATGAGTTCTAGCCCCACGTTGGGCTCTGTGCTGACAGCTCAGAGCCTGGAGCTTGTTTCAGATTCCGTGTCTTCTTCTGTCTCTGTCTCTGTCTCTCTTTGCCCCTTCCCAGGTTGTGCTCTTTCTCTCAAAAATAAATTTTTAAAATTTATTATTTTATATTAAATAAAAAGTTTATATTTTTATTATATAATAAATATATTTATATTTATTATATATGTATATACATAATAAACAATTATATAATAAAATATAATTTTATATTTTATATTAAATAAAAATAAATTTTTTAAAAAATTAAAAAAAAAAAGAAGTTGCTGAGGCTGAGGTCAAAGAGGTTTTCTCCTCTAGGATTTTAATGGTTTCCTGTCTCACATTCAGGTCTTTTATCCATTTTGAATTTATTTTTGTGTTTGGTGTAAGAAAGTGGTCCAGTTTGATTCTTCTGCATGTTGCTGTTCAGTTCTCCAAGAACCATTTGCTAAAAAGACTTTTTTTTTTCCCCATTGGATACTGTTTCCTGCTTTGTCAAAGATCAGTTGGACATGTATTTGTGGGTCCATTTCTGGGTTCTCTATTCTATTCCATTGGTCTATGTGTCTGTTTTTGTGCCAGTACCATACTGTCTTGATGATTACAGTTTTGTAATACAGCTTGAAGTCTGGGATTATGATGCCTCCAGCTGTGGTTTTCTTTTTCAACATTACTTTGGCTATTTGGGTTTTTTTGTGGTTCAATACAAATTTTAGGATTGTTTGTTCTAGCTCTGTGAAGAGTATCGGTGCTATTTTGATTGGGACTGCATTGAATGTGTAGATTGCTTTGGGTAATAATTGACATTTTAACAATATTTGTTCTTCCAATCCATGAGCATGGAATGTTTTACCATTTCTTTGTGTCTTCTTCAATTTCTTTCATAAGCTTTCTATTGTTTTCAGTGTACAGATCTTTCACCTCTTTGGTTAGGTTTATTCCTAGGTATTTTATGGTTCTTGGTGGAACTGTAAATGGGATCTATTCCTTTATTTCTTTTTCTGTTGCTTCATTATTGGTGTATAGAAATGCAACTGATTTCTGTACATTGATTTTATATCCTGCAACTTTGCTGAATTCATGTATCAGTTCTAGCAGTCTTTTGGTGGAGTCTTTTGGGTTTTCCATCTACAGTATAATGTCATCCACGAAAAGTGAAAGTTTGACTACTTCTTTGCCAATTTGGATGCCTTTTGTTTTATTGTCTGATTGCTGAGGCTAGGACTTCCAATACTATATTAAACAACAGTGGTGAAAATAGACATCCCTGTCATGTTCCTGATCTCAGAGGGAAAACTCCGTTTTTTCCCATTGAGGATGATATTAGCTGTGGGCCTTTCATATATGGCTTTTATGATAATAAAGTATGTTCCTTCTCTCCCGACTTTCTTGAGGGTTTTTATTAAGAAACGATGTTGTATTTTGTCAAATGCTTTCTCTGCATCCATTGACAAGATCATATGGTTCTTATCTTTTCTTCTATTAATGTGATGATCACATTGATTGATTTGAAGAAATATTGAACCAGCCCTGCAGCCCAGGAATGAATCTCACTTGATCATGGTGAATAATTATTTTAATATACTGTTGAATTTGATTTGCTAGTATCTTGTTGAGAATCTTTGCATCTATATTCATCAGGGATATTGGCCTGCTTTTTAGTGGGGTCTCTGGTTTGGGAATCAAGGTAATGCTGGCTTCATAGAATTAGTCTGGAAGCTTTCCTTCCATTTCTATTTTTTTGGAACAGCTTGAGAAGGATAGGTATTAACTCTGCTTTAAATATCTGATAGAATCCTCCTGGGAAGCTATCTGACCCAGGACTCCTATTTGTTGGGAGATTTTTGATAACTGATTCCATTTCTTTGCTGGTTATTGGTCTGTTCAAATTTTATACTTCTTCCCATTTGGGTTGGTAGTGTGTGGGTATATAAGAATTTGTCCATTTCTTCTAGATTGTCCAGTTTGTTGGAGTATAATTTTTCATTGTATACTCTGATAATTGTTTGTATTTCTGTGGTATTGGTTGTGATCTCTCCTCTTTCATTCATGATTTTATCTATTTGGGTCCTCTCTCTTTTCTTTTTAAGAAGTCTGGCTAGGGGGTTATTAATTTTGTTTATTCTCTCAAGAAACCAGCTCTTAGATTCATTGATCTGTTCACTGTTTTTTGGGCATTCTATATTGTTTATTTCTGTTCTAATTTTTATTATTTCTCATCTTCTGCTGGCTTTGGGCTTTCTTTGCTGCTCTGTTTCTAGTTCCTTTAGGTGTGAGATTAGGTTCTGTTGTTGGGATCTTTCTTGTTTCATGAGATAGGCTGGGATTGCAATGTATTTTCCTCTTAGGACTGCCTTTGCTGCATCCCAAAGGGTTTGGACTGCCATGTTTTCATTTTCATTTGCTTCCATATATTTTTTTTATTTCTTCTTTAATTTCCTGGTTGACCCATTTATTCTTTAGTAGAATGTTCTTTAACCTCCATGTATTTGGAGGCTTTCTAAATTTTTTCTTTTGGTTGATTTCAAGTTTTATAACATTGTGATCTGAAAATAGGCATGGTATGACCTCAATTCTTTTATATTTTTTGAGGGCTGCTGTGTGACCCCATATGTGATCTATTTTGGAGAAAGTTTGATGTGCACTCGAGAAGAATGTGTATTCTGCTGCTTTGGGATGAAAAGTTTTGAATATACCTGTCAAGTCCATCTGGTCCAGTGTATCATTCAAGACCATTGTTTCCTTATTGATTTTCTGTGTAGATGATCTTTCCATTGCTATACATGGAGTATTAAAGTCACTTACAATTACAGTATAATTATACAGTATAATTATCAATAAGTTTGCTTATGTTTGTGATTAATTGATTTATATATTTGGGTTTCTCACATTTGGGGCATAAATATTTACAATTATTACCTCTTCTTGATGGATCGACCCCTTAATTTTGATATAATGCCCTTCTTCATCTCTTGTTACAGTTTTGGTTTAAAATCTAGTCTGTCTGATATAAGTATGGCTACTCCAGCTTTCTTTTGACATCTAGTAGCATGATAGATGGTTCTCCATCCCCTCACTTTCAATCTGCAGATGTTTTTAGGTCTAAAATGAGTCTCTTGTAGGCAGCATATATATGGATCTTGTTTCTGTTTTTTGTTTTGTTTTTTTTTATCCAACCTGATATCCTGTGTCTTTTGATTGGGGCATTTAGTCCATTTACATCCAGAGTTATTATTGAAAGATATGAATTTAGTGTCATTGTGTTATCTGTAGGTTTCATGGTTGTGGTGATGTCTCTGGTACTTTTTAGTTTTTGGTGCTTTCCACTCACAGAGTCCCCTTTAGGATCTCTTGCAGGATTGGTTTAGTAGTCATGAACTCCTTTAGTTTTTTGTTTGTCTGGGAAAGACTTTATTCTGAATGACAGTCTTGCTGGATAGATTCTTGGCTGCATATTTTTCCTATTCAGCACATTAAATATTTCCTTCTGGCCTGCCAAGTTTCAGTGGACAGGTCTGCTACCACCCTTCTGTATTTACCCTTGTAGGTTAAGGCCCATTTGTCCCGAGCTGCTTTCAGAATTCTCTCTTTATCTTTGTATTTTGCCAGTTTCACTATGATATGTCTTGGTGTTACCTGTTTTTGTTGATTTTGAAGGGAGTTCTCTGTGCATCCTGGACTTGGATGTCTGCTTCCTTCCCCAGATCAGGGAAGTTCTCAGCTATAAATTGTTCAAATAAGCCTTCTGCTCCTTTCTCTCTCTCTTCTTTTCTGGAACTCCTATGATATGGACATTACTTCATTTTGTTGAATCACATAGGTCTCTAATTCTCCCCTTGTGGTCTAGTAATTTCCTATCCCTCTTTTTCTCAGCTTCATCATTTTCCATAATTTTATCTTCTATTTCACCTATTCTCACCTCTGCTTCTTCCATCCTTGCTGTCACTGCATCTAGCTTATTGTGCATTTGCATCTCAATTACAGCATTTCTTAATTTGTCGTGACTATTTCTTAGGTCCTTGATCTATGCAGCAATAGATTCTCTGCCATATTCTATGCTTTTTTCAAGCCCAGCTATTAGTCTTATGACTATTATTCTAAATTCATGATCAGATATATTGTTTATATCTGTTTTGAGCAATTTGCTGGCTATTATTTCTTCCTAGAATTTCTTTTGAGCAGAATTCTTCCTTTTGAACACTTTGGCTAGTTTTCTGTCTTTTATGTATTTTAATAGCTTGTTATGTGTCCTGAACCTGAGAGTACTACTGTATTAAAAGGGGATCATACACTGTCCAGGACCTGGCAATTCAAGAAGTGTTTTTGGAGTGTATTGGTACACTGTTGTGTCTTTGGTTGCTTTATCTCACTGGTTGTAGTGTTGGATTGGACCAGGTGTGTTTTGATTTGTTCATTGAAGTAACCTGGTATTGAAATACCCTGGAAAAAAACAGGGGTGAGGGGAGGGAAGAAGCCTTATCCTATACAAAGACAGAAATGACAAAGGCAGAAAAAAATGAGACCAGGCAGAGAATCAAAGAAACTATAAGGCTTAATCCAGAGAGAGGGAGAGAAAGGAAAATAAAGGAGATACAGGAAAGGTATAAAAAGAATAGAGTAAAAATGCTTGATTAAACAAAGAAACATCCAGAACAGAGAAAGAAAGACAAGAAGAAACAAACAAACAAAAAACCCCAGACTAACATGCAAAACTGCAGGACAGTTGTCTCTTGGTGCTTGGGACCGGTGGCTGTGCTGTTCTGGAGGAGAGGCCGTCTGGTTCAGTCAGTGTCAATCTCACTCTCATACATAAGCATTTACGAGGCACGGGAGGGGCTGGGTTTGGTGTAAGCAGTCCTGCCTCCACTGGGGGCCTCTGTCCTGTTCCCTGAAGTCCCACCATGTTGGTGATGGGGAGAACAATGGTGACACCCCAATCTCTCCTCTCCCCACCTGCATCTCAAATCATGCAGTCCAGGCAGCCCCTCACTGAGTAACACTGACCGGCTGACTTGTCCTGTTCCAGTCTCCCACACCTCCTAGGTGCTCAGCTGGGATTTAAAACCCGGAGTCTTAAAGAATCCTGTTCCCTATGGACCCGATTCTGGAATAATGCCACTCTGCCCAGGTGACAAAGGGCCTCTGGCTGGCGCCTGCAAGTCTTTTGTCCTTGGAGGGGCAATATATCCTCTTCCCACAGTATTCAAGGGAGGGGACTGCTGTTTCCCAGTGCACCGCAGGAAATTGATACTGAGCCCCGGGCTGGCTCCCCTTCCCCCAGGGGCATGCACACGGCCAGCTGCTCTGGTGGGAGAAAGTTGTGCAACCCTGAAAACTCCGATCTTCACTCCTAAGGCTATTTGCAAAGTAGGAACTGGCTCTGTCCATATTTTTCCCCCCAATCCATAGTCTAGAGAGGTTTTTCTCTCATCCAACTACAATCCCACACTTCCACAGCCTCTCTTTTCCCTTTGCTTCTCCACCAAAAAAGATCCCCCTCCAGTGCCTATGCCACCCGTTTTATCTCTCCCAATTTGCAAACACACACACCTCTGTCCCGCCAAATTTTTTCCATCTGTGGGTATTTTTCTGTCACCCTGTATCTGGGATTCCTGGTATTCCAAGTGTTCTGACCTCAATTCTGCTGCATTTGAGGGAGGAGGGAAATTCTGATCCCCCTACTTCTCTGCCACCTTGACTCACCCTTGGCATCCAAATTTTCAAGGCAGAAGTAAAACTTTCACTATTTGCAGAGGCCATAATATTATATATATAAATCCCTTAGGACCCCTCCAAAAAATTACTAGAACTGGGGAGGCCTGGCTGGCTCATTTGATAGAGCATGCAACTCTTAATCTCAGGGTTGTGAGTTCAAACCCCATGCTGGGGAATGAAGCCTACTTAAAAAAATTACTAGAACTGATAAATAAATTCAGCAATGTTGCAGGCTACAAAATTAATATACAGAAATCTGTCTTACTTCTGCACAATAATAAAACATAATAAATAAAAACATTTTAATAAAAGCATTTATTTTTAATAATAAATAATTTTTAATAATTAAATACTTTAATATTTATTTTAATAAAAATATTTATTTTGTTTAATAAAAATACATAAAAATGATGAAGTATCAGAGAAATGAAGAAAATAGTCCCATTTACAATTGTACCAAAAATAAAAACTACAAAAGACTAAACTTATCCAAAGAGGTGAAAGACTTCTACTCAAAAACTATAAAACACTGATCAGAGAAATTGAAAATCACACAGATGGGAAGATATAACATGCTCATGAACTGGAAGAACTAATCTTGTGAAAAAGTCCATAGTATCCCAATCAACAGATTAAATGCAATACCTAACAGCAGTTTTCACAGAACTAGAACAGATATTCCTAAAATTTGTATGGAACCACAAAAGACTTCAAACAGCCAAAGCAATCTGGAGAGAGAAGAATAAAGCTGGAGTTATCACTATCCCAGAATTTGAGACATACCTCAAAGTCGCACTAATCAAAATTGTGTGGTATAGGAACAAAAATGAACACATAGATCAATGGAACAAAATAAAGAGTTCAGGAATAAACCTATACTTGTATGGTCAATTAGTCTACAATAAAGGAGGCATGAATATCCAATGGGAAAAAGATAGTCTTTTCAACAAATGCTGGGAAAAATGGACAGCTACATGCAAAAGAATGGTACTAGACCACTTTCTTACCTTACACACAAATAAAATCACAATGGACTGAAGACCTAATGTGAGACCTGAAACCATAAAATTCCTAGATGAAAACACAGGCAGTAATTTCTTTGACATTGGTTGGAGAAACATTTTACTAGATACATCTCTGGCAAGGGAAACAAAAGCAAAATTAAACTCTTGGGAGTACACCGAAACATTTTGCACAGTGAAGGAAACCATCAACACAACAAAAAGGCAGCCTACTAAATTAGAGAAGATATCTGCAAATGACATATCTGATAGGGGCTTAATATTCCAAATATATAAGAACTTCTACAAATCAACACTAACCCTTCTCCACCCATAATAATCCAATGAAAAATGGGAAGAGGACCTGAATAGACATTTTCCCAAAGAATACATACAGATGGCCAACAGACACACAAAGATACTCTTCATCACTAATCGTGAGGGAAATGTAATGAAAGCAATGAGATATTCCTTTACACTTGTCAGAATGTCTAAAATCAAGAAGACAAGAAATAACAAGTGTTGGTGAGGATGTGGAGGGAAAAAAAACCTTCATGCACTGCTAGTCATAATGCAAATTGGTGAAGCCACTGTGGGAAACAGTCTGGAGGTCTCTCAAAAAATTAAAAATAGTTTTACCATATGATCCGGTAATTCCACAACTGGGTACTTACCCAAAGAAAACACAAACACTAATCTTAAAAGATATCTGCACCCCTATGTTTATTGTAGCATTATTTACAATACCGAAATATGGAAACAACCCACGTATCCATTAACGATGAATGGTTAAAGAATAGGTGGCATATATATACAATGGAATATCATTCAGCTATTTAAAATGAAATCTTGTCATTTGCAGCTATAGGGATGGACCTGGAGATTATAATGCTAAGTGAATTGAGTCAGTCAGGGAAAAACAAATAGCCATATGATTTCACTCATATGTGGAATTTAAGAAAAAATAAATGAGCAAAGAGGAAAAGAGACAAACAGAAAAGCATATTCTTAAATACCGAGAGCAAACTGGTGGTTGCCAGAGAGAGGTGGGTGGGGAAACTGGTGAAATAATAAAGGGCATTAAAGTACACTTATCCTGATGAGCATTGAGCAATGTACAGAATTGTTGAATCATCAAATTGAATGTACACCTGAAAGTACTATAACACTGTAAGTTAATTGTACTTGATTTTTTTTTATTTAAAAAAAAATTTTTTTTTAACGTTTATTTATTTTTGAGACAGAGAGAGACAGAGCATGAACGGGGGAGGGGCAGAGAGAGAGGGAGACCCAGAACTGGAAGCAGGCTCCAGGCTCTGAGCCATCAGCCCAGAGCCCGACGCGGGGCTCGAACTCACGGACTGTGAGATTGTGACCTGAGCTGAAGTCGGACGCTTAACCGACTGAGCCACCCAGGTGCCCCTATACTTGATTTTTTTTTTAAGTGAAGATACTAGACAATTCATAGAGCTAAAAAGTACAATAACTGAACTGAAAAATGCACTAGAGGGGTTTAACAGCAGACTAATGAAGTAGAACAAATCAGTGACTGGAAGATAGGTCAGTGGAACATCCAAAAAAGAGCAACAAAAAGAAAAAGGAAATTTAAAATGTGAATATAACTTAAGGGAAATGTGAGACAACATCAAGCAGAATAGCATTTGCAATATAGGATCTTAGAGGGAGAAGGGAGGGAAGAAAGGAGCAGAAAATTTACTTGAAGAAATAGTGGTTGAAATGTTCCCTAACTTGTGGAAGGAAACAGATATTCATGTGCAAGATGTACAAAATTCCAAATAAGACGAACCCAAAGAGATCCACACCAGGCACATTATAATTAAAATATTAAATTTAAAGAAGTAATTTTTTAAATGGCAAGAGAATAACAACTTATTATGTATAAGATAACCAGCTGATATTTCATCAGAAGTTTTTCAGGCCAGAATAGAGTGGCACAATATATTCAAAGTGCTAAAAGCAAAAAAAATTTACAACCAAGAATACTTTACCTGGCAAGGTTATTGTTCAGAATTGAATATGAGATAAAGAGTTTTGCAGACAAGTGAAAGCAAAAAGTCATCACCACTAAACTGGTCTTACAAAAAATGTTAAAGTGTCTTCTTTAGCAGAAAATAAAGTGCACTAAGTAACAAGAAAACATATGAAAGTAGAAATCTCACTGGTAAACGCAAAAATATAGCAAGGTTAGTGAATTAACCACTTATAAAGCTAGTATAAAAATTAAAAGACAAGAGCAGTAAAACTAACTATAACTACAATAATTACTTAAGGGATACACAAAATAAAAAGATGTAAAATGTGACATCAAAACATAAAATAGGAAGAAATGTAGAGTTTTCAGAATGTGAAAAGATTTCATTCTTTTTGATGGCTTGAGTAATATTCCATTGTATGGATATGTGTGTGTATATATCTATATGTAGATATATACCACATCTTTTTTATCCATTCATCAGTCAATAGACACTTGGGCTCTTTCCATAATTTGACTATTGTTGACAGTGCTGCTATAAACATTGGGGTGCATGTGCCCTGTTCGAATCAGTATTTTTTATCCTTTGGATAAATACGTAGTGGTACAAATAATGGATCGTAGGTATTTCTATCTTTAACTTTTTTTTTTTAAGTTCAATTATTTATTTTGAGAGAGACAGATGGCATGAGCGGGAGAAGGGCAGAGAGAGGGAGAGAAAGAGAATCCCAAGCAGGTGCTGCACTGTCAGCAGAGAGCCTGAGTGGGGGCTCAAACTCAGAAACTGTGAGATCATCACCTGGGCTGAAACCAAGAATCCTACATTTAACCGACTGAGCCACCCAGGAGCCCCTCCATCTTTAAGTTTTTGAGGAACCTCCACACTGTTTTCCAGAGTGACTGCACCAGTTTGCATTCCTGCCAACTGTGTAAGAGGGTTCCCCTTTCTCCACATCCTTGCCAATATCTGTTGTTTCCTGAGTTGTTAATTGTATCCATTCTGACAGGTGTGAGGTGGCATCTCATTGTGGTTTTGATTTGTATTTCTCTGATGATGAGTGATGTTGAGCATCTTTTCATGAATCTGTTTGCCATCTGGATGTCTTCTTTGGAAAAGTATCTATTCATGTCTTCTGCCCATTTCTTAACTGGATTTTTTATTTTTTGGGTGTTGAGTTTCATGAGTGTTTTATAGATTTTGAATACTAGCCTTTTATCAGATTTGCCATTTGTAAATATCTTCTTTCATTCTGTAGGCTACCTTTTAGTTTTGTTGATTGTTTCCTTTGCTGTGGAGAAGCTTTTTATCTTGATGAGGTCCCAATAGTTCATTTTTGCTTTTATTTCCCTTGCATCTGGAGATGTGTCTAGTAAGAGGTTAGTGTGGCTGTGTTCAAAGAGGTTGCTGCCTGTGTTGTTCTCTAGGACTTTGAAGCTTTCCTGTCTCACATTTAGGTCTTTCATCCATTTTGAATTTATTTTTGTGTATGGTGTACGAAAGGGGTCTGGTTTCATTCTTCTGCATGTCGCTGTCCAGTTTTCCCAACACCATTTGTTGAAGAAACTGTCTTTTTTCCATTGGATATTCTTTCATGCTTTGTCAAAATTGAGTTGTCATACAGTTGTGGGTCCATTTCTGGGTTCTCTATTCTGTTCTATTGATCTCTGTGTCTGTTTCTGTGGTAGTACCATCTTGTCTTGATTATTATAGCTTCCTAATACAGCTCAAAGTGTGCAGTTGTGATGCCTTCCACTTTGTTTTTCGTTTTCAACATTACTTTGGCTATTCGGGGTCTTTTCTGGTTCCATACACATTTCGGGAGTATTTGTTCTATCTCTGTGCAAAAATTCTGGTAGTATTTTAATAGGGATTGCATTGAATGTGTAGATTGCTTTGGGTAGGATAGACAGTTTAACAATGTTTGTTCTTCCAATCCATGAGCATGGAATGTTTTACCATTTCTTTGTGTCTTCTTCAGTTTCTTTCATAAGTATTTATAGTTTTTGGAGTACAGATCTTTTACCTCTTTGGTTAGGTTTATTCCTAGATATGTTTTTGGTGCAATTGTAAATAGGATTGATTCCTTGATTCTCTTTCTGCTGCTTCATTATTGGCATATAGAAATGCAACAGATGTCTGTATGTTGATTTTACATCTTGCAACTTTGCTGAATTCATGTATCAGTTATAGCACATTTTTGGTGGAGCCTTCAAGGTTTTCCATGTAGAGTATCATCCATGAAGAATGAAAGTTTGACTTCTTCCTTGCCGATTTGGATGTCTTTTATTTTTTATTTTTTGTTTTTGTCTGATTGCCAAGGTCAGGACTTCCAGTACTATGTTGAACAACAGTGATGACAGTGGACATCTCTGTTGTTCCTAACCTTTGGGGAAAAGCTCTCAGTTTTTCCCCATTGAGGATGATATTAGCTGTGGGTCTTTCATACATGGCCTTTATGATATTGAGATATGTTCCTTCCATCTCTACTTTCTTAAGGGTTTTTATCAAGAAAGGATGCCATATTTTGTTAAATGCCTTTTCTGCATCTATTGAGAGAAGCATATGGTTCTTATCCTTTCTTTTATTAATGTGATATATCACATTGATTGATTTGTGGATATTGAACCACCTGTATAGCACAGGAATGAATCTCACTTGATCGTGGTGAATACTTCTTTTAATTTACTGTTGGATTCAATTTGCTAGTATCTTGTTGAGAATTTTTGCATCAATGTTCATCAGAGGTATTGGTCAGTAATTCTCCTTTTTAGTGGGGTCTTTGTCTGGTTTTGGAATCAAGGTAGTGCTGGCCTCATAGAATGAATTTGGAAGTTTTCCTTCCATTTCTATTTTTTTGGAACAGTTTCAGAATAGGTATTAATTCTTCTTTAAACATTTGTAGAATTCCCCTGGGAAGCCATAAGTCATTTAGAGAAAGAAAAATACCATGTGATTTCACTCATATGTGGAATTTAAGAAACAAAACAAATGAACATAGGGGAAGGGAAGGAAAAATAAAATAAGATACAAACAGAGAGGGAGGCAAACCATAAGAGACTCTTAAATACAGAGAACAAATTGAGGGTTGATGGAGGTGGGGGGTTGGGAGGGCGGGGAAAATGGGTGATGGACATTGAGGAGGGCACTTGTTGGGATGAGCACTGGGTGTTATATGTAAGCAATGAATCACTAGGTTCTAC
>NW_024412428.1:18668391-18721738 GCF_014898765.1 Herpailurus yagouaroundi | reverse complement strand
AAAACCTCCCAACAAACAACAGCTCAGGAATAGATAGCTTCACTGATGAATACTATCAAATATTCAGAAAGATTTAATAGCTATCTTCAAAATTTTCCAAAAAATTGAAGAGGATGGAATGGTTCTATACTCATTTTATGAGACCAGCATTACCTTGATACCCAAACAAGGACACTACAAGAAAATAAAATTACAGGTCAATATTCCTGATGAATATAGATGTAAACATCCTCAACAAACTATTAGCATACCTAATTCCCCAATACATTAAAAGGATCATACATCATGGTCAAGTGAGATTTACTCTAGGAATGCAGAGATGGTTCACCATTTGCAAATCAATCAATGTGATACACTACATTAACAAAATGAAGGATAAAAAGCATATGATCATCTCAATGTATGCAAAATTTTTTTGGACAAAATTTAACATTATAATAAAAACTCTCAACAAGGTGAATACAGAGGGAACATACCTCAACATAATAGAGGTCGTATATGACAAACCCACAGCAAACGTCATACCCAACAGTGAAAAGCTGAAAGTTTTTCCTCTAAGATGAGGAAGAAGACATGGATGCTCATTCTCACCATTTTTATTCAACATAGCTTTGGAAATCCTAGCCAGAGAATTAGGCAAGAAGAAATAAATGGCATCCAAATAGGAAAGGAAGAAGTAAAACTGCCACTGTTTGCAGATGACAAATCCTAAAAACTTCACCAAAAATTTGTTAGAATAATAAATGAATTCAGTAGAAGTTGCAGGACACAAAATAAATATACAAAAATTGGTTGTTTGTATACACTAATAATAAACTATCAGGAAGAGAAATTAAGAAAACAATCTCGCTTCCAGTAGCATCAGAAAGAATAAGCACTTAGATACAATTTAGACAGAGAAGTAAAAGACCTGTACACTGAAAACTCTAAGACGTCGATGAAAGAAATTGAAGAAGGCACAAATAAATGGAAAGATATTCCATGCTCATAGGTTGAAAGAATTAATATTGTTAAAATGTCCATACTACCCAATGCAAACCTCCAATGGCATTTTTTTTTTTTACAGAAGTAGAACAAATAAGTCTAAAATTTGCATGGGACCTCAATAGCCAAAACAATCTTGGGAAATAAGAATAAAGCTGGACATATCATGCTCCCTGATTTCAAACTATACTACAAAGCTGTAGTGTTCAAAACAATATAGTATTGGCATGAAAACAGACACATAGACCATTAGAATGGAATACAGCCCAGAAATAAACCCATGCATATATGGTCAATTAATTTATGGCAAAAAAGGTAAGAATATGCAATGGAGAAAGGGCAATTTCTTCAATTAATGGTGTTGGGAAAACTGGACAGCTACATGCAAAAGAATGAAACTTAATGGCTATCTCACATTACATATAAAAATTAACTCAAAATTGATTAAAGACTTAAAATAAGAACATAAACTACAAAACTCCTTGAAGAAAACAAAGGCATTAAGCTCTTTGACATTGGTCTTGGCAACATTTTTTTTTTTGCATCTGACTCCAAAGGCAGTGGCAACAAAAACAAAAATAAATAAGTGTGACTACATCAAACTAAAAAGCTTCTACACAGTGAGGGATATCATTAAAAAATAAATAAATAAATAAAAAGAGAACCTACTGAATGGGAGAAAATATATCTGACAAAGAGCTAATATCCAAAATATATGAAGAATTTATGCAAATTAATAACAAAATAATCTGATTAAAAAGTGGGAAGATGATCTGAGTAGATTTTTTCAAAGAAGACATATAAATGGATAACAGGCACATGAAAAGATGCTCAACATCACTAATCATCAGGGAAATGCAAATCAAAACCACAATGAGATATCATTTCATACCTGTCAGAATAGCTATTAACAAAAAGACAAGAAATAACAAGTGTTGGAGAGGTTGTGGAGAGGAGAGAACCCTCCTACATTGTTGGTGGGATTGTGAATTAGTGCAGCCAGAATATAAAGCCATATGGAGGGTCCTCAAAAAATTAAAAATAGAAATACCATATGATCCAACAATTCCAATTCTGGGTATTTATCTGCAGAATAGGGACACACTAATTTGAAAAGATGTATGCACTCCATATGTTCACTGCAACATTTTTTTATAATAGCAAAGCCATAGACACAACCTAAGTGCTCATCGATGGTTGAATGGATAAAGGTGTGGCATATATACACACAGAATACTACTCAGCCACAAAAAAGAAGGAAATCTTATCATTTGTGACAACATGGATGGCCTAAAGGGTACTGTGCTAAGTGAAATAAGTTAAACAGATAAAGACAAATACTTTATGATTTCACTTACATGTGTAACCTAAAAAACAAAAGAACGAACAAGACAAAACTCACAGATACAGAGAACAGATTGGTGGTTATCAGAAGGGAAAGGGGTTGGAATGTGGACAAAAGGTGTGAAGGGGTCAGTCTTATGGTGGTGAATGATAACCAGACTTATTGTGGTGATCACCTTGTAGTTTATACAAATATCAAATTATTATGTTGTATACCTGAAACTAATATGTCAATCTTACCTCAATTAAACAAACAGACAAAGTGGATTTTATGGATGTCAGATAGCCTGAGTGTGCTATGCCTTTGCCATAACTACCCAAGTATTAATTAATCCTGCCCTACCTACCAATTTTGTCTCCTCAAGCTGTATTCTGCTCCAAGCTCACCCCCAAAATACAAAACTGTTTTATGATTTTAATGATTTCCCATTTTATTCTAGACATGTAACTTATAAAATGATATTTCACAGTTTTTAGTCTGGACAGTTTCTGAATTACTTTTATACATAAATAGCATTGTATTTAAAACTCATAGTATGGAGCGCCTGGGTGGCGCAGTCGGTTAAGCGCCCGACTTCAGCCAGGTCACGATCTTGCGGTCCATGAGTTCGAGCCCCGCGTCAGGCTCTGGGCTGATGGCTCAGAGCCTGGAGCCTGTTTCCGATTCTGTGTCTCCCTCTCTCTCTGCCCCTCCCCCGTTCATGCTCTGTCTCTCTCTGTCCCAAAAATAAATAAACGTTGAAAAAAAAATTAAAAAATAAAACTCATAGTATGATGTAAAGGCCTTATTCTCCAGGTCATACCAGCTGAATCATGGTTTGGACAAAAAGAAGTAGTTTGACATAGTCCAAAGCATGTAAGTTTAATTCTGGCCCTTTCTGTGTGATCTGAGGCCAGTCACTTAATCACATGAGCCTCTGTTTTCCAGCTGTAAAATGGGAATAATCCTTACCTTTTCTAAATGGCTCAAGATGGGGACTTGAGCACACATATTTATTCCCTCTTCCTCTTAGGACTCAATTCTAATTATACAAGGGAATATAAAAGTTACAATACCAAAAATGGTTTGGAGAACAAAGGATAAGTACTATCCGTGAATTTCTGGAAGACAAAGTACATGGGACAAGACTGAGTGCAAGAAGCTGTAGCCCAGGATATGCTTGGAGGGTCTTGCAGAAGACGAGGAAGCCTCTGTATGTGCTAGGACCTGGCAGAGGTTGGGGACTCGGAGAAGTTAGTAGAGTGCACAGAAGACAGAGGACAGTGAAAATCTGTATGTGAAACAGTCATCCTCCACACTACTCAAGTCTGGTGCCAAGAATGCCCAGGAACTCGGTGCCCAACTACACACAGAAACCAACCAATAAATAACCAGAGGGGACCTTCCGAAAGACACTGAAGGATCTGTCTGAGAAAACGTGGGCAGTGGAGTCGTGGTTGGCATCTAGCGCAAAGCCATCTACATTCTGGCCTTTGAGAGACCTCAGCATAAGGATCAGGCCTCTAACTAGTCACCCTAGATTGACGCCTGCCACTCAGCAAGGTCCACAGGAGGCCTTACCCCTGTCTCATCTTTAGGAACAGCCTGATAACTGAGAATCACCTGAGAAAAGCCTACAGTATGATGAAAAAAAGATAAACATAGAAAAACCAACCCCAGAGGAAAACAGAATTCAGGGAATATAACAAGAGTCAAATAAAAACCCTATAAAATTAATTATTTGTCCCTAAGGAGATGTGAAATGATATTCTCTCTATTAAACAAAACTATGATGCCATAAAAAGGAAAAATCAGAAAATGGGATAGATGGGGTGCCTGGCTGACTTTGTTGGTGGAGCATGCGACCCTTGATCTTGGGGTTGTGAGTTCAAGCACCACATTGGGGGTGGAGATCACTTAAAAATAAAATCTTAAAAAAAAAAAAAGAAAATGGGACAGAACCCTTGGAAATGAAAATTCAAGAGAGGATTGTAAGATAGATGAAAGGAAATCTCTCAAAACCTGGAGCAAAAAATATGTAAAATATGACAGCATGAACACACAAAAACACAAAGGGTAGATCCAGAGGGGATCCAATAAGAGACTAAAAGGAATTCCAGAAAGAACAGAAACTGAGAGGGAAAAGATCCTAAAGAAGTAATACAATGAAAATTCCACTACTAAAGATATGACCTTTCAATCAAAGATAACTGCCTGAGGGGCGCCTGGGTGACTCAGTCAGTTAAGCTGCTGACTCTTGATTTTGGCTCTGGTCATGATCTCACAGTTTGTGAGTTCAAGCCCCACATTGGGATTCTCTTTCTCTCCCTTTCTCTCTGTTCCTCGCCCACTTGTGCTCTCTCTCTCTCTCTCTCTCTCTCTCTCTCTCTCTCTCAAAATAAATACACTTAAAAAACAATGTTTGAAAAAAAGGGCCTCCTGAGTTTTGATTAGGGGGAGTGGAAAAGGCCACACATCAGTTGGAAGTTTTAGAACAAGCTATACAGAGAAGATCCCAAGAATTCTCCTGGGGTGAGGGAACTGCAGCTCCTACAGGAAACAAGAATCATAGTGGCATTAGATTTCTCAGTAGCCCCACTAGAAACAGTGGCATAATAGCCTCAACATTTAGGGTAGTAATGATTTTCAACTTTGGAAACCTATACCCAGTCAAATTAGTTGTGAGGGCAAAGTAAAAACTTTGTTAGGCATGCAGGGGCACCTGGGTAGCTCAGTGGGTTAAGCATCCGACTTTAGCTCAGGTCATGATCTCAAAGTTCATGAGATGGAGTCCCACATCGGGCTCTGTGCTGACAGCTCAGAGCCTGGAGCCTGCTTCAGATTCTGTGTCTCCCTCTTTCTCTCTCTGCCCCTCCCCTGCTCACACTGTCTCTGTCTCTGTCTTTCTCTCAAAACTAAATAAACATTAAAACACACACACACACACACACACACACACACACACACACACACGTCGTTAGACACGTAGAAACTCAGAAAGCTTACTGGCCATACACCTTTCTTAGGAAGTTATTTGAGCCTGTCATCTAGTAAAATAGCCAAGTAAAGGCTCATGGGATCAGGAAACACATGTTACCAAGAATATTAGCTGTGTGGTGTCTCATATTTGAAGAATAGGGCTCTAGGAAATAAAGGAATTTCATAGAGCATAGAGCTGGAGGATTCCAAGTATAGCATGGGCAAGATGGCACAGATTTTCTCTTTGATTAAAAAAAACACTAGGAAAAGAAAAAGAAGGAAACTAAGCAACTTTGAACAGTTGAGTAGTACAGGGTTGCAACACTGAGTACAGCCAAGGAGTCACATTTCTTGGCTCTGCTGTGAAGGAAAGTTTTCATAAATATAATTGTGTTAATGCCATTTATTACAGTAAGTCTATTAGACTATAGTCTATAGAATGCTCTGACTCTACCCTAAGCACAAACTTTAGAAGACAATAATGGTTACAGAATGGAATGTAAATATTCTCAGTCGTGGAAATCTAAGGCTCAGAGCACAGCTTTACGAAATGTTTGGAGATGGAAGTGGAGATGGGCGGCGCTTGGCTGGGTCAATCAGAAGAACATGTGACTCCTGATCTTGGGTTGTAAGTTTGAGCCCCACCTGGGCATAGAGATTACTTACATAAACAAACTTAAAAAAAGATAGAAGTGGAGGTGGGAGTTGTTAAGAGTCACCGAGCTCGAATATCCTCTCACAAAAATCCTCCTCCACAGCACCAGAGATGCTGTTTCTATTTAAAAGAACTGAAAGCAAAAGTTTAAGGAAATTAAAGTTGCAAAAATAAAAAATAGAACTAAAAATAGTGATGAAACGTGTGTGTGTGTGTGTGTGTGTGTGTGTGTGTGGAGGGGGGGTGATATTAAATGAGCTGCATCTTTACCTGTCATTCATTGCAAGAGTCCATAAGTAATGTCTGAAAAATGTGGCTCGGTCATATTTGCATGGTTGGAGAGCACCAGGAAGAGAATTTGAAGCCAGGGAGTTGAAAGAGATTTGCGTGTACAAAGTAAGACAGAGGCTGGAACTAACAAGCAAGGAACTTTTTGTTGTAAATCTTTCTGTACTATTTTCCCCTCCCCACTTGTTAACACAAAACCCAAACATAACAATCCTACCTTACAGGGTTATGGTGAGGGTCAGGATAACCTATTACTAATGCCTGGAAATCTAATCCGTGAGCCATCTTGTGGCTGTCATTAGCACAATTAGCTCCTGGTGTTGTTGCTGGACCTTGGCCCTCCCCACCCTGTTTTTTGTTTTTTGTTTTGTTTTGTTTTGTTTTTGTTGTTGTTTGTGTGTTTTGTTGTTGTTGTTGTTGCTTTCCCTTCTTTGGGGAATCTGGATGGCTTCTACCTCCAGCTGCCCTGTCCTGTTTACTCTTTCTCCCAGCATCAGCTGTGAGACTTGTCTCTCACTGCCCACCTCTGCCCCGGATGCCACCCCCGCAGGATCCTGCCTGAAGTTACTGCTGTTGTCAGTTTCTCCCTCAGCTGTTGCCAAAACAATCAAGCAGCATTTTATTTTTCTTAATTGATGGACATAAATTTATAAGTTCAAATGCATGCACTGAAAATTTTAATATTTAGGTCACAATCATATAACTACTCAATTAAAAATACAGCTCAAAATATACAAAACCTTATATCTGTTTTTTGGTGTTTCTGAGCTTTACACTGCAGAACTGCTTTAAAAACAAAGTTCATTTTGTACGCTCGTTATAGAAGATTTGAAAAATAGATGTACTTGTTCCATTCATGTCATCAGCTTGGGGCACAAAAAGAAATCCCATTGTGTTAAAATTAGGTAACCCTGAGCCCTCATACCACTTCTGAAGAAGAGCTTCTTTTTCCTCCTTGAATCCTTTGGCCTGAAATCCTTCCCAAACCCCCAGGGAGGCTTACATCTCCTCTTTCTGAGGTGTCACTCTGGCCAGAAATCTGGAAGTCATCCTAAACTTCTCCCTCCTCTTCATTCTTCAGATCTACTCAGTATTAAGGCCTTGGGGAAATTAAATACCCTGCCCAGGTCACATAGCTTCTTGTGGGTGGGCCCTAGGTGTCAAAATCTAGTATTTAGGAGGTTTAGGTTAAAGCACACTGCTCTTTGGTAGGCTTGTGCTTAGTGGGGCGGTGTGGCTGGGGGCCCCACAGAAGATGTGTATGGAATAAAGCCTCTCCCAATTCCCCTCCACTTCCCTTTCCAAGAACCTTCTCTTGGCGTCATTGCCCTCCTACTTCTACTAAGTGGCAAAGACAGGATTCACTGCCTTGGTGCATTTTCATGTCAAACTCTCATCTTTTTTCTTATTTTTTTCCCAAAATTTTATGAATAAAATGTTCAAATAATCAGAAGAGTTGAAGGCATGTACAGTCACACTCATCTATCCACCACCAGACTTCAATAACTGTTAACATTTGGTATATTTGTTTCATTGATCTGTTAGGTTGAACCTTATGAAACTGTAATAGGAAACAGTTGAATAGAAACAATTTCCTAGAGTTCAATCTTGGGTGTGTGTGTTGCTGAACAATTTGAAAATGTGTTGCAGGTTTACGTGACCCTCAAAATGTATCTTCCAAGAATGACATTCTACAAAACCCATATTATTATCACCCCTAAGAAAACGATTCTCTAAAATAATCTGATATCCAATCCGTATTCAATTTTCTCCAATTGCCCCCAAGGAGTCTATTTCTGATTCAGGATGCAATCAAGATTTATGCATTGCATTTGCTTATGTCTTCTTTTACACTAGATCATCCCTCCACATACTCTTTTTATAAAATGATATTGAGGAGCACCTGGGTTGCTCAGTCGGTTAAGTGCCCTACTCTTAATTTCGGCTCAGGTCACGATCTCACAGTTCATGACACGAAGCCCCATGTCAGGCTCCATACTAGCAGTGGGGAGCCTGCTTGGGATTCTGTCTCTCCCTCTTCTGCCTCTCTCTCTCTCTTAAAATAAATAAATAAATTTTTAAAAGAATTTAAAAACTAAAAAATGACATTGTCTTTTTAAATTGGGTCACTTGTCCAGTGCAGATTTGTCTGACTGCTTCCTGGTGGTGGTAACTTGTTCCTCTATTCCCTGTATTTTTTGTAACTTGGAAATTATGTCTAAAGACTTAACCAAATTCAACTGAAGATTCATAGGAGTTTCTGTATTTTGGGTTGCATCACATCAGGAGGCACAAGTATTCTATTATTGATGACGCTAGGTTTGAACTCTTGATTAAGGAGGCAGTGGCCAGATCTCTCCACTGTAAATATGAATGGGGAAACAACTCTCCATGGTCTCTCACTTTTCTGTACAACTTATAAGCAAGGCACTGACTGCCTCCTCCCACAACTCCTCCCCCCTCCCCACTTCTTTTCAAGGAAGTTTGAATAGCAAGCAGCCTTGGAAGATACAGATCCTTTCTCCATCTACAGCCAAGGGAAGGCATGCTTACTGTCTGGTATAAAAAGTTAGGGTTCCTTAGGCTCAGGGTTGTTTTATTGTTATACAGTTTACTGTGTGCCAGTAGCATCTGGCCCTCTTCACTTTGCCCTGTGGATTTGGGGAAACCAGCACAAAAATACTGATACATTTTGAGGAATGAACCCTCACTAAGGTATCCAAAAACTGGCAGACTAGTTTGTCTATTTGCAAGTAGGGTTTTCTCAGACCCTTCACAATTCTTGATGTTTCCCTTGGCAATTACTTAAGTAATCTGTGGGTGATAGGGTATACATGGGCACTGTGTCTACATCCTGTTCCCCCAAAACATTTTACCTAATGGTTTTAGATTCCATTTATAATTGCTTAAATCAACCAATTTGTTGGAGATAGCAAAATAGTGATTTTGTGTTTCTGTTATTCTTTCCACATTTATTAACTGTGTTTTTGGTCGAGTTTCCCTTCATCCACTGGCAATGAACTACAGTTCCTTACAAAAAGGTAGGATAAAAACCTACTTTCCCCCCATGAATTATCAATCTGTTTGAGAAGGAGAGACAGAGAGAGAGAGAGAGAGAGAGAGGGAATACAAGTGGGGAGGGGCAGAGAAAGAGGGAGAGAGAGAATCACCAGCAGGCTCCGCGCTGCCAGTACAGAGCCTGATGTGGGGCTCAAACCCATGAACCCTGAGATCATGACCTGAGCCAAAGTTGAATGCTCAACTGACTCAGTCACCCAGGCACCCTAATTATTATTATTTTTAAATCTAATTTATTGTCCATTTGGCTAACATACAGTGTGTGAAGTGTGCCCTTGGTTTTTGGGGTAGATTCCTGTGGTTCATCGCTTCCATACAACACCCGGTGCTCATCCCAACAAGTGCCCTCCTCAATGCCATCACCCGTTTTCCCTCTTCCCCACCCCCATCCACCCTCAGTTTGTTCTCTGTATTTAAGTCTCTTGTGGTTCGCCTCCCTCCCCCTCTGTTTGTAACTATTTTTTCCCTTTCCCCCTCCCATGGTTTTCTGTTGAGTGTCTCAAGGTCCACACCTGAGTGAAAACATATGATACCTGTCTTTGACTGACTTATTTCACTCAGCATAATACTTTCCAGTTCCGTCCACGTTGCTGTAAATGGCCAGATTTCATTCTCTCTCATTGCCAAGTAGTATTCTACTGTATATACAAACCACATCTTCTTTCTCCATTTGTCAGTTGATGGACATTTAGGCTCTTTCCATAATTTGGCTGTTGTTGAAAGTGCTGCTATAAACATTGGGGTACAAGTGCCTCTATGCATCAGCACTCCTGTGTCCTTTGGATAAATTCCTAGCAGGGCTATTGCTGGGTCGTATGGTAGTTCTAATTTTAATTCTTTGAGGAACCTTCACACTTTTCCAGAGAGGCTGCACCGGTTTGCATTCCCACTGCCAGCCAGGCACCCTAATTATTAAATTTTATTTTTTTTTCAACGTTTATTTTTGGAACAGAGAGAGACAGAGCATGAACAGGGGAGGGGCAGAGAGAGAGGGAGACACAGAATCGGAAACAGGCTCCAGGCTCTGAGCCATCAGCCCAGAGCCCGACGCAGGGCTCGAACTCACGGACCGCGAGATCGTGACCTGGCTGAAGTCGGACGCTTAACCGACTGCGCCACCCAGGCGCCCCATAATTATTAAATTTTAAAGTAAGTCATTAGTATAATCATTTCTGTATACATGAACTAACTCATGGAGTTTTAAAACAAATAGCTTATAATCAGTTATTCCTTTTGATGTCCAAACTGTTTGAATCTATCCAGTGGGGGCCTCTTCAGACTGGCTACTGTGTCCTCTCTGCAGATCCCTGTTAGTCTTTCTAACTTAGAGCTTTCTTGCTTTTTGGCACATTAAGATGTCCTGGGTTCAACTTCCGTTTCTCTGCCCAGGGCTGAAATCAGCCATGTCTTTAAAGAGTTCTGCTTTCTTTTGGTAGGAAATAGTGTTTAGAAACCAAGATCAAGGGTGCCTTTGCTTCTGGCCTTTTCAAAGGATAGTACTGGGAAACACATTTTTAAAAATCATGAGGTCATAATGCTATTTTGATTCAGACTTGTAAAAATTGTGGTAAAATACTTATAAAATTTACCATCTTAATTGTTAACTGTGCAGTTCAATACTGTTAAGTATATTCACATTATTTGAACTTTTTCATCTTGTAAAACTGAAACTCTATCCTGTTAAACAACTCCTTGTCCCTCCTATTTCCTAGGGTCCTATTTCCCCGAAGGCACTAGCAACTACCATTCTATTTCCTGTCTTTACGAATTTACCTACTCTTGTACCTCATATAAGGGGAATTATACGGTATTTGTCCTTTTGTAACTGGCTTATTTTACTTAACATAATGTCTTCGAGGTTCATCCATGTTGCAGCCTGTGTCAGAATTATCCTTCTTTTTAAGGCTGAATAATATTCCATTGTATGCATACACCACATTTTGTTTGTCCATTCATCAACTGATGGTCATTTAAATTGTCTGACTATTCAGAGTGGCCAAAATGAACAAATCAGGAGACTATAGATGCTGGAGAGGATGTGGAGAAATGGGAACCCTCTTGCACTGTTGGTGGGAGTGCAAACTGGTGCAGCCACTCTGGAAAACAGTGTGGAGGTTCCTCAGAAAATTAAAAATAGACCTACCCTATGACCCAGCAATAGCACTGCTAGGAATTTATCCAAGGGACCCAGGAGTACTGATGCATAGGGGCACTTGTACCCCAATGTTCATAGCAGCACTCTCAACAATAGCCAAATTATGGAAAGAGCCTAAATGTCCATCAACTGATGAATGGATAAAGAAATTGTGGTTTATATACACAATGGAGTACTACGTGGCAGTGAGAAAAAATGAAATATGGCCTTTTGTAGCAATGTGGATGGAACTGGAGAGTGTGATGCTAAGTGAAATAAGCCATACAGAGAAAGACAGATACCATATGGTTTCACTCTTATGTGGATCCTGAGAAACTTAACAGGAACCCATGGGGGAGGGGAAGGAAAAAAAAAAAAAAAGAGGTTAGAGTGGGAGAGAGCCAAAGCATAAGAGACTGTTAAAAACTGAGAACAAACTGAGGGTTGATGGGGGGTGGGAGGGAGGGGAGGGTGGGTGATGGGTATTGAGGAGGTCACCTTTTGGGATGAGCACTGGGTGTTGTATGGAAACCAATTTGACAATAAATTTTATATATTGAAAAAATAAAAATAAAAAAATAAAAAATAAAATAAAATAAATTGTCTGACTATTGTGAATAATACTGCTATGAACAAGGATGTGCAAATATCCCTTCAAGATCCTGCTTTTTATTCCTCTGAGTATATACCCAGAGGCAGAATTGCTGGATTATATGATAATTTTGTGTTTAACTTTCTGGGGAACCACCGTACTGTTTTTCATAGTGGCTGCATTATTTCACGTGTCTGTGGATAGTGTGCACCAAGGTTCCATTTTCTTTACATCTTCACCAACACTTGTTATTTTCTTTCTCTTTTTTTAAACAGTAGCCATCCTAATGGGTGTGAGGTGATACCTCAGTGTAGTTTTGATTTGCATTCCCCTAATGACTAGTGATGTTGAACCAATATACTTATTGGTCATTTGTATATCTTCTTTAGAGACACATCTATTCAAGAACTTTGCCCATTTTTAAGTAAGATTATCTTGCTTTTTTGTTGTTAAGTTGTAGGAGTTCTTTGTATATTCTGTATATCAATCCCTTATCAGAGACAAAATTTATAAATATTTTCTTCCATTCTATAGGTTGCCTTTTGACCTCTGATCGTGTCCTTTGATGCATAAATCAATTCAGATTTTAACATTATTATATTTTTTAAAACTCTTAGACTTTTTTACACCATTTTCTCTTGCTAAACCTCTTGGTTCCTAAAAATATCAAAATATTGATTTGCTTTATCCCGAATATACACAAAATAGTGTCAAAACTATTGAGTGTTATAACTCAAAGTATAGGATGAAGTTTAGGATATCTTCAAAATTTCTTTTGCCCTTAGACTATATTGTAATAAGGTATATAATTAGAGCATTGTGTTCAAAAAGTCATTCAGGGGCACCTGGGTGGTTCAGTCAGTTAAGCATCCGACTTTGACTCAGGTCATGATCTCACGGTTCTTGAGTTTGAGCCCTGAGTTGGGCTCTGTGCTGACAGCTCAGAGCCTGGAGCCTGCTTTAGTTTTGTGTGTGTCTCTCTCTCTACCCCTCCCCTACTTGTGCTAGCTCTCTTTCTCTCTCTCTCAAAAATAAACATTCAAAAAAACATTCAAAATTCTTATCTCTGTGTGGTTATCTTATCAGTTTGATACACAGTTTGGTTGGTTTGTTTCACTCTGTTTTTAATTTTACAACCTTCTTGTTTCTTTTGTAAATAAATAAAGCATTTATATGGATCATAAATAAAAACTATAAAAATATATACTCAGAAAAGTCTCACTTCCATCCCTATCCTATCCCTTCTAACCCATTTCCCCATACACCTACCTGAGAGGTTTCTGATTTGTCCTTGCAATGTTTCTTCATGCAGAAGTAAGATCTATGTTCATATCTATGCATTTATGTTCTTATTTCCCTCATTCTTTACACAAAATGTGAAGGTTTTGATATATTGAAGAAGTTCACTTTCCAAGTATGCATCTTAACCTGTCTGTTTTTAAAATCTGCATATAAGGCTCATAGTAACCAACCACATATAACCTTAAGAAATTGCTGATTTTAAATGATAAATGTTGGATACACATTGTAAAAAGAAAGTGGCATTGAAGGATACTCACTGTGTCATCATGAGAATTTATTCATATTTTCCCTCTGTCATTCCTGTTCTCCCTCCTGGCTGACCACAAACACACAACTGCCTGGGAGAATTTACAAGCCTGTATTCCCACAGCACGTTGCTCCTAAACCAGTTTTGCATTCATCTCATTGTTCTATAGTTGTTTATATGTTTTTATTCCCAATAGAGTGTGAGAGCTGAGAGCAGGGATTGTATCCCATTCCTGTTTGTATCTCAAGCAGCGTGTTGTAGGGGAAAGCTCACTCTGTCTGGAACCTTGGCATTGCTACCTCCCAGCTGCATGAACTCGTGCACGGTGCCTCAGCACCGTGGGCTTGTGTTTTCTTACCATCAAGTAAGAATAGTCTCTTCTTGCCAGACTGGTGATAACATTAAGCGAGATGGTGTGAGTGAAAGGCCCAGTGTGTGGCCCAACTGTCCTCCAAGCTCTCAGTGCCACTTGGCCACCTAGATTCAACTTCCATTTCCATATCTGACTTCAGCTCTTTTGATACATTTTACATATTTATTTCTTTATAGCCTGTGTTGCAGCCAGTTGAAACCTTCCAGGACATCCCTGTGCTCTGTCTTTTGAAAATAGATGTTCTTCCTGAGGCGCCTGGGTGGCTCAGTTGGTTGAGCGGCTCAGATCATGATCTCGTGGTTCGTGAGTTGGAGCCCGGCATCGGGCTCTGTGCTGACAGCTCGGAGCCTGGAGCCTGTTTCAGATTCTGTGTCTCCCTCTCTCTCTGCCCCTCCCCCGCTCATGCTCTGTCTCTCTCTGTCAAAAATAAACATTAAGAAAAAAAAAAAAGAAAATAGATGTTCTTCCTAATTCTATGAATTAACGTAGAATCTACGTAGAACATTGGAATTAACGGAGGGAATGAGTTGGAACACCCCGTTTCACAACACCAGGGAGCAACAGTCCCACAGACAGTCCCACAAAGTGAAGTTGTGCAACTTTGCAGCCCCGCTTCCTCGCCTCCACCCTACAACACCCTCCATTTCCAGGACTTTCTTTGTCTACCTTTCCCCTCTTCCTTGTACCTGTGCTTAGCCTCTCATCCCTGCCTTGTAGCAGCAGGAAGGAGCTGTTTTTTCTACTTCCTTCTCTTGCATCACCTCCTTCCTTCTTTCCTTCCCATTCACTCTTCAGTTCATCACAATCCAGCTTTTACTTTCATGAGATTGAAACCAATTGCGACGAAAAGCACTCTCCCGTCAAGGCCTTTGCACTTGCTCACAAAACCATTCCAACCTCCTTATTCACACTGCACCCACACCTCTCCCACACCCAACTCCAGACCTCCTTACCTGTTTTACTTCTCTGCAGAGTACTTATACAGCATATTAAAATTTCACATATTTCCATGTTTATTGTCTGTGTCCCTCACTAGAAATAAGACTAGAGGCAGGGATTTTTATTTTCTAATTCGTTCACGGATTTATCCTCAGCGCCTTGAATAGTGTGTGTACCTAATAGGTGCTTAACGCATATTCGCTGACTTGAACAAATACGTGACTTTCTTGTTTCCAAACTCATTGTCTCCTTTTCAGACTGTGACCTACTTGGCCTCCCGGTGACATTTGACACTTGCCACCCTGTGTTTCCAGGACCACAGTCTCTCCTGGGTGTCCTCCTATTTTCAGACCACTTCTTACTTCCATTTGTCAGCTTCTTCTCTTCTTACTCTTAAATATTGGTCCTCCTGGTATCATCCTTGTTATTTTTCTCCTTTCACTCTCCATACTTTTTTTTTTTTAATTTTTTTTTTAATTTTTTTTTCAACGTTTATTTATTTTTGGGACAGAGAGAGACAGAGCATGAACGGGGGAGGGGCAGAGAGAAAGGGAGGCACAGAATCAGAAACAGGCTCCAGGCTCTGAGCCATCAGCCCAGAGCCCGACGCAGGGCTCGAACTCACGGACCGCGAGATCGTGACCTGGCTGAAGTCGGACGCTTAACCGACTGCGCCACCCAGGCGCCCCTCTCCATACTTTTCCAGATAGGCTTATCCGCACTCAGGGCTCTAACCACCATCCATGAAAATTCTCAAACATGTATTTATAGCTCTTGGCTGTGCTCCTTCACCTCCAATCCGATGATTTGATGAAGGTCATCAAAACTGTATCAATGTTACCCCTGCTTGTTTCAGCCCTATTGCACTGCCTTATAGTTTCTTGCTTGTACTGTTTCATTAATTTTCCAAAATTCCCCTGCCTCTGTCTTGCCCTCCTCTAATTCATGTGACCCATGGCAGCCAGAGCATTCTTTTTAAAGTGCACATCTGACCGTGACAGTCCCCTTAGGGAAACCTCTGTAGTGATTTCTAGCTGCCTGCAGAAATCACCCAAACTTCTTGGCATGCTTTGGAAGACCCTTCAAGATCTGGCACAGATTTCCTACGTTGACACAAATAATCCTATACATTATGTGCAGTTCCTTAAAGAAGCCGCACTCTCATTTCCTAGGCTTTGCAATGCTATTCCTGAAGTACGGGTGCCCTTCCATGCTTTGTCCATCTGGTGAACTCCTACTTAGGGCCTCCCTGATATTTCTGAGCAGAGATGAGGAGCTTC
This sequence comes from Herpailurus yagouaroundi, assembly GCF_014898765.1. Lineage (NCBI taxonomy): Eukaryota > Metazoa > Chordata > Mammalia > Carnivora > Felidae > Herpailurus > Herpailurus yagouaroundi. The sequence goes on along the minus strand of NW_024412428.1, from coordinate 18,705,563 downwards.
CTCTGTGCCCCCTCCCACCTTTAAGTACCTCCCTTACAGCGATGATTACATAGTCACATTTGTTTTTCACATGTTTGCCTTCCTTAAGAAAATCAACTTTGTTAATAGTGGCCGGCACACAGGTTTCACTCAAATTTATTAGACTGAACAAAAAGAATACTCATCACCGTCTCACGCTTAACATAGATTCCTAAAACACTCTCTGGATGGCCCAGAGTTAGGCGGTTGTTATTATATGCAGAAAGAAGGAAGCCATCCATGCGCACTGCAGAGAACAGCCTATCAGTCAAGAGCCTGAGTTCTCTCTTGGCTCTGTGTGGACTTTGCAGAGCATTAAACTGGGTAGGCTTCAGTTGCCTCACCTCCAAAATGAGGAAAGGAACAAGGGGTTCGAACAAAAAATGTAAGTGGAACTAAAGTAACAGTCACAGCTCTGTTGTGACAACCAATTTACCATTCCAAATTCAGTTCCGTGTATTTCATGTGTTTGTGTCGCAATTACAATTCTCTTATCTGTTGTATGTCTACCAGAGTCACAGGTGGTCATTTTAGATTGCAAACTCCATAAGGAAGAAAAGCCTTATAATCCTCTGCCTAGGGCGGAACAGGGTATCTGGGCCTTCGTATACACTGGCCAAGGCTACTTGAACAGAGTTCAGAACAACTTTAGAGAGCAGGCTTGGAAATGGCAAGATTAGACTCAGATTTGCTGTGATTGTAAATAACAAGGAAAAAACGTTGTGCTTCTGCTAAATGGGAAGGCAGCAGTGTATCTAAAGAAATAAGAAAGGAAAGTGATGGCATGATTTGCTAAATCCAAACGCTTTTAGTAAAATAGGGGCTGAAAAATAGAAAAACCTGTCTGGCTGCCCTTGTGATGTTTGGTAAGGCGCGCAGGGTAGGCACTCCTTGAACGAATGTGGTTACTCCACTGGGTAGAGCTTCCGTGAGCTCCTAGGAGGTGCTAGCCACATCGCTGAATAGGGCCTTATTGCCGGCAGCTGCAAGATATGTGGTGTTAGCTCGTTGTTAGATGGTGCAGGAGGAGAAAGGCCAATCCTGAATGCACATCTTGGGGACTTCTGGGAGGATGGAGTTAGGAGTGTTACTGGTGGGACAGTCTGTGCTGTATGAATGGAGATTTTGGCCCTTGGAATCCCCATGAGAAGATTTCCATGAGGATCCGTGCTCGAATAAAGAGGGGCAGAAGGAAAGTAGCAAGCAAAAATGTATTAAAGTGAAAATACACTCTCAAGGTGGGAGAGCAGACAGGTTCCTCAAGGTGGAACCGGCCCTAGGTTGTTTTGGGATTGGATATTTGTTGCAAGTCTCTGGGCTGGGAGGAGCTGTGACGCATAGCTGGGTGGTCTCTGATGGAGGCTGATTCCAAACCTATGGGGGACTCCTCCCACAGGTTGGGAGGGGGGGGAGCTTTTGACCCTAGGAGATAGTACCAGAACCAGCAGAGCAGACTTGCGTCAGCGTCAGCGGGCAGGGCTGTCCCGCTATGCAAATGTATTATAATGAGCGTAGGGGTTACCCTGGGGCAGCGGTGGAAGAGGAGAGCGCATGCTCCACACCTGTGGCGCTTGAACTTTCAGCCCCAAGGTCAGGCTGTCGTGCCCCAGGCTTCTCATGTGTAGCTTATTTCTTACCATCCTTGCTAGGTCTACAAGCTCAGGTCTGTCATTCCCCTTCAAAAATTTGGGACTCTGCCTCCTGTCGTTCCTTCCACTGCTCATATCTAGCTTCTACCTAACAGAGGGATCCTGAGCTCACCTTGTCCCACCGACACAAGGAGATAACAGCCACATCAGAGCCGCTAATTCTGAAAGCAACCCGAAGACTGGCGGAACAGACTTTCCACAGTTCTTTGTAGAGAGGAGGACACGTTGAAAAGGGTAGGTGAGGAGGAGATTCAGTGGGGAACAAAACTCCTGGCAAGACTAACCACAAACAGGAGGGGTCCCCCACAAGCGAGGAGAAGGGAGAGGAGCGGACCCCACAGAGGGTACCCCAGACACAGAGGGGGCTGCACTGGGAGGATGAGTCTCCATAAGATTTGGCTTTGAAAACCGGTGGGGCTTAATTTCTTGACTTTTTACAACCAGTGGGACGTAACCCTGGGTACTGAATAATTCTGTGTATTGCATATAGAATTTAGTAATAGTAGTTTAACAAAGAACTAATGTAAACCTCATTCTGTGGTAGAGCCCCTTCCTAAGGAATGTGATGGAGGCTTTCTCAGAACAAAGGAAGGCAACCTGCAACGTGGCCCAGGCAACTCCTATACACGTAAGCATAACCCTGACACAATTCTGTGACTTGGACTGTGTCCAATCAGACTATATGTGTCACCAGAAACAGGAGACAAAGAAGTAGAAATTGCATAAAAGGCTACACCCCGCTGCACTCGGAGCTCAGCCGTTTTGGGGTCTTAGCTGGCTGAGCCCGTGCTGGCACGGATAAAGCTGTTTCCTGGAAAGAAGAGCCTCAGTGTCCCGTCTGTATAAGAACCCTGATACATTTCTTGGGGTCTTGCGTCCAGGATTCGGAGACGGTGCGTTTCCTCCTCCTTTGTCACTGGGGTGCGAACCTCAGAGCGCTGGGAGAAGCCACCTTTCCTGGTGCCAGCAGACGGCTTGATCTGTAGAAGACTAGCCCCTCCAGGTGTGCCAGGGCGAGGACCTGGGATGCACAATGGAACCGGTGAGGCCCAGCAACCAGCTCAGGGAGCGCCACATGTCAGACTGGTAGGACCCCGGGTTCCTTTTGGTAGACCTGTCCCTAAGAGGCAGAAGGGTTAGGGCCTGATCACCTCCCAGAGTTGCCTGAGTAGTCCCATAAGGAATAAGGAACAAAACCACAACGCTAAGGTGCCGGGCGTTCGGCGATGGGTTGGAGTTGCTGTGTGACTGTGTGTGAATGAGAAGGAGAGCGGAAAGTTTCCAACCTGATCAAGGGGCCAAAGCTGGTGTTGAGTGCTGATTTGCGGTTCCCTGGCGACCTCATATGCCTCAAGGCGGTGTCACACCTTCCTCAGGTGTCTGACCCAGGTCAGGGCTTGATACTGAACCTGCCAATGCTAAGACGCGCCTGAAGTATCTCCTGGAGGATGGAGAGTCCTGGCGTCCCGAGGGAAGTATTCAGTGTAGTGCTATGTTACAGTTAGATCCATATTGTAGAAGAGAGGGTAAATGGTCAGAAGTTCCTTATGTTGCACGTCTTCGTTGCCTTAAAGGGGCCAAGAAAGGCAAGTACTCGCAGACTCACCCCCTGAGGCCTCTCCTCAGGAAAAGCCACTTGTTAGACCCTCATGACCTCCTTATCCAGGATTGCCAGGGATAAAAAATTCTCCCCCTAAAATCAAGGCATGTTCAATGTATCTATTGACTACAATGCGTTATATGGATTTGGCCCCATAAAGGTTCCATTTCCCTTGCAAGATTCTAAGCAAATAAAAAGCACCTGGGCAAATTTTCAGACAACCCTTATCAATATATAGAAGTGTTCCAACACCTAACCCAGGTTGCTAAAAAAAACAAAACAAAACAAAACAAAACACAGGCCATCCCTAACAAAGGAGACTGACACTCTCTCTCACTGTTTCCCCTCATACATTCCCGTAACTCTAACCGTAGGTGGGGGCTTCTCCCTCATTCATTTCCTGGGTCAATGACTAGGATAATTAGAGCCAACTGACTCTCGTTAGTCTACCTCAGGATGGAGACATTAAGGAATATTCCCAAGCAGCTGCCAAAACTCCTTTTGTTTCGGGGAAATTCCCTGTCTTTTCTAGATCTGTGTGGACTGCCTAATTCCCCTTGGCGGTGGAAAAAATCTGCATCCGCTTTTCTGTCTGAGCTGACAGGCTTTAGGACCAGGAGACCTCTTTCTCTGCCCTCTGGCCTTTTATCTGCCTCCAGGCCTCTTGGTGGCACCTACCTCCTCTGCCTTTCTCTCCCCATCCTGTTTCTGCCCCACCTTGGGCGCAGCTTCCATATCTGGCTCCTAGACCATCTGGGTGCCTCCTTCCCTTGATGTCAAAGAGCAAAGAACATCCCCTTAGACTTACACTACCCACCTCAGATTTCCTCACTGGTACCCTAAGTATAAATTGACCATGGTGGACTTTTAAGTAAACACAGGTGAAACAATTAAGATACCTCTGTTACAATTTGTCAACCCAAAAAAACCATGGCTTAAATTGATGGTTCATTTTGTCTGGCTCAAAGTTTTCATGGGTAATTATTAAGATAACTTTCAGGGTCTTTGGTAACCTAAAGCCTTAAAGGTTTGCTTATATAATAAACTAAATTAAATCCATTGGACATTTAGGCCTTTTCCAAATCGAATGGAATGCTAAAGCTTATGGCCAAAAAAAAAAAAAAAAAAAAAAAAAAAAAAAAAAAAATTCTGATGTAACAGTTCACAACTGGTTACTGCTTAGTGTTCACTGGAGACTAAGGTTTCTAAGAGTTAAAATTCTGCTAAATGTAATTAAGACTGAGAAAAATAAGAGAAGTAACTCCATATGTAGAAAAGTAGGAGATATGTAAGAAAGGTATAAAAAATGGGAACACATTTTTTGTTGAAGGTAAAAGAAAGTAATTTTGTCCTAAATGAGACTGGTTGTTTGGAGAAAAAGGGCTTAGGTCAAAATCCGAAAGCAAAGAAGAGTTGCAGAAGGTTTGTGAAGGGAATTCTTTGGAAAGAAATTTTATATGTGGTCAGAATGGACTAAGGTTAAAATAAATGGGTTTTAAAAGTACTCTGGTATAAGATGAAAATTCTGCTTTACTCTTTGTTAAAATAAGGCAAAGTTTTCTTAGATGGTTGGTATGCTTTTAATAAAAAAAAAGAGGTAAACAAAGTTTTCCCTTTTTGTCTGCCCAAAAAGATGGAAAAAAAAATATGATTTTTAACCAGAAGGGCAGGACAGCATGTCCTTTTGAGTTGTTTTATTCAAGGCTTGATTGAAATTGCCCCTCCTTTGATCCAAAGGCTGGGGAGAAGGTGACAGCGTCCTTGCTGCCAGCCTCCAAATGCTCCACATTTGTGTTGTTTCTGTCTAGCAAAGAAAGGGATGCCTGTGCCATATAAGAGATAGATGACTATAATATATAAAGGGCTTTTACTGGAATACATAGGAGCCATTTTGCTACATTTAGCCCAGGGTATGCCAATTTGTAACCCTACATACTCTAAAGTGGATATCCATGTGGCTAGAACATATTTATGTGGGCACTGCTGAAAAAGGCAAGGAAATAGACCTCGACTTTGGCCCTTTTAGCCCCCTTGATGACCAATTTTATCCTTACAAAAATGGTTTTCCCCAGCCTTTTAAAATGTATTTGTACATTGTTAAAAATGCATTTGTATTTGTAAAGAGGATTACTGTTGGGCCAAAATAAAATTAGTGCGTCCTCTACAACCAGGGAAGTCTTGCTTGGCCACAGTCGATATCCCCAAATTCCCGCAGGCAGAAAACAAAGGGATAGGAGAAAGCCGAATGTCAATTCTCGGAGGTAGGGTCAAGCCTGGATAAGAGCGACTGCTCCCAGCACCTCATGAGACTGACAAAGCTTTTGGCTGCCAGTCGAATGGCCAGCCAAAACGCAGGGCCAGGAGATGAGGCTTCTCCTGGCCAACTATGAAAATTAAGGGATGCCTCTTCCTCCTTTTTCCTATAGATGGGCAATTCCCCAACCAAGGCCAATACTCCTTTGGGATGCATTCTGAAAAATTGGGATGATTTTGATACATAAACTCTAAGAAAACAAAAACAAGCAAACACAAACAAACAATAAAAAAACAACTCATTAATCATCATGGGACTGGAGGTAGTACAGGGAACTTGGAGTTTTCCACCAGGGCCCAGGTAGTTCCATCCCAAGATTCTAACTGGGACTATGACCATCCCATTAAGAAATGGTATTGCTACCACTTCCAAACTTGTGCTGTAGAGAAATTAAGGAGGTCTAAGGTTAAGCCCTTAAATTATGCTAAATTAGCCACTCTTTTACACAGAATGAGAGCCCAATGGCCTTCCTGGAAAGGTTCAGGGAGGCTCTCATTAAATATATGGCTATTCCCCTAACCCTAAAGGACAAATTTGTCACTCAATCAACCCTAGATAGAGAAAATGCAAAAATTGGCTGTTGGCCTGGAAGGGACCATGGAGGAGCTTTTACAAGTGGGTTATTACAACTGAGATCAAAACAAACAACAACAACAACAACAACAACAACAAACAGGAAAAGGGCTTAAGAAAAATCTGAGACCTTAATTGTGGCCTTATGCATTATGCATTAAGACCAGACTTCCCGAGGTCTGGGACCAGACTCCGCTTACATGGCCAGTCAGGGCACTGGAAATTGAGGCTGCCCTCTGAAGGGACCACAGAAGTCAAAGCCCTCCTAGCCATACCCCTTATCTGGAGACAGTCACTGGGAAGTCTAAATGCCCTCAGGGACCTCTGTCTGTAAGGGCTCAGATAACCAGTGTCCCTGAAAAGGACTGATGGGGCCTGGGGCGAGGTGGCTCCTGGGAACCAACAGTCTTTTGGAAGCCCGGGGAGCCTCGGAGCCTGGGGGAACTCTGGAAAACTCAGGTGACTAAAAGGCTGGTTCATTTCCTTCTAGATACCGGAGCCACCTTTTCTACCCTCCTTTCCACTCCGGGGCAACTATCCAAATGTAGGATAATGATCAGAGGCATGTCCGGAAAACTTTTAACCAAATTTTTCTTTCAGCCCCTGGGATGCATACGGGGAAAACTAATTTTTTCTGCTTCTTTCTTGATACTACCAGAGAGCGTTACTAGGAAGGGACATTATAACAAAATCAGAGACTATAGTGCTGCTAATTCCAGGACCGATCAACAATTGTGTGAGTTTCTGGGAATTACTGGATTTGGTAGGCTGTCGATCCTGAGTTCAGAAAATAGCTTGCCTGCTGTATCAATTTTTAAAGAGGACTCAATCCCACCTACTCTCCCAAGGAAATAAACCGGGGTCTGACTCATGGACCCTGTCTCTAGCCCTCGGGATGGTTACAAACAGAGCAGGGGCAGTAACTCTTAATGAGCTCACAGAGCTAAAAGATCAATAAAGCACTGCATCAGGCCTTTCATTTAGGGAGGAATAAAACTTATCAAATGGCCCAAGGGATGTTTACTGGGAAAAATTCGTCAAGGACAGTTCAGCAAGTAGCATCAGCCTGTGAAGTATGCCTTAGAAACAATTCTCTCGACTACAAACTGGCTCTCCCAGGCCATCAAGGAACTGGAGGCTTAGGGAAGACTGACAATTAGGTTTCACTCATATGCCAAGGTCGAAGGAATGCCAACATCTGTTGGGATGGGTTGATACTTTTACTAATTGGGTAGAGGCCTTCCTCTAAAAAACAAAACAAAACAAAAAAAGTGAAAAGGCACAAGAGGTAATAAAAGCTCTGCCTTATGAAATAATACCCGGGTTCAGCTTACCTAAATGTTTGTGAATTAGTAATGGTAAATGGCTACCTTGACTCTTTCTCTGGTAGGACTCCCAGCTCTTGAAAAAGTCTTATACCTCGAAATAAAGCGAACTATCTGCTTATACTCAGCAAAACTCTAAATAACACCTCACAAGCTTTAGATGCTTTAAATAAAAAAAAAAAAATTAAATCAAGTTAGGGCCCCACTCTTGGAGAATAGAGCCACCGTTAATTACTGCTTCTCCATCACCTGGGTTATGAGAGATTCCCTGACATGTGTTGTTTCAATATAACTGATAATTCTCACATAGTCTTAGAACTGATAGATGACATTTGGCCATAATTGGTCAAAGTCAGGATCTCTCCTGGATTCTTTGACTGATTTGGGAACTGGGGACAGTATCTTAAGATGCCATCTTGTTGGTCAGTATAATCTTTACTTCGTGTTTTTCTCTTTGTGTCCGCCAATGTTTGTGCCGCCTCGTGCCTGTCAGCCTTTCCGCAGAACCCTACGATGGGCCACTTGACGGACCCTTGGGTAGGCTCTAACTGCTGTACCCTGACACAGTCCTTTATCAGCTTGAAGAAGCCAGAACAGTCATCATCCCTGTTCCCTAAAGGCAGTTCGGGGCCCTATTCCAGGGGGAAGAATGAGTAGGGGAAGGGTTAACATTAGGCAGGGAGAGATAAGTGACCTTCAGGAGGCAGACTACAGCTGCAAGTGAAAGACTGAAGAAGCAGATGGGGTTCTCCACTTATAAAATCCTTTATGGGTGCCCCCCCCCATTATCAAGGGCATAAGGGGGGGGGATCTAAACGAGATAGGCAATCTAACCCTGAGGCAACAGATGCGGGCCCTTGTCTTCATCTTAACCACCTTACACCACTGGGTTAGGGAGCGATTACCTGTGTCTGACCACAGACGCTCACCCCTTTAAACCAGGAGATGGTGTGTGGGTAAAGGAATGGAATGTCCAACCCCTAAAGCCCCTCTGGAGAGACCCATTCATTGTCCCCTTGTCCAGCCTTACTACAGTAAAGGTAGCAGAGGTGCGTTCCTGATTCATCAACGCTGCGCAAGCTGACCATACGAAAGAAGCAATCTGCAACTCCAGGGGCTCTGGGAGACTGCAGCCCTGCTTTAGTCACTCTGGAAGCTGACCACGCATGGCAGAAGCTTGAGGAGTCCACAGTCTGGTGGAACAAATAGACCATCCTTATCTTCTATATGTTTCCTTACTGTGATGCGCTGTCACCCCTTGTGTCTCGCTGTTATTGTGATCCTTGCTCCACTTTTCACCATAGGATTGGCAGAAGCCACCCAGACCAGCTGGGAGTGTGGTGACAGGTTTCTATTAGCACTTACCTTCCTTCTGTGGATAGGATGCTTCGTTGGTACTGTTGCTTCTAATCTGGACCCCTTCTGTAGACCTAGATTCCTCATCATGTGACCCACGCATTTGCATAACCAGGTCAGGCCAAGGAGTCACTTGGACCTTACTATACCATACCCACTTCTCATGCCAGGGAAAGATCCTGAGGACCTGCAAACGCGATAAGACCACCTATTCTATCTACCAACGGGAGAGTCAATACACTTGTTTTGATCCACAGTGCTCCCCAAAGGAGAAACGGCTAGAGGTCTGGAGTCACCCCAAGACAGGCACCACCAGTGTGGGCCGACTAATTAACAAAGCTCAAATTCCCAATCCAAGCCAGCCGGTGTCTATATGCTTTGACACATGCACAGCCTAGGTGACATATTGCCATGTGGTGTGCCACGTGGAGGTCTGGCACGGGATCGAGACTACCAGCGCAATGACGAGCACATGTGCAAGGAGTCTGGTTTATGTGGTCACTGAACCCATCCACCTCAGTCTTTCTGTCCTTATGGAAGCTGTGTCACCTGGGCCACCTGGCAGACTGAAGACAAAGCAGCCCTCCAGAAGTGTGTGGCTGAGTCAAACTGCCAGTCAGGATCCTGTAACCCCGTTAATTTTGCCATCCTTAACCCAGGAGACTCAAAATGGAAGACGGCCGTACGTGTGATGATGTTATGGAAATAGAAACCTCTAAACCAGGATGATGCTCTTTGACCCAAAATGCGAGGTCTGAGCATCAAAGAGGAGAATGTGGTAGAGCCCTTCCCTAAGGAACGTGATGGAGGCTTTCTCAGAACAAAGGAAGGCAACCTGCAACGTGGCCCAATCAACTTCTATACACGTAAGCATAACCCTGACACGACTCTGTAACTTGGAGTGTGTCCAGTCAGACTATATGTGTCACCAGATACAGGAGACAAAGAAGTAGAAATTGGATAAAAGGCTACACCCCCTTGCACTCGGGGCTCAGCCTTTTTGGGCTCTTAGCCGGCTGAGCCCATGCTGCCATGGATAAAGCTGCTTTCTGGAAAGAAGAGCCTCAGTGTCCCGTCTCTCTGTGTGAGAATCTTGCTACAATTTGGCTAGCGATACAAATTCAAAAACAACCACAAAAGTTGATGTCTGGTTGCCTGAGGATTAACTTTGGCCTACAGATAATTTTTAGACAAAACGTTTTAAATAGAATGCTTTTATTGGTGCCTCTACAATCCACGTTTTCACAGTTCCTAACACTCTCTTTTAGCTTGCTTCACTCATTTACATAACTGGTGAGACTCCCTCCAGGCAGGAACCCCTGGTTTACAGGAAGCAGAAACCAGAGGGAGACATCCTTTGGGCGCCAAACTTGCCTACTGTGAATTTAGTGTTCAAAATTGGTTTAACCAAGCTTTCAGAACCATTGGGTACTGTTTCTATATCTAATTTATCTGAAGAGCTTTTTTGATGGCGGTAACTTGTGGGAACTTAGAAAAGAAGGGCTTGCTATGAGTAATTTCCAGAGGATCTCACAGATATGCATCTTTCCAGTCAAGAACTGCTTACTGTGTGAGCTCTGTGTAGCAACCTGGGTGCATAGGTATAAGGCAATTCATTGAATTTGCATGGCCGTGGGAGACTCCCAGAGAAAGGACTTGCTCAAGGTCACACAACCATCACTATGGCTGAGGAAGATTCACTGTTGGCCAGTCCATTCCACAGGTCCCTGAGGCAGCACATGATTTCCCATCACACTGGGCACTGACAAGGATAGGAATTTCATAATCTAGAAATCATCAGCATCAAGAAAGGTCTGTGTAAGGTCTTAAACTAAAGACAGCTAACATTTAGTGAGTGCCTACTATGTGCTGACACTGTGTGTAGGTGCTTACATTTATTATTTAATTCATACATCGACCCTAGAAGGCATTCTTCTCAGTTTACAGATGAAGAGAGTGAGGTACAAAGAAGTTAAATAACTTGTTTGCCCAAGAGCACAATTAGTGAGTGGCTGAGTCAGGATTTGAACCCAGGCTGTCAGGCTCCAAAGTTCACATACGCACAATAAACTATGTTGTAGGTATTTGCCTTTTATCTAAGGTGGGGTGAGGGTGGTTGGATGTAGCAAAGTAAGCACTAGCCTGCATTCAAAATCTAACAAAATATTCATAGGATAAAGATGAGAACATGATCTTTATTGATATTTTGATTGACATTCAATGTTTTATTACTATGACACCCCGTGATACAAATGTACAATTTCTTTGGAGAGTTCTAGAACAAGAAAATATTTTTGAAGCTAATTAGATGGAGACATTTAAAACAGTATCCTTGGGGCGCCTGGGTGGCGCAGTCGGTTAAGCGTCCGACTTCAGCCAGGTCACGATCTCGCGGTCCGTGAGTTCGAGCCCCGCATCGGGCTCTGGGCTGATGGCTCAGAGCCTGGAGCCTGCTTCCGATTCTGTGTCTCCCTCTCTCTCTCTGCCCCTCCCCCGTTCATGCTCTGTCTCTCTCTGTCTCAAAAATAAATAAACGTTGAAAAAAAAATTTAAAACAGTATCCTTGTTTTCCTAATTATTTATTATTTCCTGTTAGATTAGGAGAACAAGGGGGAAAAAACGTGGAGTGAGCAGCTCTGGGCTGTCAAAGTGCCACAGCTCTCCTTCTGCACAGTCATTATGTGTTTCTACTCTGCCACTGTGAGTCCAGATGTCCTTCTAGCACAGTCTTTATAGTGAAGGCTTTCCAACGAGAACTTCTTGTTCAAGAAGATCAAGGCAGAGCAATGTTTTATGTAGGTTGGACTTTGACTGTTTTGAGCCATTTGTTATCAGGAGACAGTTCTATTGCTTCTGTGTTTTGTTGTCAGTCAGTAACTTGTCACCCTTATTCATTAGATTAAACTTTGGTTATTGCGAGTCAGGAAAAAGATTTAAATTTCAAGTCTGACATTTTACAGGAAAAATTCGTTCCAAAATACAAACGGTAGCAGAACTTGCTATGGGTTCCTTGATCACAGTTGTAAAATGTAAGATTATTAAAAGGAAGTTTGCTTGACCTAACTGTAAAGACCAATTGATTCTGAGGCTCCGTGAGGCGATATTCAAAAGTAATAAATAATAATTGTTTGAAAGTTATTTGAGTCAAAAGAGGAAATTTGTTAATGAGGAATTTTAACTTAATTTCCATATATTTCAAATCTAGTTTAAGACTAAAGGCACTTTTGAAGAAGAAAAGGGCTGTCACAGATCCGTAACACCACTTTTCATTTTTCAACGTTCATTTCCAGCCTATGACATTGGTGAATAATCAATAGATACATATAACGCAGGATGTACTGATAGTGTTAGCAAAACCTATCCAGAGTCCTGCTACTTAGTTTAAAATTTATGAATCACTCAATAAGACTCAACGCAAGTGAAAGAAGGTTTTTTTCATTTAAGAACAATTTTAAAATACAAAGTTTGCTTTCAGGGAATTTGTTTTCTAGCGTTCAAGAGGGTGTGGTGACTATAAAAATCAACAGCTGTTTGTTGTCTCTGTGTTGAAGCAATAGAGGCTTTGGCAAAGCAAAATGTCGGGAAGCATTAAAGAAGCCAATCTTTGGTAAGAAACAGCAGCAGCAAAACTGGGGAATGATTGCGTTTTGGACGGGCTGGAAGCCAGGCTGAGGCAGAGTCTGGAGTTGGCAGTGATGGGCCAAAGGCAGGAGATGAGAGTGGAACACAAGAGGGAGGGGCTGGATCCAGTTGGAATAAGCTAGGTCCTGAAATTAACATGTGGAATCACACATCTATGGAGAAGTAGCTGTGAGGCCATATATTATTTATACTTATTATAGTGTTCTAGAATGTTAAAAGAAATAACTCATCAATGTTTCTATGGGAAATAGGGACCACTGTTTGGATTTCCAAATACTAGAGCTAAATGTGTGTGATGTGGGCATTAAAAGGTTAAGTAAGTCCAAAGAGTAACTAGTCTGCTTGGCATTTGCTGTGAGGGCACCGGTGCATGTAATCCCAGCTAATATCTGTGGAGAGTTTGCTATGTGTGAGGCACAGGTCAAGGCACTTGACATGTATTAAATAATTTAATTTTATGCCAATTTTGTGAGCTATATGTCTCCAGACAAGGACACTGAGACCCGGTGAGGTTAAAGAGCTTGTGCAAGGTCACATTAAGAAAATGTGGAGTTGGGGCGCCTGGGTGCTTCAGTCGGTTAAGCGGCCAACTTAGGCTCAGGTCACGATTTTGCGGTCCGTGAGTTTGAGCCCCGCGTCGGGCTCTGTGCTGACAGCTCAGAGCCTGGAGCCTGTTTCAGATTCTGTGTCTCCCTCTCTCTGACCCTCCCCCGTTCATGCTCTGTCTCTCTCTGTCTCAAAAATAAATAAACGTTAAAAAAATTAAAAAAAAAAAAAAGAAAATGTGGAGTCAAGCTCATACCCCTGGCAATTTCCTCCACAGTTCACACTCTTAGCCACTGTGTTATACCTGCCTCCCTGATGTGTGACTTCTGGAGTGGTGTCTAAGGAGTCTTGCCCCTGGAAGGGCTCACGATATTCCCTTCTAAAAGACTCACATCTAAACGTAGTGTGGTGAATTATATGATTCATTCACTGAGCTGTCCTCTTCCACCTGACTTTATGTGGGGATACAGTTTGACTTTTACCTGCTCAGTTTTTAGGCTTTGTTTCCTGGCTCCCTGGGATGTTCCAGCCACCAGGATCAGCACAAACGTTAACCTTTCCTTTGGATTTGTTTTCTAGTACTTTCTGGTTCTCTTACTAGTTGTTTCATTTTTATCCCAATGTAGCGTTTAAAAATATGCCTTTTGCGGTAGCATATTTAGATTTTTTTTTTTTTTTTTTTTTTTGCAGTAGCATTTTTTAGATATTCTATGCTGGGAAAAGTGATTCTAAATGTTTGCTTCTGTCAATAGTTCCCTTCATTTATCTGAGATGCTCTTCTCCAATATTACTGTGTAAGAGTTTGGACTCATCAAGACCTACCTGTATCCCACTCATCCAACAGCAAAAGGGATTCAGGCTAGTACGGAATGGTGGCTGTTACTGCTTTGGGGAAGCATAGAGCAGTACTTCTCAAAATGTCTGGGAATCATAATCTTCTTGGGAATTAGCTTAAAATGCAAATCCCCATCCCTAGCCTCCTTGAGACTGAGATTCAATAGGTCTAGGGTAGAACCCGGGAATGCACGCTTAATAACCCCCAACTGCCTCTGATACAAGTGAACAGCTGACTGACTTTGAAAAATGCTTAACCATCGGAAGATTGGGAAACGCTTATTAATATGGAGAGAGGGCTTTTCATTTAGCTTTTCTCTTTAGTCTCATTTCTTTTAGCTGTCCTGGAAATAACCTTTTAATGACTCACAGAAAATAAGCCCATACCAAAAAGGTGATAAATTTCAAAAGTAGTCCTTGGAAATCTGTTTAACTTTATTCTATTTTTTACTTGGAAATTCATTGGGTGGGTGCCATGAGTTCAAATTCTACCTCCAAATTATGTCTCACATATGCCCATATTTCTCCATCTATAGCTAATGAAGGCCATACCCATCTCCCCAGAACTTTACTGCTGGAAATCTGTCTTCTTTTCCCTTTACACTTCCATCTCTTTGGCGGAGAACAATGGACCATATTACTTGGCTTCCGAAAATCATTGGTTGGACGCACTTAAGATACAATCCAGCATGCTTAAATGCAGACTGCTAAACTGCATGATCTAACCCAAGTCATTCCTCATCAGCTTCATCTACCACTGTTCCTTCCAACGGTAGGCCCCAGCCACATGCCCTTCAGTCAGATCCTCAAGTACATCAAATAGTTTCCTCCCTGGGGCCCTCACGTGTGCTGTTCCTTTTACCCACCAGCTCATTTCTCCACTCTTTTCTCTAGAACTATAGTTATGTTTCACTTGCTTTCTCTGTAGGTTAATTCTAAAACTTAAAAGCCAAGCAATAACATTTAAGGGATGAACATGTATATATATAAACACAAAAATAAGTGGTGAGATTGGGCCTATTAAAAAAAGTCCACTCTTAATCTGGAGACACTTAACAGAAGTCCATGGGGGAAGGGAAGGGGGAAAATTAGTGGCAGAGAGGGAGGGAGAAAAACCACAAGAGACTCTTAAATACAGAGAACAGACTGAGGGTGGATGGAGGAGTGGGGGAGAGGGGAAAAAATGGGTGATGGGCACTGAGGAGGGTACTTGTTGGGATGAGCACTGGGTGTTGTATGGAAGCCAATTTAACAATAAATTGTGTTGGGGAAAAAAAACAACCCCCCCCCCCAACAGCAAAAACAAAAACAAACCTTCCACTCTTAAGTATTTACCCAAGACAAATAGAAATATAAGCCTTCAAAAACACTTATACTTAAATATTCATAAGGCTTTACTTATTAGAACTCCAAATTAGAATTCCAAATTCCATCAACAGAAGAATGGACAAATTGTACTATATCTGTGCAATGGATTAATATTCAACAATAAAAACAAATGAACCATGATTATATGCAACAAACTGAACCTCCAAAACATTATAATGAACTAAAGACGCCAAATATAGAAAAGTATATGTTGTATGATTCCATTCACAAGAAGTTCAAGGGTAGGCAAATGAATCTATAGCAATAGAAATCAGAACACCTGCTGCCTCTGTGTGTGTGTGTGTGTGCGCGTGTGTGTTGACAGGAAGAGGGACATTGGCTTGAAAGGATACAAGGGAGCTTCCAGGGTGACGAAAATGTTCTACATCTTGCTTTGAGTAACGGGGTCACATGGGTATATTCATGTGTCGAATACTTACAGAAGTATACACTGAAGATCTATGCATTTTATTGTATATGAAATACACCTCAATGAAAGAATGTTAAAATCTCATATTTTTGTAGGCCGTTCAAAGGAGACTTTTTCTTTTTTTTTTTTTCCAACGTTTTTTTATTTATTTTTGGGACAGAGAGAGACCGAGCATGAACGGGGGAGGGGCAGAGAGAGAGGGAGACACAGAATCGGAAACAGGCTCCAGGCTTTGAGCCATCAGCCCAGAGCCTGACGCGGGGCTCGAACCCACGGATCGCGAGATCGTGACCTGGCTGAAGTCGGACGCTTAACCGACTGCGCCACCCAGGGGCCCCTAAAGGAGACTTTTTCAATAATCAAGTCCAGTGCATCATTTTAGTTTCTTTCTAGCTTCTTTCACTTCTTCCGAATCATACTCAAAGCTCATGTATGTTAATAACGTAAGAGGTTATGTCTCCCTCTGGCTCTATATTTTATATGCAACATTGTGATCCCAGATATTTCCTTCTTAAGCTTACACCAGATTAGAAGTAGCTGAAAAGTACATAGGCCAGCACATTGGTAACAATGAGTAGGCTAACACCTTGACAGTGAAGGAGAAAAAGAAAAATGAAAAGCATAACCTAGAAATTCAAAAGAGTGTGGGCTTGGAATAATTGAAACAAAACCAGACATGCTATACATGTCCCATTAAAATAGGGCTCATCCAGAAATATTAACTTATATGCTGTATACTCTATTATTTTTAAAAAATTTTAAATGTTTGTTTATTTTTGAGAGAGAGAGAGAAAGAGAGAGAGGAAAAGACAGAGTGCAAGCTGGGGAGGGGCAGAGAGAGAGGGAGACACAGAATCCGAAGCAGGCTCCAGGCTCCGAGCTGTCTGCACAGAGCCCAATGTGGGGCTCGAACTCACCAACTGTGAGATCATGACCTGAGCCCAAGTCGAATGCTTAACCAGCTGAGCCACCCAGGCGCCCCAGTATACTCTACTTTAAGTGCAAGGATGGGTAAATACATGAACATTCTATAGAGAATACTTTAATATTTTTGTTTTGGTGCTTGAAAGGATAAATCTTCCAGATATGTGGACTAACCCGGTCAGGAATTAAAGCCACTCCCTGGTAGAGCCAGGAATGGTGGCAGAGGAGCCACCTTTGAGTAGATGACTGCTGTGAAATAGGTGAGTGGAGTTCTACACGAAAAGGGGTCATGTAATCCCAACAAGTACTGACTTAACACGATTACCACCAACATGTAATTTCATTACTGCTGTAACAATGCTGAGTAATTCTGAAAACATGTGCTTTCCTTGGGGCATATGGTTGTGAGCACTCCATAGGGTAAGGCCCATGAAAAGTCTTGCTAGTTTTTCTGAAAGTGAATCATTCTAAATGGGCTTCTAGTGAGTTTTCTGGGGGATTTCTACTCTCCAGAGATTTGACTGCAAAAATTTTCCAGGAAATTTTAAAACACAAACTCAACTTCCTATGACAGTTAGAAACTGTACCACGTGGGGTGGAGTATTAAAATACTTGTCTTGTCTTGTACCTGGCTGTCTCGGTCAGTAGAGCATGCAACTCTTGATCTTGGGGTTGTAAGTTCCAGCCTCATGTTGAGTGTAGAGACTATTTAAAATAAAATCTTAAACAAACAACAACAACAACAATTTCTGATCGTCAGCAGCTAAAGAAAAGTTCGCCGAACCTGGAAATCACCATGAAAAGGCAATCTCTTCTAGTTTGAGGCATTGTATCCTTGAGCTCAGATTCATGCCTGAATTAGAAGCCGTGTAACTGTAGGGATAAATGGCCCACAGGAGAATGAGAACAGGGAGGTGGATACTGTTGGAAAAAGAGAGCATGGAATGTCCGTAGTGGTCAAGAGAAATGCATCTGTGGGTGTGTGGGAGGGTGTCGAGGGAAATGAATTCTGCCAAGCTGATTTATTTTTTAACTGCCAAAGCATTCCTGGGACATTCTCCCTAGATGCTAGGATTAGAGAGGTGGCGAGTTTCAACAATATGCTTCTCCATTACAAGTACAAGCATTTTTTTCCCCAGATGTATTGTTAATTCTAAAAAGACAATGATGACATTAAAGAAACTTTGAAACAAAATGACTCCTCATGATTCCACTATTCTTTAATAACTGAAAACAAAACAAAACAAAACAAACCTCTAACTAGTTTATGTTTTCTTCTAGACCAGAATTCTCTTTCTTAGTAATTCTTTCGGGCCAGTAAGTTACCTCTTGGCATAACTAGGAAAGCAGCTCCTTACCCCTAACAAGCTGGGAACAATTCTCCAGTGCTGTATAATTTTGCCTTAAATTGGAAGCTTGAACTGAAGACATAGATGACCTACAATGATCATTTCGTGACTGTTTTCAGGATTCTTCCTTTCAGCAACTGATCATCAATGGTCATTTGGTCTGCAGAAGGAAGGGAAGGCGGACCGCAACTCTATAGTTCTCTAGAACGGGCTTGGGGACCATCCATCCTAAGTTCCTGTTTAGTAAGGAAAATGAGGCCCAGGAAGGTCATGGAACTAATAAAGGTTTGGAGCAGATATTTGAACTAAGCTCTTAAAAATTAGAACTTCTAATTTTGAATAACTTTAGATTTATAGAAAAGTTTGAAAAGTAGTACCTGGAGTTCAAGTATACCCTTCATCCAGCTTCCCTTAACGGTAACAATTATACAACCACAGTTTGATTATCGAAACCAGAAAAGTAGCATTGTTATAATACTATTAATTAAACTCAAACCTTATTTGAATTTCATCAGTTTTACCTCTGGTGTCTTTTTGTCTACCATTCTGGGATTGAATCCAGAATCTCATACTGCATTTAGTTGTTATGTCTCCTCAGTTTCTTCCAATCTGGGAGGGTTTCTCGGTCTTTGCCTTCCATGACCTTGACACTTTTGGAGAGTACTGGTCAAGCATTTTGTAGAATACCCCTCGTTGGGGTCTGTCTGATGTTTTCCTACAATTAGACTGAGGCTATATGTTTTTGGTAAGACTACCACAGAGTTGAAATGTCCTTCTCAGTGCATCTTTTCAGAAAGCACACACTGTTGTTATGTCTTCTTACTTGTGATGTTAACCTTGGTCACTTGGTCGAGGCGGTGTCTCCACTGTCGGCTTATAATTTTTTCCCTTTGTAATTGATAAATAACCTGGAGGAGATGCATGGAGACTATGCTCATATCTTGTTTTTCCTCAGACTTCCACTCACAGATTTTCGTATATCTATCGGTGGATAGATCTCGCCTGCAACAAATATTCTTGTGATGTTCACCTACTAGTAACTTTGTAGAGTAGTTATATTGATATGTATGAACTTGTGGATATTTATTTTATTCTGTAGGCTATACTGTCATTATTTTGTTGCCCAAATCGCTCCACCTTTGGCCATTGGGAACTCCTTTAGATTGGCTCCTGCATCCTTTATCATGCCTTATCATCGTGGGGTTGCTGTTTTCAGAGTTTCCTTATTTTCAGACACAAGGTTTTCCAGGCTCAATTAGATTTCTCCCACCCCAGGCCTAGAATCAGGCACTCCTCCAAGGACACTCATGAACCAAGACCTTTTGATATAAACCTCTTAGGTTATGTCTATTTTAAAGCGTTTATTTACCTAGGGGCGCCTGGGTGGCTCAGTCGGTTAGGCATCCGACTTTGGCTCAGGTCATGATCTCACGGCTCATGAGTTCGAGTCCCATATCGGGCTCTGTGCTGACAGCTCAGAGCCTGCTCCAGATCCACTGTCTCCCTCTCTCTCTGTCCCTCCCCAGCTTGGGTTCTCCCTCTCAAAAGTAAATAAGCATTTTTTAAAAAACAGTATAGTATTGGTTTCAGGAGTAGAACCCAGTGATTCATCATTTGCATATAACACCCAGGGCTCCTCCCAGCAAGTGCCTTCTTAAACAATGTGACTTGAGCCCTTTATAAGCGTTCCTGGAAATATAGTGTAAAGGTAGGTGGAGTGTGTCCTTGCTGAGCTTGTCCTAGTCAGCCTGCATTGCCTGCGGTGAGTCCCAATCTTTCTTTGTCCGCTCTACTCGTACTGCTGGGATGAGGAAGCAGGCAGATGAGAAGATACAGGAGCGTATTTGAGTGTGAATAAGGGTACAGCTGTAGGCAGAGATGCTGTGGATACAGACGAAGATATGGAGAAGGAGGCTGGGAGAATCTCAATAGGACTCGAATATACACATCTAAATTCTTTCTGCTTACCACTATGAAAATTAAAAATCACACAAGTTTCATAAGCGAGTCAGAATTTAGAAAGTTTCATTTTTCTCCGGGCTTTGATCCACTGTGTCTGTAGGGAAGGTGCTCCTCGTGAGTTCAGCTCTCCTCCCTTTCTCTCCCTCTCAAGGTGCCCCCAGCAGATGTCTGAGCTGATTTATGGGGTCATGGCAATCTGCTTCTCGCAGTCACACCCTCACTGGGTATGTATCATTATCCTCTGTGTTAGGGGTGGATGCAGTTAAACATATGGATGTGAAATGAAAACAGAGCTGGGTTCACAGTGGAAATTAAAAGACTGAAAACAGAAACTACTGAAAACAGAAATTCCAGATTTCTAATCTTTTGTATAAAATAATAGAACTGAAAAAAACACTTAGAAAGTCTTTCCAAACAGGTCAGTATGCATCAAGATTTAAATACCTGCAGGAAAGCTCACCTTCTATTCCAGGATGGAAGAACACTTAAGGGTAACAAGCAGAATTTCTTGGGGTTTGTTATCTGTGCAAGATGGCTTTTCTGCTGCAGGAACAATCATTTCGTGTGTTTGTTTTTGTAATTTTCTACAAATGACACTATACTTTTTCTATGTACATGTCCCTGTGTCTCTGTGGGTTTGAATGTGTATGGTGTGTGTGTGTGTGTGTGTGTGTGTGTGTGAGAGAGAGAGATGTGACATACTAGTTTCTTACTTTTACAGGAAATTTAATACATGTCAGCACAACTCTTGAGACTGACTCACTTGGCAGGAAGAATAGGTTCACACGCCAGAGCAAACAGAACAGAGATCTCCAGGAGAGGGAAGGGGGGGGGAGGCAGCTTACGATTTAAGATATGAGTAAAGGTGCTCTATTAAAATTATTTTCCATTTCTCACACTCATGTTGAATTTTTATCCTGACCTCCGGAGCACTTGTCTTCAACTGTCCAGGAAACTCCCCCGCCCCCCCCCCCCCCCCCGCTCTGAGCCTCACAATCATCTAGGCATGAAGTCCAACCTCTTCTGCCTCCCCCAGATTTATCCATTTTTCTCCTCCTTTATCCCCATGGGTACCCACGTGATTCAGGCCTTCACCAAGTTTTGTCTGGACTATGGCTTTCATCTTCTTTTCATCTTCCATTGTCTCTGAATCATTCGTTCCTTAGCACACATCCCAGGCCTCTCTTCTGAGGCAGTAAGAGCCATTTGTTCTTTATTTCACCTCTGAGACTCGTGTTAACCCAGTCAGTGAATCCGCCCCAGGTGTATTCTATTTGGTAGTTTGTATACTTAATCTGCCCTACTTGACCAAGCCTGTGAACTCCATGCAGGCTGGGATGGTCTCCTTCTTGTGTCTATATCCTCAATGCCTAGCAATATTGGGCACAGTAGATGCTTGGTAAGGGCTTGGCCAGTGAATGAAAGTCATGAACAAATGGATGGGTGAATAAACGAAGGAGTCTACTCAGTTCCCTGATGAGCTATTATTAACCAGTAAACTATTCATTGTCAAATCCCAGCAAATGTTTCTCTTTGGGGCTGATAATTCATTCTATAGAAGATTAAACCCTTTAAGATGACACCTTATAAGTGATAGTTTCTCGTCTACAAATATTTTCTTGGGGCACCTGGGTGGCTCAGTCGGTCGGGCGGCTGACTACGGCTCAAGTCATGATCTCGTGGTCTGTGAGTTCAAGCCCCGCATTGGGCTCTGTGCTGACAGCTCAGAGCCTGGGGCCTGCTTCCGATTCTGTGCCTCCCTCTCTCTGCCCCTTTCCTGCTTGGTCTCTCCCTCTCTCTCAAAAATAATAAACATTAAAAAAATTTACAAATATTGATATCAGGAGTTATTTTTCCTTTCTGAAGTGTTTGCAATATGCCTCATATCTCCATCTAGTGAAGCAAATTGGTAATACAGCAATTAAAATGTCTCTCAGTGTAAGAACCACAACTATGAAAAATCATTTATGGAATATTATCCTTCCTTCTCCAGGTTCAAAAATCTCCCATTGTGACTCCTTTGTATTTTCCAGAGTTCAGCAAGTTTTTCTTGCCCAAATGACCTATTTCTAAATATCTGGACGGCGTTAATGCCACTGAAAAATAATGTGGATGTATGAAAAACATTTACAATTAGCCTTTCACCATCTTTATTTTTTTTATGTTTGTTTGTTTGTTTGTTTATTTAGAGAGGGAGAGAGAGAGTGTCTGATCAGGGGAGGGGCAGAGAGAGAGAGGGAGAGAGAGAACCCCAAGCAGGCTCTGCACCATCAGCACAGAATCTTAGACGGGGCTCAAACTCACGAAACATGAGATCACAACCTGAGCCAAATCAAGAGCTGGCCGCTTAACAGACTAAGCCACCCAGGCACCTATTTTTCACCATTTTTAAATCAAAGAGCCATTGATATTTATTAACATGGAATGTTATTTAGATATTTTATAGAATAACATTTGTATAAATTATGCAAACAGTTAATGGTTAAGTCAACTAATATTTATTGTGTGTTTTTGCGTAATCAAGATGTGCTTCAAGGTAAATATTATTTCATAATGATACCCATTTTTATAAAGCTAAAATTAAACATAACAAAATAATCTTTGTCACCTAGCTATCTTTCTATCTATCTAGACTATAAAGGAAAGCAAGGGGGTTATGAACATAATGGTCAGATAGGTGGTACCCTCTATAAAAAGGCAATAGGAATGGATCAAGGAGGAACCTCCAGTAGCTTCCCCAGGATGGGAAATGTTTTCATTCTGTGTGAAGTCCTGGGTTTATGGATGTTTACTTTATTGTTATGCTTCCTGACTTAAATGAATGTATTCATTGATCTAGTAATACTACTTTTGAGAATACCTCCTGTGGAAACGAAACACCAACATATAAGGATATGCATTAAAAAGGGAGAAAGAAGAAAGAAAAGCTAAGGGGCACCCGGGTAGCTCAGTCGGTTAAGCGTCTGACTTCAGCTCGTGTCATGATCTCACAGTTTGTGAGTTTGAGCCCCACGTTGGGCTTGTGCGCTGACAGCTCAGAGCCCGGAGCCTGCTTTGGATTCTGTGTCTTCCGCTCTCTCTCTGCCGCTCCCCCACTTGGGCGCATGCACACGTGCTCTCTCTGAAAAATGAATAAATGAAAAACATTTAAAAACAGAAAGAAAAAAATAACAAAGAAATGAATACAGTTACTACATAAGGTCTGTATATACTCTACTTCTGTACTCTTATCTAAGTGTGATAGTTAATGGTTTTTCATAAAGGCAAAATTTAATGATAACTATTAAGAGCATTATCATACAATATACTTCAATAAAAATTATGTTTAAAAAATTTTTAAATTCAAGCAACGGTATAACTTAAACATTGTTTGATATGAATAGATACATATACATAAATATAATGTGTATTATATTGCTAAAAGAATCTTGAATATGACAGAGTGGAGAAAGTCTGGTAGCAAACAAAAGAGGTAAATGAATTACAATGCTTTTATATGGGGATTCAAAAAACTTAAAGTTTAATATCATCCTTGCTCTATATTTTAAAAATGCAATGTCCTATAGTATTTCCTTCAGCCTATCACTTTAGTATGAACTGGTAACTGTTCCCCCGACAACATTTTATATAAAGAATGAATGTCCCAAATCAAATGTGAGTATTTCTATCCATCAGTTTTTTGGGTTTGGTTTGTATTAATAGTGACACAAATAAATAATGGTACTATGGTCATGAATCTAATATTTGCAGCTAGATGAATAATTACATGACTCATTAAATTGTAAAGGAAAAACAGTTGTATTTCTATATGCTAGCAAGAAACCTTTGAGGGGTGCCCGGCTGATTCAGTCAAGGGAAACATGTGATTTTTGATCCTGGGGTTGTGGGTTCGAGCCCCCTGTTGGGTGTAGAGATTACTTAAAATAAAATCTTTAAAAAAAGAATTATTGAAAAATGAAATAAAAATTACCACTTGCAATATCATCAAATACATAAACTTGTTTAAGACACAAACCTATATAAATTGAGGTATGTCATGTTGATGGAGTGGAAGATTCAAGTTTGTTAGTCTCTCCAAATTGGTCTCTGGATTGAACACAATTGCAATAATATCCAAGTGGCACTTTTTGTAGAAAATCATAAGCTGGTTCTAAAATTAATGTGGAAATGCAAAGCACTAAGATTAGCCAAAACAATCTCAAAAAAGAAGAAAAGGGCTAGAAGATTATACTATTTAAGACTTCCTGTAATCAAGACAGTGTGGTATTGGCATATTAATAGACAAAGAAGCCAATGGAACAGAATAGAGTCCAGAAAGAGACCCATATATATAGATATAGATAGATCATTTTTGCCAATGGTGCTGAAGCAGTTTAATGGGGTAAAAAGTCTTTAAAACAAATGGTGCTGTTGAAAGTGGACAAACATATGTAAAAGGAAAAAAATGAAACTTGAGGCCTACCTTACACTGTACACAAAAATAAATTTGGGGCGCCTGGGTGGCTCAGTAGGTTGAGCGTCCGACTTCAGCTCAGGTCATGATCTCACAGTTTGTGAGTTCAAGCCCCATGTCGGGCTCTGTGCTGACAGCTCAGAGCCTGGACCCTCCTTCGGATTCTTTGTCTCCCTCTCTCTCTGTCCCTCCCCTGCTCATGCTCTGTCTCTCTCTGTCTCAAAAATAAATAAAAATATTTTTTAAAAAATTAAAATAAATAAATAAATAAATAAGTAAATAAATTTGAGATGGTACATGTATCTAAGCCAATGTGTCTCAACCTTTTTTCATTATTACCTCATCACCTTAGAAGGCTTTTAAAACATATTTCTTCCCTAATTACTCCCCACAGTGGCCAAAATGAAAAAGAATAGACTATTTTAGGGGTGCCTGGGGGGCTCAGTTGGTTAAGCATCAGACTTTGGCTCACCTCATGATCTCATGGTTCATGGGTTCAAGCCCTGCATCGGGCTCTGTGCTGACAGCTCAGTGCCTGGAGCCTCTCCAGATTCTGTGTCTCCCTCTCTCTCTGCCCCTCCCTCACTCACACTCTGTCTCTCTCTGTCTCTAAAAAATGAATAAATGTTTTAAAAAAAATTTTTTTTAAAAGACTATTTTAGTTTAGATGCTCACGGAAGTGAGCCCTGGAACAGGATTTAAAACACCAGTTGGGGAGTGGGAAAAAGAGAGGAGGAAGGCAAAGCAGGACAACAGATAAAGGATCTATTTTCTTTTTTTTTTAATTTTTTTTTCAACGTTTATTTATTTTTGGGACAGAGAGAGACAGAGCATGAACGGGCGAGGGGCAGAGAGAGAGGGAGACACAGAATCGGAAACAGGCTCCAGGCTCTGAGCCACCAGCCCAGAGCCTGACGCGGGGCTTGAACTCACGGACCGTGAGATCATGACCTGGTTGAAGTCGGACGCTTAACCGACTGCGCCACCCAGGCGCCCCAAAGGATCTATTTTCAAGCAAGTTGTCACTCTTGCCAACTGGGGCTTAACCCTACTGGGGAACTCCAAGGGCAAGTGTAGAAGAAGGAAAGGGGCCTCGAAGCATGATAATATTGGGTGTCTTCTTATAGGAAATGCAGGTATGGAGCCAGATTTAATTGTTGTTTGGAAAAAAATTAATGGGATGATTTTTGCATCTCAATGTTGTGGAGCAAATGTATGTTTTTTTTTTTTTAAATTATCTTTGACAAAATCCAGCACCCTTTCTTAATAAAAACCCTTGAGAAAGTCGGGATAGAAGGAACATACTTAAAGATCATAAAAGCCATTTATGAAAAGCCCACAGCTCACATCATCCTCAATGGGGAAAAACTGAGAGCTTTTTCCCTGAGATCAGGAACACGACAGGGATGCCCACTCTCACCACTGTTGTTTAACGTAGTGCTGGAAGTTCTAGCATCAGCAATCAGACAACAAAAGGAAATCAAAGGCATCCAAATTGGCAAAGATGAAGTCAAGCTTTCGCTTTTTGCAGATGACATGATATTATACATGGAAAATCCGACAGACTCCACCAAAAGTCTGCTAGAACTGATCCATGAATTCAGCAAAGTTGCAGGATACAAAATCAATGTACAGAAATCAGTTGCATTCTTATACACTAACAATGAAGCAACAGAAAGACAAATAAGGAAACTGATCCCATTCACAATTGCACCAAGAAGCATAAAATACCTAGGAATAAATCTAACCAAAGATGTAAAGGATCTGTATGCTGAAAACTATAGAAAGCTTATGAAGGTAATTGAAGAAGATTTAAAGAAATGGAAAGACATTCCCTGCTCATGGATTGGAAGAATAAATATTGTCAAAATGTCAATACTACCCAAAGCTATCTACACATTCAATGCAATCCCAATCAAAATTGCACCAGCATTCTTCTCGAAACTAGAACAAGCAATCCTAAAATTCATATGGAACCACAAAAGGCCCCGAATAGCCAAAGTAATTTTGAAGAAGAAGACCAAAGCAGGAGGCATCCCAATCCCAGACTTTAGCCTCTACTACAAAGCTGTCATCATCAAGACAGCATGGTATTGGCACAAAAACAGACACATAGACCAATGGAATAGAATAGAAACCCCAGAACTAGACCCACAAACGTATGGCCAACTCATCTTTGACAAAGCAGGAAAGAACATCCAATGGAAAAAAGACAGTGTCTTTAACAAATGGTGCTGGGAGAACTGGACAGCAACATGCAGAAGGTTGAAACTAGACCACTTTCTCACACCATTCACAAAAATAAACTCAAAATGGATAAAGGACCTGAATGTGAGACAGGAAACCATCAAAACCCTAGAGGAGAAAGCAGGAAAAGACCTCTCAGACCTCAGCCGTAGCAATCTCTTACTCGACACATCCCCAAAGGCAAGGGAATTAAAAGCAAAAGTGAATTACTGGGACCTTATGAAGATAAAAAGCTTCTGCACAGCAAAGGAAACAACCAACAAAACTAAAAGGCAACCAACGGAATGGGAAAAGATCTTTGCAAATGACATATCGGACAAAGGGCTAGTATCCAAAATCTATAAAGAGCTCACCAAACTCCACACCCGAAAAGCAAATAACCCAGTGAAGAAATGGGCAGAAAACATGAATAGACACTTCTCTAAAGAAGACATCCGGATGGCCAACAGGCACATGAAAAGATGTTCAGCGTCGCTCCTTATCAGGGAAATACAAATCAAAACCACACTCAGATATCACCTCACGCCAGTCAGAGTGGCCAAAATGAACAAATCAGGAGACTATAGATGCTGGAGAGGATGTGGAGAAACGGGAACCCTCTTGCACTGTTGGTGGGAATGCAAATTGGTGCAGCGGCTCTGGAAAGCAGTGTGGAGGTTCCTCAGAAAATTAAAAATAGACCTACCCTATGACCCAGCAATAGCACTGCTAGGAATTTATCCAAGGGACACAGGAGTACTGATGCATAGGGGCACTTGTACCCCAATGTTCATAGCAGCACTCTCAACAATAGCCAAATTATGGAAAGAGCCTAAATGTCCATCAACTGATGAATGGATAAAGAAATTGTGGTTTATATACACTATGGAATACTACGTGGCAATGAGAAAAAATGAAATATGGCCTTTTGTAGCAACGTGGATGGAACTGGAGAGTGTGATGCTAAGTGAAATAAGCCATACGGAGAAAGACAGATACCATATGGTTTCACTCTTATGTGGATCCTGAGAAACTTAACAGGAACCCATGGGGGAGGGGAAGGAAAAAAAAAAAAGAGGTTAGAGTGGGAGAGAGCCAAAGCATAAGAGACTGTTGAGAACTGAGAGCAAACTGAGGGTTGATGGGGGGTGGGAGGGAGGAGAGGGTGGGTGATGGGTATTGAGGAGGTCACCTTTTGGGATGAGCACTGGGTGTTGTATGGAAACCAATTTGACAATAAATTTCATATATAAATTTAAAAAAAAATAAATAAATAAAAATAAAAATAAAAATTATCATCCAGGGGTGCCCGGGTGGCTCAGCCGGTTGGGCGTCTGGCTTCGGCTCGGGTCATGATCTCACAGTTCATGGGTTTGAGCCCCACGTCGGGCTCTGTGCTGACAGCTCAGAGCCTGGAGCCTGCTTTGGATCCCATGTCTCCTTCTCTCTCTCTGCTTCTCCCCCACTCACGCTCTGTCTCTCTCAAAAATAAATAAACGTTAAAAAAAAATTAAAAAAAATTATCCATTTAATCTTACAACTCTGTATTGTTCATCCCCTTTGACAGAAAAAGAAACTGAGGTACAGAAAAGTTAATATTCATTTATCAAGTTAGTTCAGAAGCAGGAGCCAGGGATGGAGACCCTTCTGGTATTATGAGGAATAATCTGGGTGTAAGAGATTTAAATACAATTCAGTGGTCTCTATACAAAAGAGAATATATTGACTTGTGTCACTGAAAAGTCTGGATAAGGACTGGCTTTACACAGCAGGGTTGTTAAGCTTGTCAGGATCTTCAATTTATCAACCTTTCCACCGACACCTTTGATCATCAGCAACTTCTTGTCTTAATTTTCTCCGTCTGTGGTATATTTCAAGGTTTATCACTTACCAGACATCACCTCCATCATGCCCCTTTCATCATTCCCACCTGGCAAAATCCCAACTCCGATTCTTCCAGATCCGCCCTCTAAGAAGTGGTTCAGCTCTATTTGATAAAAGCACACCCACCAGGACACTGGTGCTACCATAAGCTCATGGTCACAACTAGTAACCTGTGCCAACACCACGTGAAAATCATTCACCCACTACCTCATTTACTACATTGATGTTAACTACCTTCAAGGTGCTAGGCACTGTTTTTAGCCCCTGTGAACCCAGCACAAAGCTTCCTGCCTCTGGAGCTCACATCATCCTCTCCTTAGTCACTTCCTCCTCCATCCTACTTAAGACCATTTCAAATATTCTCCACTTTCCTCAAATTTTTGTTCCCCGAGTAGATGGGCTGGAGCACCCACTTCACAGAAGAATCATAAACCATCAGATGGGAGCTTTTCATCAACAAACCATCAATGATACTCACATGCCAGCCCTTTCCTCTTTACTTCCTTATATTGTGAAAGTGGTGGCCCTCTGGGAGACCTTTCTTGTCCCTTCCTTTCTCCATCACACTGTTGTAACTTTCAGCTTGGTTCTCTGTCTTGCCCACTCACTGCCTGCCCCCTGCACCTGGCGCTCCACACGTGCCGTGCCTGGCCCTCAATGACCGGGAGAGTTTGTAAACCACAGGAGGGATCTCTGGAAGGAGGGCCTCCCCCAGCACGTCCTGGGGCGGGGCCAATGCCAGGATCCCTGCCTTATAGGCGCCCTCCTCTAGCTTCATGGTGGAGGTTTTCACAGACTTCCCTTGAGCGTACTGATCAGCACCACTGTCACTTCCACGACACAAGAATTGGGCACATAACCTCCCAGATCAGAGTCAGGCAGGCTTTCTGGATGCCTGAGGGTCCTATCAGCCTTCACCATCTGGAGGTGTTTGTTGTCACTGGAGCTCTTGGGGGCTCTTGCTCTTCCAGGCCTCAGCAGATGCTCCAAAGCCTGCCCAGGGGCGGGAGCCCTTGGGTGTGGACCCCCAACGCTGGAATCCCAGGGACATAGGGAAATAAGGTAATAATAATATTGACTACTGTTTGTAGAACCCTCCTGGGCTTGGGTGAGCTGGGAACCTAAGGCCAAGATTTCATCTGTTGGTTAATACAAATGTGGTGAGACAGAGAACAAACCGGAGAGGTGCTTTAGACAGTACCAGAGTGGAGGGCTTGGCCTATGGCCTTGCTGCTGTTGCCACATGGTGTTGGGGAACAGCCTCCTCCCACCCTGAGGGAAGTCAGGACCAGAAGGAAGCTGGGACCTCAGCCTTTGCCCCAGCCCCCCTTTGAGGGGTTCTATCCCGAACTTTCTTTGCAGGATGCATAACCAGAATGTGGAGGATCCATGTCAGGGCACAGTCCTGCTGGGGCTTGCTTCCAGGAAAGCTGATCTTCCGTGAATCTCCCTGGTGCCCAGTGAGGCCCCAGGTTTAAGACCAGAGACAAGGCTATGAACCCTGCAGACTTCAGGACTATGTCTCCTGTGGCTGTGGTGACATTGGCAGCAGACAGGACTGGGGGTTGGGGGACCAACCGTGTACAAAGGCAGGAAATCAGAGGCCAGCACCCTCATTCTTCATTGGATGCATTCTGCACTTACAGAGGGCCTACCGTGCATCAGACATGGTATTGGGTAGGATGTGGTGCTGTGTTTGTCTCTCCTGGGGGTAGATGGAAATGACGTGGTTTTTTTTTGTTTTTAGAAGCTTTTATTGAGATAGAACTCATACCCTGTGATCCACCCTTTTAAAGTATGCAGTTCAATGGATTTTAGTATAGAGTTCCACGTCATCATCACTCCAGAAATACCATGACTATTACTTATCTTCCCTAATCCTCCTCCCCTCTCTCCACCTCAGACCTAGGCAACCTCTAATCTACTTTCTGTCTCTATTGGGGCACCTGGGTGGCTCAGTCGGTTGAGTGTCTGACTTTGGCTCAGGTCATCATCTCGGTTCGTTGAGTTCGAGCCCCGCGTCGGGCTCTGTGCTGACGGCTCAGAGCCTGGAGCCTGCTTCAGATTCTGTGTCTCACTCTTTCTCTGCCCCTATCCTGCTCATGCTCTCTCTCTCTCTCTCTCTCTCAAAAATAAACATTGAAAAAAAATTAAAAATAAATACTTTCTGTCTCTATAGACATGCCTATTCTGGGCATTTCCTATACGTGGAATCTGACAACTTGTCTTTTATGTATGGTTTCCTTCATGTAGCATGATGTTTTCAAGGTTCACCCAACTTGTAGCACATGTCCGTACTTCATTCCCTTTTATTGCTGAATAATATTACATTGTTTGGATATCCCATATTTAAAATAATTTCATCAGTTGATCAACACTTGGACTGTTTCTACTTTTTGGCTATTAGGATTTTGCTATGAACATTCACATACAAGTCTTTGTGTGGATATATGTTTTCATTTCTTCTGGGTATATACCTAAGAATTGCTGGGTCATATGGTGGCTCTCTGTTTAACCTTTTGAGAAATGACCAAACTGTTTTCCAAGGTGGCTGCACCATTTTGCATTCCCACCAGCAACCTATGAGGGTTCCAGTTACTTCTGTCCTTATCGACACTTGTTAGTCTGTCTATCTTTATGATAGCCATCCAACTGTGCGGGGTGTTTTCTCCTTGTGGAAAAATGTGTTTTTAAGAGTTGTTTTCCCATTATAAGAATATTACGGGGAGAACTTTGAATAATTTGAAAAAATGACTTTTTTTGGAAAAATTACTTCTAATATATTTGTGTCTTTCCAGACTTTACTATACATCTTGTTACATTATTTATATAATACATAGTTTTTGAAGTATGATTAAATGTTACTTTTTTTTTTTTACCTTTAAACACATTTATGTGAACTCTTCCTACACATTACTTAAAAGAACTGATATTCTCGGAGGTGAATATACCATATTAACCATTCTAGTTTTCTTTGACATTTAGGTAGTTTTTAATATTTTGATATTATGAGAAATGCTTTACATTTTTTTGACCTAATTGTGTCTGCTTAAAAACTGTCTTATTCTAAAAAGAATCCAGCTTTTCCTGCGTTTCAGGAAAACCCAAGGTACAACCCATAGATGCTGCTTTCTTTTTCTTCCAAGAGTCTCCTTGGGTGAGTCATCCACTCAAGCCGTTGGCTGTCAGTGTTGACTTCTCTGAGCTTCAAGCTTCAGTTGCTTGCTAAACATTCCCACCCTTGGTTTCCCACAAGTACCCCAAGCCTAAAACCTTCACAGCTGAACCCATTATCTTTCTCTACCAACTTGTTCTCCTTTCTTATTTCCAGTATCAGTAAGGAGTGTCCAGTCATCTAAGGAGGAAGCCGGAGAGCCATTTCCCCCTTCATCTTCCACATAACTAGTCATTCACAAGTTTTACAGAGTTTTTGGCTGTTATTTCTTCAGTCTGTGTCTCCTCTCAATTCTTATTACTACTCTGGGTTTTTCAGCATTCATCGTCTCTCACCTAAGCTGTTGTTCCTCTTAAATTCTTTCCCTCACTATTGCTAGACAGCCTACCTAAAACAAAATGATCATGAAATGCCCTTGCTTAAAATCCTTCAGCTGACCCTGGATTGCCTACTAAAGTCTTTACTTTTTCGTTTGTTTTTATTTAAATTCCCATTAGTTGAGAGTTTTATATTAGTTCCAGGTGTACAATATAGTGATTCAACACTTCATACAACACCTGGTGCTCATCTCGACAAGTGCACTCCTTAATCCCCATCACCTATTTAACCCATCCACCACCCACCTACCTTCTGGTAACCATCAGTTTGTTCTCTACAGTAAGAGTCTGTTTCTTGGTTTGCCCCTTTCTCTTTTTTCCACTTTCACTCATTTGCTTTGTTTCTTAAATTACACATATGAGTGAAATCATACGGTATTTGTCTTTCTCGGACTTATTTCACTTAGCATAATACTCTCTAGCTCCATCCATGTCATGGCAAAGGGCAAGATTGCATTCTTTTTTATGGCCGAGTAATAGGCTATTGTGGCGAGATATCTCTATATCTATATATATCTATAGCACATCTTCTTTATTCGTTCATCAATCAGTGGGCACTTGGGCTATTTCCATAATTTGGCTATTGTAGATAATGCTGCTATAAACATCAGGGTGCATGTATCCTTTTGAATTGGTATTTTTGTATTCTTTGAGTAAATACCTAGTAGTGCAATTGCTGGATTGTATGCTAGTTATATTTTTAACATTTTGAGGATCTCCATACTGTTTTCCAGAGTGACTGCACTAGTTTGCATTCCCACTAATAATGCCAGGGGCTTCTCCTTTCTCCACATCCTCACCAACACCTGTTATTGCCTGAGTTGTTAATTGTAGACATTCTGACAGGTGTGAGGTGACATCTCATTGTAGTTTTGATTTGCATTTTCCTGATAAGTGATGTTGAGCATCTTTTCATGTGTCTATTGGCCCTCTGTAGGTGGTCTTTGGAAAAATGTCTACTCATGACTTCTTCCTATTTTTAATTGTATTATTCATTTTTTTGGATGTTGAGTTGTGTCAGTTCTTTACATATTTTGGATACTAATCCTTTATCACATATGTAATTTGCAAATATCTTTTCCCATTCCGTAGGTTGCATTTTAGTTTTGTTGATTGTTTCCTTTGCTGTGCAGAAGGTTTTTATTTTGATGTAGCCCAATAGTTTATTTTTGCTTTGGTTTCCCTTGCCTCAGGAAATATATCTAGAAAGAAGTTGCCATGGCCTATGTCAAAGAATGTACTTTTTTTTAAATTGAAGTATAACTGACATACAATGTTACCTTAGTTTTGGGTGTACAACATATGATTGAACAAATCTATCCCTTGTGCTATTCTCCAAAATGTAGCTACCATCTGTCCTCATACAACAATATTACAATACCATCGACTATATTCCCTATGTTGTACCTTTTATCCCCATGACTTATTCATTCCATAACTGGAAGCCTGTCCCTCCCACTCCCCTTTAGTCATTTTGCCCATCCCCCCACTCCCCTCCCATCTGGTAACCATCAATTAGTTCTCTGTATTTATGGGTCTGTTTCTAAGATTTGTTTTTAATCTTAGTATTTGTCTATTTGTGTCTGACTTATTTCACTTACCATAATACTCTCTGGGTTCATCCATGTTGTTATAAATGACAAGATTTCATCCTTTTTTATGCATATGTATATTATTAGCATTATTTACCATGGCCCAAATATGGAAGCAATCTAAATGTCCATCAACAGATGAATGCATAAAGAAGAGGTGGTACATATGTGTGTGTGTGTGTGTGTATACATACATACATATATATATGCACACACATACATATGTTTATATGTTGCTATGGCTGGTGTCAAAGAAATTACTGCCTGTGTTCTCTTCTAGGAGTTTTATGGTTTCAGGTCTCACATTTAGGTCTTTAGTCCATTTTGAGTTTATTTT
The DNA here is from genome assembly GCF_014898765.1 of Herpailurus yagouaroundi. Lineage (NCBI taxonomy): Eukaryota > Metazoa > Chordata > Mammalia > Carnivora > Felidae > Herpailurus > Herpailurus yagouaroundi. The sequence continues at coordinate 18,671,629 of NW_024412428.1, read as the reverse complement.
TGTGTATGGTATAATAAAGTGGCCTAGTTTCATTCTTTTGCATGTTGCTGTCCAGTTTTGCCAACACCATTTGTTGAGGAGACTGTTTTTTCTCCAGTGTATATTCTTGCTTCCTTTGTCCTAGTTTAATTGACCCTTTAAGTGTTGGCTTATTTCTGGTCTCTCTATTCTGTTCCACTGATCTGTGTTCTATTTTTGTGCCAGTACCATACTGTTTTGATTACTACAGCTTTGTAGTGTATCTCAAAATCTGAGATTGTGGTAACTCCAGCTTTGTTGCTGTTTCTCAAGATTCTCTTGCTATTCAAGGTCTTTTGGGTTCTATACACATTTTAGAATTCTTTGTTCTAGTTCTGTGAAAAATGCTGTTGGTATCTTAAGGGGGATTGCATTGAATCTATTGATTGCTTTGGGCAGTATGGACATTTTAACAAGATTAATTTTTTCAATTACTGAGCATAGAATATCTTTCCATTTATTTATATCATCAGTTTTTTTTAATCAGTGTTTTATAGTTTTCAGAGTACATGTCTTCCGTCTCCTTGGTGAAGTTTTTTACTATCTATTTATTGTTTTGGTGCAATTGTAAATGGAATTGTTAATTTTCCTCGTACTTCATTATTGTACAGAAGCACAACCAATTTCTATGTATTTATTTTTGTATCCTAGTACTTTACTGTTCCTTTATTCAAATAGTTCTTTGGCGGAGTCTAGGATTTTTTATGTATAGTATTTATATCATCTGCAAATAGTGACAGTTTAATGTCTTCCTTACCTATTTGGATGCCTATGAATAAAAGTGGTAAGAATGAACATCCTTCTCTTGCTCTTGATCTTAGAGGAAAAGCTGTTTTTCACATCTGAGTATGATTTTAGCTGTCGTTTTTCATATATGGCCTTCATTTTTTTATTTAAAAAAATTTTAATATTTATTTTTGAGAGAGAGAGACACAGAGTGTGAGTGGATGAAGGGAAGAGAGAGGGAGATACAGAATCCGAAGCAGGCTCCAGGCTCTGAGCTGTCAGTGCAGAGCCCAACGAGGGGCTCAAACTCATGAACTGCGAGATCATGACCTGAGCTGAAGCCAGACACTTAACTGATTGAGCCACCCACGTACCCCTCATATATGGCCTTTATAATATTGAGGTATGTTTCCTCTAAACCCACTTTGTTGAGTTTTTATCATGAACAGAAGTTGGTACAGAAAAAGCATTTGACAAAATTCTATTGAGAAGACATGATTTTTATCCTTTGTTGATGTATATCATATTGATTTGTGAATATTGAACTATCCTTGCATTCCCAGAATAAATCGCACCTAATGGTGATGAATGATCTTTTTAATGTATTGCTGAATGCGGTTTGCTAATATTTTGTTGGAGATTACTGTATCTCTATCAGAGATATTGGCCTGCAGTTTACTTTTTTATACTGTCTTAGTATGGTTTTGATATCTGGAGAATGCTCATAGACTATTTTTGGATACTTGCCTTCTTTCTATTTCCTTTTGGATATATTGAGAATAGGCATTAACTCTTGTTTAAATGTTTGGTAGAATTCACCTGTGAATTCTTCTGGTCCTAGACTTTTGTTGGCTGTGAATTTTTGGATTATTGACTCAATTCCATTGCTAGTAATTGGCCTGTTCAGATTTTATATTTCTTCCTGATTTAGTTTACAAGCTTGTATGTGTCTAGGAATTTATGCATTTCTTCTAGGTTGTCTAATTTGTTGGCGTATAAAGTCTATACTTCTTAATATGGTGTATGGGACTATTTTTAAAATGTCTGCTCTTCCCTGCTCTGCATGTTATGGGAGTAATAATGTTTACCGTTTTCCCTAAAGTCTGCATGCTGTTCAATGCTTCCATGTAATTGTTTTTTTTATGATTTTTCTGTCTGGAGTTTTCTCACCACTTTATTTCCTCCTGGCTTATTATTTACTGTCCTTCAAGTCCAAGAATCCTCTCCTTCAAAAAATCAGCTTGAAGTTCCAAAGCAGGTCAACAGCCCTTCTTCCTGTTCCAGGTAGTGTTGATGTCTTTCACTTCAAACACACTTTTTTTTTTTAATTTTTTTTTCAACGTTTATTTATTTTTGGGACAGAGAGAGACAGAGCATGAACAGGGGAGGGGCAGAGAGAGAGGAAGACACAGAATCGGAAACAGGCTCCAGGGTCTGAGCCATCAGCCCAAAGCCTGACGCGGGGCTCGAACTCACGGACCGCGAGATCGTGACCTGGCTGAAGTCGGACGCTTAACCGACTGCGCCACCCAGGCGCCCTCAAACACACTTTTAAACGTACTTCCTGAGCATAAAGTTTCTTACTTTAATACCTATAGTCTTTTGATTTTTTTTCTTCTTATAATTTCTATTGACTTCTGTTCATGAGGGTGTGATTCCTCACATGTTTCCTAGATTGTGTTAAGAGTTCGTATTTGACTATGGGGTGCCTGTGTGGCTCAGTTGGTTAAGCGTCCTACTTTGGCTCAGGTCATGATCCCATTGTTCATGAGTTTGAGCCCCATGTCAGGCTCTGTGCTGACAACTCAGAGCCTGGAGTCTGCTTTGGATTCTGTGTCCCTCTCTCTCTGCCTCTACCTTGCTCACACTCTTTCTGTATCTCTCAAAAATACATAAATATTAAAAAAAAATTTTTTTAAGAGCTCCTATTTGACCAAACTTTAGCTTTGGGAATCCTAAATTTAGCTATCTAAATTGAGATGATTCGCCTTGGTTTGTGCTGAGTGCTAGGGATCACTACCAATCAAGAACCATTTCAATTTAATTGATTGGATTGAGGTGGTAGACTGTGGTATAAATTCAAATTCCAGGAAGAGAGTAGAGCTGGTTACAAAACATTAAGAAAGACTATTAAATTAAAATTATTAATATTTTTAAACCCAATGCCAATAGAGACAAACTGATATGCTTTTTGGTCACTCTGTCAGCATATAGATTTTTTCCAAGTTTTTCTTCTCAACTAAAAATATAGGTAGTTGGGATGCCTGGATTTGTGTGCAGATCTTAGATTCAGCTTACCACTTTGTCAAAGTCAAATCCTATTACTTAGCTAAACAATAAAACTCTAGATTCCCAGGATTATGTTAGAGTTTTTCAAAGTCCTTTCTTCACATGCCATTTTATAACTTTCTTTCTCTCTCTTTCTCTCTCTTTCTCTCTCCCTCTCTCACCCCGCCCTCTCTCCCTCTCTCACCCCGCCCTCTCTCCCTCTCTC
>NW_024412428.1:18574251-18653391 GCF_014898765.1 Herpailurus yagouaroundi | reverse complement strand
CCATATGGTTTCACTCTTATGTGGATCCTGAGAAACTTAACAGGAACCCATGGGGGAGGGGAAGGAAAAAAAAAAAAAAAAGAGGTTAGAGTGGGAGAGAGCCAAAGCATAAGAGACTGTTGAGAACTGAGAACAAACTAAGGGTTGATGGGGGGTGGGAGGGAGGAGAGGGTGGGTGATGGGTATTGAGGAGGGCACCTTTTGGGATGAGCACTGGGTGTTGTATGGAAACCAATTTGACAATAAATTTCATATATAAATAAAAAAAAAATAAAAATAAATAAATAAATAAATAAACCATTTCTAAGGAAAATGGAAATGCCAGTTTCCAAATAACTAATTTACAAATAGTTATAGGGAGTCTTCAATTTGTGAGCTGGTTGAATTCTAAAAAACAAACAACAACAACAACAACAAAGCTAAGTTAAAACAGAAGTTTGGCTATGAAGCCACTGGGGTCTGATCATACACATTTTTAATTCTTTAGAGATGATCTAGATGAATTCATATCAGGAATCTCTAATGAAGCCACCAATGAAAGGTAAGGTATAATATATTGGGGGATGGTGAGAAATTCAGTCTCAGGGGTATCCATGGCAACATAGAATTTTCTGGACAGTGATCTAAAATAAAATTCGTTCTAAAAAGTTAGGGCTTTCTGTGAGTTAGGTCATGTTGACTATAAATTTTAGATTCAAGCGGTTTTTGTTGTTCAGATAAATTGATCACCTCACTGCTCCATGTAGGAAATCTCTAATGATATTTTTTCATTCGTTGGTGTTTAAAGTAAGCTAGACCAACTTTCTAGGCACAATGATGGTGATGAAGACATTGATTTACATCAATTTCAGATGAATTAGGAAAATCAGATTGAAGTCTTGGGGGAGGGGAGCTATTGATGAATCTCTTATTTGGGGGGAGATATGGCTTGTTCTGAGCTAGGAAGAAAATGGAGAACTATGGAAAGGTATCAAAATGTGTGGGAGGGAAAGGCATACAATAATTCATATAGAAAAGTACCATGTTTAGATTTTTTTTTTCTATTTACCACACTTAAATGTTCTAGGTTGAAAATGTGAATATATCTTTTGAAATTTTATCAGTCTTTAAAATAGAGAAATGAGGGCCACTGGTTAATCTTCAGTTATATTCCTGTCTCATTTTTGCTGGATGTATTATGATTCCCCATTTTGTGGATTTTTGTCTATGAGTAATGAGACTAATAGATGTGAACATGTTTTGCAGATTAAATTTTTGCTCATTGGAATTAGTTTTGACTTGTTTCTAAGTAATCTGACTGAGAATACTTGCTATTGCTGTATCTGAAGGCATTTTTACTGTGTACTCGAGCCAAGGAAAGAAGACATATTTGAAACCACATATGGCTGAACTGCACAAAGAGTCATGGGATTTTTCTGGCCATGTTATTCAACCATTTAATATTGTGTCAATGTTGAAGAATGAGGAGTGCTGAAGAGGAAATTAACTGGTCACTGTTGGAATTGTTTTACTGTCTCGACAAAGATTACATGGAACATAAAGGGCCAACTAATGACTACAAATACTTGAGATTATCCATAATTTTCCCTTTAAATTCTTTTAATTCCAGTATAAACATACAGCGTTACTAGTTTCAGGTATACAATATAGTGATTCAATAATTCTATCATTACTTAATGCCCATCCGGATAAGTGTACTCTTTAATCCCTTTCACCTATTTCACCTGACCCCCTCTTCCTGCCACAGGTAACCATCATTTTATTCTCTATTTAAGGGTTTATTTTTTGGTTTGTCTCTTTTTTACTTTGTTCACTTGTTTTGCATCTTAAATCCCCCACATGAATGAAATCCTAGGGTATTTATCTTTCTCTGACTATTTCACTTTGCATTATACCCTCTAGATCAACCCATATTGTTACAAATGACAAGATTTCATCCTTTTACATGGCTGAATAATATTCCAGTGGTGGGAGGAGAAGGGAAGGGGGAGAGAGAAAAGCAGGGCTTGAGCTCTCAAACCCTGAGATCACGACCTGAGTTGAAGTTCGATGCCGTTTTCTGCCCCATTTTTAATTTGATTATTTGTTTGGGCATGTTGAATTGTATACATTATTTACACATTTTGGATATTAACCCCCTATCGGATATATCCTAGATTGCCTTTTTGGTTTGTTGATGGTTTTTTTTGCTGTACAAAAGTTTTTTTATTTTATTTTATTTTTTTTATTGTAGTGTAATTCCAGTAGTTTATTTTTTTCTTTTGGTTCTCTTGCCTGAGGACACATATTTCGAAAAATGTTGCTATGGCCAATGTCACAGAAATTAGTGTCTGTGTTCTCCTCTAGAACTTTGATGCTTTGATCCCTTGTGAATTTATTTTTGTGAATGGTATAAGAAAGTGGTCCAGTTTCATTCTTTTGCATGTAGCTGTCCAGTTTTCCCATCACCATTTGTTGAAGAGACTGTCTTTTCCCCATTGTATATTCTTTCCCCTTTGTCAAAGATTAATTGACTATATAATTGTGGGTTTATTTTTGGCCTCTCTGTTCTGTTGATCTGTGTGTCCATTTTTGTCTGTTGATCTGTGTGTTTATATAGCTTTGCAATATAACCTGAAATCTGTAGTTGTGATATCTCAAGTTTTGTTTTTCAGGATTGCTTTGACTATTGGGGGTTATTTGTAGTTCCATACAAATTTTAGGTTTGTTTGTTCTAGTTCTGTGAAAAATTTTATTGATATTTTAATAAAGATTGCATTAAATCTGTAAATTGCTTTGCATAATATAGACATTTTTAAAAGTTTATTTATTAAAAAATATATACACATTTTTAACAATATGTTTTTCTTTCAAACCATGAGCGTAGAATATCTTTCATTTGTTTGTGTCCTTTTCAATTTGTTTTATCAGTGTTTTATAGTTTTCAGAGTACAGACCTGTCATCTCTTAAGTTTATTCCTAGGTATCTTATGATTTTTGGTGCAATTGTAAATGGGACTATTGTCTTAATTTCTTTCTGCTGCTTCATTAATAGTATATAGATATGAAACAGATTTCTATATATTGATTTGTATCCTGTGACCCTACTGAATTTATAAGTTCTAGTATTTTCTTGTTAGAATCTTCAGGGTTTTCTCTATATAGTATCATGTCATCTGCAAATAGTTTTACCTCTTCCTTACCAATTTGGATGCCGTTTATTTCTTTTTGTTGTCTGATGGCTGTGGGTAGGACTTGCAACACTGTGTTGAATAAAAGTGGTGAGCGTGGACATCCTTGTCTTATTCTTAACCTCAGGGGAAAAAGTCTGTTTTTTACCATTGAGTATGATGTTTGCTGTGGGTTTTCATATATGGCCTTTATGATGTTGAGGTATGTTGCCTCTAAACCTACTCTGTTGAGGGTTTTTAATCATGAACAGATGCTGTACTTTGCCAAATGCGTTTTCTGCACCTATGGAAATGATCATATTGTTGTTATCCTTTCTTTTACTGATGTGATGTTTCACGTTGATCGGTTTGCAAATATTGAACCGCCCTTTCATTGTGGGAATAAATCCCACTTGACTGTTGAATGATTTTTTCATGTATTGTTGGATTTGATTTGCTAGTATCTTGTTAAGGATTTTTGCATCTATGTTCATCAGAGAGATTGACCTGTGGTTCTCATTTTTTGTGGTGTCTTTATCTGGTTTTTGGTATCAGGGTAATGCTGGCCTCATAGAATGAATTTGGAAGTTTTTCTTTATTTTCAGTTTTTTGGAATAGTTTGAGAAGAAGGGGTATTCAGTCTGCTTTAACTGGTAGAATTTTCCTGTGAAGCTCTCTGGTCCTGGACTTTGGTTTGTTGGGAGTTTTTTGATCGCTGATTCAATTTCATTGTTGGTAATCAGTCTGTTCAAGTTGTCTATTTTTTCCTGCTTCGGTTTTGGTAGGTTATATGTTTCTAGAAATTTATCCATCTTTTGGGGGTTATCCAGTTTGTCAGCATATAATTTTTCATAATAATCTCTTACAATTATTTGTGTTTCTATGGTGGTTATTTCTCCTCTTTCATTTGTGATTTTGTTTATTTGCGCTTCCTCTTTTTTTTTTTTCTTTTGATTAGTCTGGCTAGAGGTTTATCAGTTTTGTTGATCTTTTCAAAGAACCAGCTCCTGGTTTCATTGATCTGTTCAATTTTTAGTTTCTATATCATTTATTTCCTCTTTTATCTTTATTATTTTCTTCTGGTTTGGAGTTTTATTTGCTCCTTTTTCTCCTAGCTCCTTTAGGTGTAATGTTAAGTTGTTTGAGATTTTTCTTGCTTCTTGAGGTAGAACCATATTGCTATAAATATCCCTCTTACAATTGCTTTTGTTGCATCCGGAAATTTTGACTCATTGTATTTTCACTTCCATTGGTCTCCATGTAATTTTTTAATTTGATTTCCTCTTTGACTTCTTGGCTGACCCATTCGTTATTTAGTGGCATGTTACTTAACCTCCATGAATTTGTGCTCTTCCTAATTTTTTTCTTGTGGTTGACTTCTAGTTTCATAGTGTTGTGGTCAGAAAAGATGCATACCATGACTTCAGTATTTTCTAATTTGTTGACTAGTTTTGTGGCCTAATATGTGGTTTATCCCGGAGAATGTTTCATGTGCACCTGAAAAGAATATGTATTCTGCTGTTTTAGGATGGGATATTCTGAATATATCTGTTAAATCCATCTGGTACAGTATGTTGTTCAAAGCCACTGTTTCCTCATTAATTTTTTTGATTGGATGATTTGTCCATTGATATAAGTGGGTGTTAAAGTCCCTTACTATTGTTGTATTAGTATCAATTGGTTCCTTTATGTTCGCTATTAACTATTTTATATATTTGGATGCTTTCATGTTTGGTACATAAATATTTACAATTGTTATATTTTCTCTTTAGACTGTTCCTGTTATGATTATGTAGTGTCCTTCTTTGTCTCTTGTTACAGTCTGTGTTTTAAAGTCTATTTCTTCCAAGACTGTCTCTTCAACAAATGGTGTTGGGAAGATTGGACAGCATCATGCAAAAGAATGAAAATGGACCACTTTCTTACACCATTCACAAAAAATAAATTCAAAATGGATTAAGGACCTAGATGTGAGACCTGAAACCTATAAAAGTCCTAGAAGAGAATGCAGGTAGTAACTTAATTAACATTAGCCATAGCAACATTTTTCTAGATATGTCTCCTGAGGCAAGGGAAACCAAAACAAAAATTCACTGTGGGAATACATCAAAATAGAAAGCTTCTGCACAGCAAAGGAAACAGTCAACAAAACTAAAAGGCAGCCTATGGAATGGGAGAAGATATTTGCAAATGATATATGTTATAAAGGGTTAGTCTCCAAAATATATAAATAACTGATACAACTCAACACCCAAAAAACAATCCAATTGAAAAATGGGCAGGAGTGCCTGAGTGGCTCAGTATGTTAAGCATCCAACTCTTGATTTCAGCTCAGGTCATGATCTCCTGGTTTGTGAGATTGAGCTCTGTGTTGGGCTCTGTGCTGATGGTGGAGTCTGCTTGGGATTCTCTCTGCCTCTCCCCTGCTTGCTCTTGCCCTTTGTCCCTCTCTCAAAATAAATAAACATTTAAAAAACAAAAATAAAAAAGGTAGAAGACAGGAATGGTAATTTTCCAAAAAAGACCTATAGATGGCCAACAGACATATGAAAAGATGCTCAACATTATTCATCAGGAAAATGCAAATCAGCACCATGATGAGACACCACCTCACACCTATCAGAGTGGCTAAAATCAACAACACAAGAAACAATCAGGTGTTGGTAAGGATGTAGAGAAAGGGGAACCTTCTTGCATGGTAGATGGGAATGCATACTAGTGCAGCCACTCTGGAAAACAGTATGGAGGTTCTGCAAAAGGTATAACTACCATATGATCCAGCAATTGCACTACTAGGTATTTACCCAAAGAATACAAAAATACCAATTCGAAGAGATACATGCATCCTGATATTTACAGCAACATTATTTATAATAGCCAAGATATGGAAGCAGCCCAAGTATCCATAGATTGATGAATGGATAAAGAGTGTGTGTGTGTGTGTGTGTGTGTGTGTGTGTGTGTGTGTGTGTGGTGTTGGAATATTACTTGGCCATCAAAAAGAATGCAATCTTGCCATTTGTAACAACATGGAAGGAGCTAGAGAGTATTATGCTAAGTGAGATAAGTCAGTTAGAGAAAGATAAATACCATATGATCTCACTCATATATGGAATTTAAGAAACAAAACAAACGAGCAAAGGGGGGAAAAAGAGAAGCAAGCCAAGAAACAGACTCTTTACAGAACAAACTGATGGTTACCAGATGGGAGGTGGGGGTGGGTGGGTTAAATAGGTAGTGGGGATTAAGGAGTGCACTTTTAAACAAAAATTTTTTATGTTTATTTTTTTTTGAGAGAGCATAAGCAGAGTAGGGGCAGAGAGAGAGGGAGACACAGACTCTGAAGCAGGTTCCAGGCTCTGAGCTGTCAGCACAGATGCCGGTGTGGGGTTCAAACTCATGAATCTTGAGATCATGACCTGAGCCAAAGTCGGCCACTTAACCAACAGAGCCACCCAGGCATCCCAGGGGTGCAATCGTTTTGATGAACAGCAGGTGATGTATGGAAGTGCTGAATCACTATATTGGACTCCTGAGTCTAGTATTATACTGCATGTTAACTAACTGGAATTTAAATAAAAACTTATATAGGAAAAAATACTCTTTTTAAGTATTGCTACCCCTTTCTTTTGACATCCATTTACATGATAAATATTTCTCCCCACTCACATTCAATCTGCAGATGTCTTTAGGTCTGAAATGGTGTCTGACAGGCAGATGCATCTTGTTTTAATCTACTCTGTCACCCTATCTCTTTTGGAGTGTTTGGCCATATATTCAAAGTAATTATTGATATGTATTTATTGCCATTTTCTTGTTTTGTGGTTGTTTTTGTGATTTTTAAAAAAAAATCTTTTCTTCCCCTGCTCTCTTTCCTGCTTTTGTGTCTTTCTTTAGCGATATACTCAGAATACTTTCTCTTTATTCTTTGCATAGCTATAACTGGTTTTTAAATTTTTTAACTTATTTAAATTCAAGTTAGTTAACATAGTGCAATATTGGTTTCAGGAGTAGAATTTAGTGATTCATCACTTCCATATAACACCCAGTGTTCATCCCAACAAGTGCCCTCCTTCATGCCCATCACCCATTTAGTCCATCCTCCCACCCACCTTCCCTCTAGCAACCCTCAGTTTGTTCTCTGTATTTAAGAGTCTCTTATGGTTGGTTTACCTCTGTTTTTATCTTCTTTTTCCTTCCCTTTCCCTATGTTCATCTGTTTTGTTTCTTAAATTCCACATATGAGTGAAATCATACTTGTGTTCTCTCTGACTTATTTCACTTAGCATAATACACTCTAGTTCCAACCACATTGTTGCAAATGGCAAGACTGCATTCTATTTGATCACTGAGTAGTATTCCATTATATACACACACACACCACATCTTCTTTATCCATTCATTAGTTGATGGACATTTGGGCTCTTTCCATAATTTGGCTATTGTTGACAGTGCTGCTATAAACATTGGGATGCACATGCCCTTTGGAATCAGCATTTGTATGTGTGTTTATCATTAGGTTTCTATATATCCTCTTCTGCAATATTGTAATCTATATTAAGTTGATGGTTGCTCAAGTTTGAACCCATTCTTTATTCCTCCCCTACCCCCCCCCCACCATTTTAGGAATATGGTGTCCTATTTTACATTCTATTTTGTGAATCCCTCACCTGGTTTTTACAGATATGCTCATATTTACTGCTTTTGTGTTTCCTACTTTTTATACTCTCACTTACAGTCTTTCCTTTGCTTTCGAAGTGTCTCCTTTAATATTTCTTGGAGAGGTCCTTTAGTTTTTGTCTGAGAAACTCTTTATCTCTTCTTCTATCCTGAATGATAGCCTTGCTGGATAAAGAATTCTTGGCTGCACATTTTTCCCTTTCAGGACTTTGAATATATCATGCCAATCTCTTCTGGTCTGCAAAGTTTCTGCTGAAAAATCAGCTGATAGCCTTATGGAATTTTCCTTGTATGTAACTGTCTTCTTTTGCTGCATTTAAAATTCTCTCTTTATCACTACTTTTTGCCATGAAATGACTATGTGTCTTGGTGTGTAACTCCTTGGGTTGATTTTGTTGGGGGCTCTCTGTGTCATCTTTATCTGGATTTCTGTTTCCTTCCCCAGGTTAGGGAAGTATTCAGCTATTTACTCAAATTTTCTCCCTCTTTCTTTTTCCTTCTGGGATCCCTATAATGTGGATGTTGTTATGCTTGATTGTGTTTCTGGGTTCTCTTAATATATTCTCGTTTCTTATTGTTTGTTTGTTTTTTTTTTCCTGTCTCATGTTCAGCTTGACTATTTTCTATTACTTTGTCCTCCAGGTTGCTGATCGATTCTTCTCCTTCCTCTAATCTATTTATTCCCTCAAGGGTATTTTTAATTTCAGTTGAGTTCTTTAACCCTGATTGGTTCTGTTTTATGTTTTCTATCCCTTTATTGAGGGTCTCACTGAGGTCTTTCACTCCTTTCTCAAGTCCAGTGAATATCTTCATGACCATGACTTTAAATTCTCTATCAGGCATGTTACTTATCTCTTTTTCATTTATCTCTCTTGCTATGATTTTGTCTTCTTTGTTTGGGGACCTATTCCTTTGTCTCCTCATTTTGTCTGTCTGTGTCTGTTTCTATGTGATTGGCAATTGAGCTGTGTCCCCTGCTCTTGAAAGTAGTGGCCCTATGAAGAGGTCCTTTAGTGCCCTGAAATGCAATGTCCCCTTTTCATCAGAATCTGTTGTTTCAGGGGTGCCTCCTAGGTGTGTTGTGTATACTCTACTATTGTGACTTCAGTCCAGATGTCTGCAGTGACTCTTTGCCTTTTGCGGGCAGGGTTTGTTGCCTATGTTCTTAGTGGGTCAGTCTGGGGCCACCTTAGGCTTGAGTTCAGTCAGACCAGGCATTTGCCAGAGATGCAGTAGCACCAAGTTGCAGGATGCTCTCCCAGTGTTATTCCCTGAGCTGCTTTCTTTGGGGGTCAGAGCTTGAAGTCAGACCAGATGTCTGCCTGCAGCCTAACGCTGTGGCCACAGTCTGACTGTATGTGTGTTTGGTTTTCTTCCCCTTTCTCCAGGGCAGTAGTTGCTTTGGGAAGGTGCTGGCCCCTGCTGGGGCTGCTTTCTCACTCTCACATCCTCTTTGGACGGACGCCTGCCCAGGGCATGTTGGATGAAGTGGGTCTGCAGGAAAATATAGGGGTGTGTTATATAGTGCCAGCAAGGTATGTGGTTTTCACCTGTGGTAGGGGAACTTCTGGAAAACTCTTGGCGAGGCTAGGGTGGAGGGGGCAGGTCCACAAGAGTGTGGGTGTAGAGTGCACAGTTGGGTATAGAGTGTTTGCACTGTGCTGGTTTCTGCAGCTGTCCGTATAGCTAGGTTGGGGAGTAGGGGATGATACGGTACCTGCCAATTCTTTTGTTCTCCTAAAGATCCCCACCCCCTCCAACACAAGCTCTGATATTAGCAAACAAATGTCCTTCCTGTATTCCTTAGGTGTTTTTCAAACTGCTGCTTCTATGCTGTACCTCAGTCATGCTGTTTGTTACACTGTCTCTTTAAAGGTGAGGACTCAGGTTCCTATAGCCTTCCACCTCTCTCAGAGCTAAACCTGCTGGTTTTTAAAGTTTCAGGTGTTAAGCCCCACTGATTATAAAAATTCAAAAGTTAGTCTCCTCTGGTTTTCAAAGACAAATGTTATGGGGATTTGTCTTCCCAGTGCAGGTCCCCCATGCCTGGGGGTGCCTGGTATGAGGTCTGCTCCTCTCCCTTCGTGACCATGATGTCCTTCCCTCCTAAGGACAGTCTTGTAGGTCACTTTGACTTCCAACCATGTTTCTGCCCTTTTCAACATGGCCTCTTCTCTACATTTAGCTGTGAAGAGTTTGTTCTTCCAGTCTTCAGGTTGTTTTCTGGGTTATGTATACTGATGTGGGTGTTATTTAGGTTTATCTGTGAGACATGGTGAGCCTAGAATCCCCCTACTCCACCATCTTCCTTGGAAATCCATGATTTTTCATTTTCATGACTTCTTTCATCATGGGTCTTCAATGGAGAATTTACTCTGCCACTTAAGGGTCCTGGAGTATGTCACATGAATTTTATGGACTGGGGTAGTGACAGAAATGAGCATTTATTGAATATATACTCTATGTCAGGCAGTTTGCCTAGCCAGCTCTATTTATTTAGATATTTGATTTGATATGTCCCTGGAACAAAGTCTCTTGCTAGGTAGTATCTATAACCCTGTTCTCCTTATGCAGAAACTGGATTTCTAAGAAAATATTAGTAAGTATTCTAAACCAATTTTTAATATAGCCAAAGTTGTACTTAATTAAAATATTTAGGAAAATGATGCCAAAAATAAAAGTATAGCTCATCACATAGTGATACACTGGTACATACTTTATCTAAGTAAACCAAGGAAGGAGGGAAGCCAGTATCCACAGCACACAGTGGGATTACTTTACAAGAACACAGGAAGTATTCTGGTATATTGTAAGAGGTACAGAGCTAAACTGATGCAACTGTGTCTGATCAAAACCTGTAGGGATGTGGAATTCAGTTTGAATTTTTCTTCATCTAGTTTCCCATGGGCAGAATCTCAGTCTTGGGAATCTCTCCTTAGTTGGCCTAGTTGCTCCCTCCTTTAGGGACATCTGAATAGTTTGGCCAACAAGAAGCCTACAGATGACCTGGTCTCAGTTCAGATTCCTCATTATAGGACCCTGTGTGGTACATAGGTCTCCGTATCATGGTTAGTCTTTATCTGTTTCCTTAATCACCAAATTATCCATTTTCTCCAAAACGTATTTCCAGAAAATAACTTGGCATTCCTTTTTTTGATGATATGAGAATAGGCAGTGGATGTGTTACATGTCTACATATTAGCTACACTTATTCTGCAATGGGATTGAAAATTCGGATAGATTGAGCAAGGCAAACATTTTCTTCTTCCCACCCAACTCCAAATAAAATAGATTTGGGGGTGGTTTTCTTTGTGTTTTTTTAATATTACAAAAGTTTACTATATAGGGAAAGGAGGTATTTGCAGTACTCCCTGTGAGAAGACACTGATGATTTTGACTTAAGGAATGGTCTTGGATTTGTAATAAGAGCTGGTTTCGATGCTTGGAAAGTCCCTAAACCTCTTCAAACTTGTTTCTTCATCTGTAAACTGGTGGTAATACTATTGGAGGTTTCTATTTTACTGAGAATTGTATAATAAAAAATTAACAGTAAAAGTGGAAAAAAATGTTGGTGAAAGTGCTTCGAAAACTCTGAAGCACTGTAATTAAGTTTTATGCTAATATTCAAAAAGGGGGGTAAGGATAAATAGGAGAAGCACACAGGATTTTGAGGGCAGTGAAAATACTCTGTATGATATTATAATGATGGATCCATGTCATTATATATTTGTCCATACCTATAGGATGTACAGCCTCAAAAGTGAACCAGAAATTATGCACATTGATTATAATATGTCGGTGGATAACAAATGTACTATTCTGGTGGACGATGTTGCTAATAGAGTAGGCAATGCACATGTGGGGATGGGGCATATTGGAAATCTCTGTACCATCATCTTAATTTTGCTGTTAAGATAAAAATGTTTTAAAAGTAAAGTCTTTAAAAACTAACAAAACACAACTATCTCCTAATGTGGGTGCCACCTGCATCCTGAACTGGGATCACAGGGGTTGTTTCTTCTTTGCTCTGGCATATCTGGAGCCATGAAGCACTCAGAAAACTGTCGAATGAATGTGCTATAAAGCGCTACAACTTTGTATTTTAAAATTGCCAGGCAACATTATCTTCTAAGGTCTCTCTGAAAGGAGAACCAGGCAATACCATACCTATCAGCAAGCTACTTTTTGCCTGTTTTAGATAAGTGCAATGGTGCTCTTAAAAATAAAACAACCAAAAGAACACAAGTTCATTATAGCAAAATCAGAAAATATAAGCAATAAGTCTATCCACAAATAGTCATTCTTAATCTGATACATACCCTTCTAGTTTTTTAGGTATATACATTTTTTGTTTCTAGGTACTAAATCACACATTCTTTTAAAATATTTTTAACATTTTATTATTTTTGAGAGGGGGAGGTGGAGGAGTAGAGAGAGAGGAGTTACAGGCTCCAGGCTCTGAGCTGTCAGCACAGAGTCCAACACAGGGCTCAAACCCACGAGCCCTGAGATTATGACCTGAGCCCAATTCGGACTCTCAACTGAGTCACCCAGGTGCCCCAATCACACATTTAAAAAAAAATAACTTTATTACTTAATGACATATCATGAATATATTTCCTAGTTAATAAAACTACATATGCATTTAAAACCTTTTTCCACCTTTATGAAGGTATAATTGACAAAAATATAAGATATTTAAAATGTACAAAATGATGATCTGCTATACATTGTGAAAGGATTATTCCTAGCCATCACCTCACATATTTACTTTATGTGTGAGATCATTTAACCTCTGTTAGCAAATTTTAATTATACAATATAGTGTTATCAACTATAGTCACCAATTATACATTAGGTCCTCACACCCTAATTCATCTTACTTGCAAACGTGATGGGTGTGCACAAAGAGACAATGAATCTGTGAACATTAACTCATGGGCAGGAGGGAAAGGGGGTTTTGAAGACAGACGGTGTTAGGGGTTTGGGTCAATATAAGCCAAAATCCTGGCCCCGCCGGGCAGTTGGATGATAACTGCAAACAGGAGGCTCCAGGTCTGTTTACTTAGCCAGCCCAGGGGATAAGACAGAGAACATGCTGCCTCAGGGTTAACAAGGCACCTTTCTTTTGCTAATTAGCTCTCTCTGGGCAGCTTCACCCACAGCTGTCTATAGCCCTATTTACCTGTTTCCCTATTTTGGTCCTTCCTTCCAGTGAAAGCAGCTTTCTGCTACAGTACTAAATTGCCAGACATTTTTGCCCTGAATACCTAATACCTTTGCACAGGGGCCTTTGCCCCTCCCTGTCTATCCTGGGGGACTTGGCCCTGCCCCCTCTATACTTATTTACCTGATTTTGTTTACTCAAACTTGGGTGTGAGCATCCTATGACTTTGTAATTCTTTTTGCCTCGTTACTCCAGGTTCATCCATGTCATTACAAATGGTGAAAATTCCTTTAAGGTTGAGTATTGCTCCATTTTTATTTATGTATATACCACATTTTCTTTGTCCATTGTGTATCAGTGAAGAGTTAAGCTTTCATATCTTGGCTATTTTGAATAATGTTTCAATGAACATGGAAGTACGTATAATTGTGTGAGATAATAATTTCATTTCCTTTGGAGGTATACCCAGAAGTGAGATTACTGGATCATATTGTAGTTTTATTTTTAATTTTTTGAGGAACCTCCATACTGCTTTCCATAGTGGTTGTACCAGTTTACATTTCACCAACAGTACAAAGGTTTCCTCTTCTCTGTATCCTCACCAGCATTTGTTATCTCTAGTCTTCTTGATAAACAGGTATGATGTGATCTCATTGTGGTTTTGATTTGCATTTCCTTTATGATGATTAATTATGTTGAACACCTTTTTATGTACCTGTTGTCCATTTGTAGGTCTTTGAATAAATGTTTATTTCAGTCTTTTGCCTATTTAAAAAAATTTTTTAATATTTATTTTTGAGAGAGAGACAGAATGTGAGCAGGGGAGGGGCAGAGGGAGAGGGAGACACAGAATCTGAAGCAGGCTCCAGGCTCCGAGCTGTCAGCACAGAGCCTGACGCGGGGCTCGAACTCATGAACTACAAGATCATGACCTGAGCCGAAGTCAGATGCTTAACTGACTGAGCCACCCAGGCACCCCTTGCCTATTTTTTAATTAGGTTATTTGGGTTTTTCCTATTGAGTTGAATGAGTCCCTTGAATATTTTGGATATAAACCTTTTATGTGTTATGTGGTTTACAAGTATTTTCTTCTATTGCATGGGTTGCATTTTCATTTTCTTGATGGTTTTCTTTGCTGCACAGAAGTTTTTCAGTTTGATGTAGTTCCACTTGTTTGGTTTTGCTTTTGTTGTCTTTGTTTTTAGTGTCGTTCAAAAACTTACTGCCAGGACCAATCAAGGTGCTTACTTCCTATGTTTTCTTCTAGGAGTTTTATGGTTCAGGTATTCAAGTCTTTAATCTATTTTGAGTTGAGTTATGTGTATAGCATAAGATAGGGGGTCCAGTTTCATTCATTTACATGTAGCTATAGAGTTTTTTCAACACAAGTTTTTGTGGCTCCTTTCCTGAAATTTGACTATATATAATGAGTTTATCTTTGGGCTCTCTATTCTGTTCCATTGATCTATGTGTTTTTTATGCCAACACCATACTGTTTTGATTACCCTAGCTTTGTTAAATTGTTTGAAATCAGGAATGACTTCAACTTTGTTCTTTTCCCCTCAAGATTTTTTGGCTGTTTGGAGTCTTTAGTTCTGTGCAAATTTTTGGATTTTTTTTTCTATTTCTGTGAAAAATGCTGTCAGAATTTTGATAGATTGAATTGAATCTATAGATTGCTTTGAGTACTGTAGACTTTTTTTTTTTTAAAGCTCTTTTCAACGTTTATTTATTTTTGGGACAGAGAGAGACAGAGCATGAACGGGGGAGGGGCAGAGAGAGAGGGAGACACAGAATCAGAAACAGGTTCCAGGCTCTGAGCCATCAGCCCAGAGCCTGACGCGGGGCTCGAACTCCCGGACCGCGAGATCGTGACCTGGCTGAAGTTGGACGCTTAACTGACTGCGCCACCCAGGCGCCCCTACTGTAGACTTTTTAACAGTGTTAATCATTCCAATCCATGGACATGGGATATCTTTTTTTTTTAATAAAAATTTTTTTAATATATATAATTTATTGTCAAGTTAGCTAACGGTGTATACCGTGTGCTCTTGGTTTCGGGGTATATTCCCATGATTCATCACTTACATACAATGCCCAGTGCTCATCCCAACAAGTGCACTCCTCAATGCCCATCACCCATTCCCTCCCTGCCACCATCAACCATCAGTTTGTTATCTGTATTTAAAAGTCTCCTATGGTTTGTCTCCCTCTCTGTTTGAAACTATTTTTTCCCCTTTCTTTCCCCCGTGGTCTTCTGTTAAGTTTATCAAGTTCCACTTATGAGTGAAAAGATATGATATCTGTCTTTCTCTGACTGACTTATTTCATTTAGCATAACACCCTCCAGTTCCATCTATGTTGCTACAAGTGACAGGATTTCATTCTTTCTCATTGCTAAGTAGTATTTCATTGTATATATAAACCATATCTTCTTTATCCATTCATCAGTTGATAGACATTTGGGCTTTTTCCATAAATTGGCTATTGTTGAAAGCACTGCTATAAACATGGGGGTACATGTATGCCTATGAATCAGCACTCCTGTATCCTTTGGATAAGTTCTTGTAGAGTTATTGCTGGGTCATAAGGTAGTTCTATTTTTAATTTTTTGAAGAACCTCCACACTGCTTTCCAGAGTGGCTGCACCAGTTTGCATTCCCACCAAAAGTGCAAGAGGGTTCCCATTTTCTTCACATCCTTGCCAACATCTGTTGTTTCCTGAATTGTTAATTTTAGCCACTCTTACTGGTATGAGGTGGTATCTCAGTGTGGTTTTGATTTATATTTCCCTGATGATGACTGGTGTTGAACATCTTTTCATGTGTCTGTTGGCCATCTGGTGATCTTATTTGGAAAAGTGTCTATTCATGTCTTCTGCCCATTTCTTCACTGGGTCGTTTGCTTTTTGGGTGTTGAGTTTGGTAAGTTTGTTATAGATTTTGGATACTAACTTTTACCTGATATGTCATTTACAAATACCTGTTCCCATTCTGTTGGTTGCCTTTTAGTTTTGTTGATTGTTTCCTTTGCAGTGCAGAAGATTTTTATCTTGATGAGGTCCCAATAGTTTATTTTTGCTTTTATTTCCCTTGCCTTTAGAGACGTGTTGAGCAAGAAATTATTGTGGCTGAGGTCAAAGAGGTTGTTGCCTGTTTTCTCTTCTAAGTTTTTGATGGCTTCGTCTCACATTTAGGTCTTGTATCCATTTTGAGTTATTTTTGTGTGTGGTGTAAGAAAGCGGTCTAGTTTCATTCTTCTGCATGTTGCTATCCAGTTCTCCCAGCACGATTAGCTAAAGAGACTCTTTTCGGGGCGCCTGGGTGGCTCAGTTGGTTGAGCGTCTGACTTTAGCTCCGGTCATGATCTCATAGTCTGTGAGTTAAAGCCCTGCATCGGGCTCTGTGCTGACAGCTCAGAGCCTGGAGCCTGCTTCGGATTCTGTGTCTCCCTCTCTCTCTGCCCCTCTCCCGCTCATGCTCTGTCTCTCTCTGTTTCTCAAAAATGAATAAACATTTAAAAAAAAAAGCCTCTTCTTTCCATTGTATACTCTTTCCTGCTTTGTCAAAGATTAGTTGGCCATACATTTGTGGGTCCAATTCTGGGTTCTCTGTTCTATTCCTTGGTTTGTGTCTGTTCTTGTGCCAGTACTATACTGTCCTGATGAGCCTTGTAGAGAGGCTAAAGCCCAGGATTGTGATGCCTCCCACTTTGGTTTTCTTTTTCAACATAACTTTGGCTATTCAGGGTCTTTTGTGGTTCCATATAAATTTTAGGATTGTTTGTTCTAGCTTTGAGAAGAAACCCAGTGCAATTTTGATTGGGATTGCATTGAATATGTAGATTGCTTTGGGTAGCATTGACATTTTAACAATATTTGTTCTTCCAATCCGTGAGCATGGAATTTGTTTCCATTTCTTTGTGTCTTCTTCAATTTCCTTCATAAGTTTTCTGTAGTTTTCAGCATGTAGATCTTTACATCTTTGGTTAGGTTTATTCCTAGGTATTTTATGGTTCTTGGTGCAATTGTAAACATGACTGATTTCTTGATTTCTCTTTCTGTTGTTTTATTATTGGTATATAGAAATGCAACTGATTTCTGTCATCAACTTTGTATCCTGTGACTTTGCTGAATTCATATGTATCAGTTCTAGTAGCTTTTTGGTGGAGTCTTTTGATTTACCATCTAGAGTATTATGTCATCTGTGAAAAGTGAAAGTTGACTTCTTTGCCAATTGGAATGCCTTTTATTTCATTTGTTGTCTGATTGCTGATGCTAGGACTTCCAACACTATGTTAAACAACAGTGGTGAGAGTGGACATCCCAGCTGTATTCCTAATCTCAGACAGAAAGCTCTCAGTTTTTCCCCGTTGAGGATGATATTAGCTGTGGGCTTTTCATATACGGCTTTTATGATGTTGAGGTATGTTCCTTCTATCCCAACTTTCTTGAGGGTCTTTATTAAGAAAGGATGCTGTATTTTGTCAAATACTTTCTCTGCATCTATTGACAGGATCATATGGTTCTTACCCTTTCTTCCATTCAAGTGATGTATCACTTTGATTGATTTGCGAATATTGAACCAGCCCTGCAGCACAGGAATGAATCCCACTTGATCGTGGTGAATAATCTTTTGATACACTGTTGAATTTGATTTGCTAGTATCTTGTTGAGAATGTTTGCATCCATATTCATCAGGGATATTGGTCTGTTATTCTGCTTTTTAGTGGGGTCTCTGTCTGGTGTGGGAATCAAGGTAATGCTGGCTTCATAGAATGAGTCTGGAAGCTTTCCTTCCATTTTTATTTTATAGAACAGCTTGAGAAAGACAGATATTAACTCTGCTTTAAATGTCTGGTAGAATCTCTCTGGAAGCCATCTTGCCAAGGACTCTTATTTGTTGGGGGATTATTGATAACGGATTCCATTTTTTTGCTTGGTATGGGTCTGTTAAAATTTTCTATTTCTTTCTGTTTGAGTTTTGGTAGTGTGTGGGTGTCTAGGAATTTGTCCATTCCCTCCAAGTTGTCCAGTTTGTTAGCATATAATTTTTCATAGTATTCTCTGATAATTGTTTGTATTTTTGTGGTGTTGGTTGTGATCTGTCTTCTTTCATTCGTGATTTTATCTATTTGGGTCCTCTCTCTTTTTGAGAAGTCTGGCTAGGGGTTTATCAATTTTATTTTTTCAAAAAGCCAGCTCTTAGACTCATCTGTTCAACTGTTTGTTTTTCTTTTGGATTCTATATTGTTTATTTCTGCTCTATTCTATTATTTCTCTTCTGCTGACTTTGTGGTTTCTTTGCTATTCTGCATCTAGGTACTTTAAGTGTGCTGTTAGATTTCGTATTTGGAATTTTTCTTGTTTCTTGAGATAGGCCTGGATTGCAATGTATTTTCCTCTTAGGACTGCCTTTGCTGCATCCCAAAGGGTTTAGACTGTCATGTTTTCATTTTGATTTGCTTCCATATATTTTTTAATTTCTTCTTTAATTGCCTGGCTGACCCATTCATTCTTTAGTTGGATGTTTTTTAACCTCCATGCATTTGGAGGAGTTCCAAATTTTTTCTTGTGGTTGATTTCAAGTTTCATAGTGTTGTGATCAGAAAATATGCATGGTATGCTCTCGATTCTTTTATATTAATTGAGGGCTCTTTTTGTGACTCAGCATGCGATCTATCTTGGAGAATGTTCCATGTGCACTTGAGAAGAATGTGTATTCTGCTTTTGGGTGAAAAATTCTGAATACCTGTCAAGTCCATCTGGTCCAGTGTATCATTCAAGGCCATTGTTTCTTTATTGATTTTTGCCTAGATGACCTGTCCATTGTTGTAAGTGGAGTATTAAAGTTCCCTGCAATTAATTTATTCTTATCGATAAGATTGCTTATATTTGTGATTAATTGACTTATGTATTTGGGTGCCGCCAAGTTGGGAGCATAAAATTTACAATTATTAGCTCTTCTTGATGGATCAATACCATAATTATGATATAATTCCCTTCTTCATCTCTTGTTCCAGCCTTTAGTTTAAAATCTAGTTTGTCTGATATAAGTATGGCTACACCAGCTTTATTTTGATTTCCAGTAGCAAAATAGAGGGTTCTCCATCCCCTCACTAAATCTGAAGGTGTCCTCAAGTCTAAAATGGGTCTCTTGTTGACAGCATATAGATGGATCTGGTTTTTTATCCATTCTGATAACCTAGGTCTTTTGCTTGGGGCATTTAGTCCATTTACATTCAGAGTTATTACTGAAATATATGGATTTAGTGTCATTGTGTTATCTGTAGGTTTCATGCTTGTGGTGATGTTTCTGGTCCTTTGTAATCTTTGTAGCATTCCACTTACAGAGTTCCCCTTAGGATCTCTTTGTAGGGCTGGGTTAGTGGTCATGAACTCCTTCAGTTTTTGTTTGTCTGGGGAAGCCTTTATCTCTCCTTCTATTCTGAATGATAGCCTTACTGGATAAAGGATTCTTGGCTGCATATTTTTCCTATTCAGCACATTGAATATTTTCTGCCACTCCCTCCTGGCCTGCCAAGTTTCAGTGGATAGGTCTGCCACTACCCTTATGTGTCTACCTTTGTAAGTTAAGGCCCACTTGTCCCTAGCTGCTTTCAGATTTCTCTCTTTATCTGTATTTTGCCAGTGTCACTATGATATCCTGTGGAGAAGATCTATTCCTGTTAAATCTGAAGGGAGTTCTCTGTGCCTCCTGGATTTGGATATCCATTTCCTTCTCCAGGTTAGGGAAGTTCTCAGCTATAATTTGTTCAAGTAGACCTTCTGCCCCTTTCTCTCTCTCTTCTTCTGGAACTTCTGTGATACAGATATTATTACATTTCATTGAATCACTTAGTTCTTTAATTCTCCCTTCATGGTCTAGTATTTACTTATCTCTTTCTCGGCTTCATTTTCCATAATTTTATCTTCTATTTCACTTAATCTCCCCTCTGCCTCCTCCATCCTACTGTCACTGCATCTAGTTTATCTTGCACCTCATTTACAACATTTATTAATTTGTAGTGACTATTTATCAGGTCCTTGATCTCTGCAGTAATAGATTCTCTGCTGTCATCTGTGCTTTTTTCAAGCCCATCTATTAATCTTATGACTATTATTCTAAATTCTCACTCAGTTATATTTTTATATCTGTTTTGAGCAATTCTCTAGCTGTCATTTATCCCTGGAATTTCTTTTGAGAATTCTTCCATTTCATCACATTGGCTAGTTTTCTGTCCCTTATGTGTTTTAATAGCTTGTTATGTGTCCTGCACCTGTGATCACTACTATATTAAAAAGGGATCATATGGGGCGCCTGGGTGGCGCAGTCAGTTAGGCGTCCGACTTCAGTCAGGTCACGATCTCGCGGTCCGTGAGTTCGAGCCCCGCGTCAGGCTCTGGGCTGGTGGCTCGGAGCCTGGAGCCTGTTTCCGATTCTGTGTCTCCCTCTCTCTCTGCCCCTCCCCTGTTCATGCTCTGCCTCTCTCTGTCCCAAAAATAAATAAAAAACGTTGAAAAAAAAAAAGGGATCATATGCTGTTCAGGGCTTGGCTCTTTAGGAGGTGTTTTTGGAGTGTGTTTCATGCTCTCTGTTGTTATGACTCTAGTTGCTTTATCTCCCTACTCATAGTGGTGGTTTGAACCTTCCACCAGTTGTGCTTTGATTTGTTCATTGAAATATATCTGGAAAAGTTTAAATAAGATGGGGGAGGTGATGGAAAAGGCCTTATCCCATACAAAGAGAGAAATGACAGAGGCAGGGAAAAAAAAAAGAAAAAAAAAATTGAGCAGGCAGAAAATCAGAGAACCTATATAGCTTAGTCCAGAGAGAGAGAGAGAGAGAGAGAGAGGAAAATAAAGAAGGAGATACAGAAGAGGTGTAAAAAGAATAGATTAAAAAAGTCTGCTTAAACAAGCCAAAAACCAGAACAACCAGAACAACCAGACTAGA
Organism: Herpailurus yagouaroundi; assembly: GCF_014898765.1. Taxonomy (NCBI): domain Eukaryota; kingdom Metazoa; phylum Chordata; class Mammalia; order Carnivora; family Felidae; genus Herpailurus; species Herpailurus yagouaroundi. The sequence continues at coordinate 18,632,440 of NW_024412428.1, read as the reverse complement.
GAAGGGAAGAAATAAGAGGAAGAAAAGGAAGAAAAAAAATGTGTGTGTGTGTGTGTGTGTGTGTGTGTGTGTGTGTGTGTATACACACATAAAACAAGAATTGACCAAGAATCAAATCAGAGAATGCAAAACCACTGGGCTGATATCTGATGGTGACTTGGAACTGGTGGCTGCCCTGGTCTGGAGGAGGGGCTGTCTGGTTCTGTCAGTGTCAATCTTGCCTGTTAGATATGCAGTTACCAGGCACAGAGGGGAGGGGGCATGGTTTGGGGTAAGCGGTCCCACCTCCACTGTGGGCCCATTGTCCATTCCCTGAAATCCCACCTTGTTGGTGATGGGTAAAAAAATGGCGACACACCCCTGTCTCTCCTCCCCACGCTGGGTGTCCCAAACCACTCTGTTCAGGCCATTTTCACAGTGGCCTGAGTGGGCCAGTTCTGTTCCACTCCACAGTCTCCCATGCCTCCCAGGTGCTTTGCTGGGATTCAAATCCTGATGCCTTAAAAGATCCTGGGGCTGGCTCCCCCTCCTTTCCAGGCACACGAACAGGGCTGAAAAAGCCTCACAATGAGAAATTAGCTCTTTCTCCATTTCCCAGTCTGTGGTTTTTCTCTTGTCCAAATGTAATCCTACACTTCCACAGCCTCTCCTTCTCTTTCTGTTGTCTCCACAGAAGGAGATCCCTCCCCTCCATTCCTATGCTGCCCATTTTATCTCTCCCGGTTTTCAATCATGCACCTAGGTCCCATCACATTGTCCCCGTGGGCCCCTGGAGATGTTTCTGTCAGTCTGTAGCCAGGATTCCTAGAATTCCAAGTCTTCTCACCTCAATACTGCTGTGTTTGAGGGACGAGGGAGCTTCAGGTCCCCCTACTTCTCCACCATGTTCAGCATATCTTTCCATTTAATTATGTCTTCTTGAACATCTTTCATCAGTGTCTTGTAGTTTTCAATGTGCAGATCTTTCACCTCAGTGGTTATACTTATTCTTAAGTATCTAATTTCCTTTTAACCCTTTTGTAAATAAGATTTTTTCTTGATTTCTACTCCCCATAGTTGTTGGTATTATAGAAACACAACTGATTTTTATATGTTAATTTTGTATCCTACAACTTTGATTCAAACAATAAAATTGGTCATTAGTTCTAACAGTTTTTTGGTGGACTCTTTAGCATTGTCTCTATATAAGATAATATCATCTGCAAATACATACTGTTGGACTTCCTTTCCAGTTTGGATGCCTCTTATTTCTTTTTCTTACTTGATTTCTCTGACTGGGACTTTTGGTGAAATGTAGAATAAAAGTGGGGAGAGTAGGCACCCTTGTCCTGTTTCTGATCTTAGAAAAAAAAAAGCTTTCATAATTTCACTGTTGAGTATGATGTTAGCTGTGTGTTTATGGACTTTATTATGTTGAGGTACATTCCCTTTACATCCAGTTTGTTGAGAGTTTTTATCATGGAAAGGGTATTGGGTTTTGTGAAATGCTTTATCTACATCTTTTGAGATGATCATGTTTTTTATCCTTCATTTTATTAATGTAATGTATTACACTTATTGATTTGCAGATAGTGAACCATAGTCACATCCCTGGAATAAATCCCATTTAGACACAGCGTATGATCTTTTTAATATATTGGTTTATTCAGTTTGCAAATGTTTTACTGAGGAAATTTGCATCCACATTCATCAAGAATATTGGCCTGTGGAGTTCTTTTCTTATGATGTCCTTATCTGGCTTTGGTATCAGGATAATGCTGGCCTCTTAAAATAGTTTGAAAGTATTTCCTCCTATTTTTGGAAGAGTTTGAGATTGTTATTAATTCTTTATTTTTTTTTAATTAATATTTATTTATTTTTGAGAGACAGAGAGCACGAATGAGAGAGGGGCAGAGAGAGACACACACAAAATCTGAAGTATCTCCAGGCTTTGAGCTGTCAGCACAGAGCCTGATACGGGGTTCAAACCTGTAAACTGTGAGATCATGACCTGAGTTGAGCTGGACACTTAACCAACGGAGCCACCTTGGCGCCCCTTTACTTTTTTATTTCAAGTATAATTAACATACAGTGTTCGTGTCTGGTGTACAATATAACGATTCAATACTTCTATACGTTTCTCAGTGCTCATCAATATAAGTGTACTCTTACTCCCCTTTATCTGTTTCAAATTCCCACCAACCTCCCCTCTGACAACCACCAGTTCTTGTGTTTGAGTCCAGGTTTTTGTTTGTTTTTTTCTTTGTGTTGTTTCTTAAATTCCACATAGAGGGAAATTATATGGTGTTTGTTTTTTCTGACTTATTCCACTTATTTATACCCTCCAGGTTCTCCATGTCATTGCAAATGACAAGATAGCATTCTTTTTTAATGGCTGAATAATATTCTATTGTATATATACACCACATCTTCTTTATCCATGCATCTGTCAGTGGACACTTGGGTTGCTTCCATAATTTGGCTATCGTAAATAATGTTGTAGTAAACATAGGAATATGTATATCTTTTCAAATTAGTCTTTTCATTTTCTTTGTGTAAATACTGATAGTGGAATTACTGGATCATATAGGAATTCTATTTTTAATTCTGGGGGGAACTCCATACTGTTTTCCACAGTGGCTGCACCAATTTGCATTACTATCACCAGTACACATGGGTTCCTGTTTCTCCATGTTCTCACCAACACATGTTATTTCCTGGCATTTGTATTTTAGGCATTCTGACAGGTATAAAGTGATAGCTCATTGTGATTTTATTTTGTACTTCCCTGATGGTTAGTGACCTTGAGTGTCTTTTCCTGTGTTTTTGGCCACCTGTATGTCTTCTTCGAAGAAGACATACATGTCTTCTGCCCCTTTTTAAGTTGGATTATTCATTATTTTGGGTGTTGAGTTGTATCAGTTCTTTATATATTTTGGATATTAACTCCTTATCAGTCATAACATTTGTTTCTCCCATGCAACAGGTTGCCTTTTTGACTTATTGATAGTTTCCTTTGCTGTGCACAAGGCTTTTACATTAGTGCAGTTCCAATAGTTTATTTTTGCTTTTGTTTCTCTTGTCTGAGCACAAAGAAAATTGTCGCTATGGCCAGTGTCACAGAAATTATTGTCTATGTTCTCTTCTAGGATATTTGTAGTTTCAGGTCTTAATTTAGGACTTTAATCCCATTGTGAGTTTATTTTTGTGAATGGTGTAAGAAAGTGGTCCAGTTTCATTCTTTTGCATGTAGCTGTCCAGTTTTCCTAGCACCATTTGTTGAAGAGATGGTCTTTTCCTTATTGCATATTATTCCTTTCTTGTAGATTAATTGACCCTGTAAGTATGGATTTATTTCTGGGATCTCTATTTTGCTACATTGGTTTATGTGTCTATTTTTGTGCCATTACCATACTGTCTTGATTACTACAGCTTTGTAGTATATTTTGGCTTTTTTCTTATTTATTTATTTATTTATTTTCTTATTTATTTACTTTAGTTATTTAATTATCTTACAGTACAATATTGGTTTCAGAAGTAGAATTCAGTGATTCATCACTTACATACAACATCCAGTGCTCATCACAAGTGTCCTCCTTAATGCCCATCACCCATCCACCTCCCTCCATGGACCCTCAGTTTGTTCTCTATCATTGAGTTTGTGGTTTAGTTTCTTTCTCTTCTCTTTTTATCACCCTTCCCATATGTCCATCTGTTTTGTTTCTTAAATTCCACATATGAGTGAAATTATATGAGATTTGTCTTTTTCTGACTGACTTCATTTGCTTAGCCTAATACACTCTAGCTCCATCCACATCATTGCACATAGAAAGATCTCATTGTTGTTGTTTTTTGATGGCTGAGTAGTATTCCATTGAATATATATATACATATACCGCATCTTCTTTTTCCATTCATCAGTTGATGGACATTTGGGCTCTTGCTATAGTTTGGCTATTGTTGATAAAGCTGCTATATACATTGGGGTGTATGTACTCCTTCAAATCTATTTTTGTATCCTTTGGGTAAATACCTAATAGTGCAATTTCTGGATCATAGGGTAGTTCTATTTTTTATTTTTTGAGGAACTTCCATACTGTTCTCCAGAGTGGCTGCACCATTTTGCATCCCTACCAGCAGTGCAAGAAGGTTCCCCTTTCTTTGCATCCTTGCCAACATTTGGTGTTTCCTTGAGTTATTAATTTTAGCCACTCTGACAGGTGTGAGGTGATACCTCATTGTGGTTTTGATTTGTATTTCCCTGATGATGAGTGATGTTGAACATCTTTTCATGTGTCTGTTAGCCATCTGGATGTCATCTTTGGATTAGTGTCTATTCATGTCTTCTGCCCATTTCTTCACTGGGTTGTTTTTTGGGTGTTGAGTTTGATAAATTCTTTATAGATTTTGGATACCAGCCCTTTATCAGTTATGTTCTTTGCAAATATCTTCTCTCATTCTGTAGGCTGCCTTTTAGTTTTGTTGATTGTTTCCTTCTGTAGTATATTTTGAAATCTCAGATTGTGCTATCTTCAGCTTTGTTGTTCTTTCTCAAGATTGCTTTGGCTCTTCAGGATCATTTGTGGTTCCATACAAGTTTTAGGATTGTTTGCTCTAGTTCTGTGAAAAATGTTGTTGGTATTTTCATAGGAATTGCATTGAATCTATTGATTACTTTGGTTAGTATGGACATTAAAAAAAATTATTCATGTTTGAGAGAGAGAGAGACAGAGCATTAGCAGGGGAGGGGCAGAGAGAGAGAGAGACCCAGAATCCGAAGCAGGCCCCAGGCTCCGAGCTGTCAGCACAGAGCCCAACGTGGGGCTCAAGCCCACGAACCACGAGATCATGACCTGAGCCAAAGTCAGACGCTCAACTGACTGAGCCACCTAGGTGCCCCAAAATTATTTTTCTATTATACTTGATGAATCGTTACCAATTTTCACAAATACTTGAAATGTGAAGTCTCAAAGCTATTGTGCAACAAAGTCTCATAAAGTAGTAGGTCTTTTGATAAATTTAGAAATAATTGATACTAGATTTCAAAGTACGTGGAAGATTGTTTCCCACCAGAGATTTCCCTTCCATCCAACTATATCTGGTATTCTCTTAGCCTGAAAGTCCCTGTCTCCTTCTTCAAATGTTATCTCCCCCTCGAGAAGCCTTCCCAGACTCCCTCCACCAGAGAAGTTTTTACTTTCCTTCTATCCTCACTAACCACTAATGCTACAATGAGTGGTTTGCATATTATTCCCCCTGCTTGACTCTGAGCATCTTGAGGTAAAAAACTCAAGGCCTGGTCCTCTCTGGACCTTCTATGTTAGTGGCACACATGCCTACCAATGGCCCATTGATGTATCACCTATTTCCCATTTCTGTGCTCTTGCTCATATTTCATTCTCCAATATTCTCAATCTCCTCAGTAATCTGTGTTTCCTGCACAACTGATTGTCTTTCCCTCTGTTGCTTTCTTGTCTCTACAGTCCATTTATGCCCAGCATATTTATCTCCTTCTTGTGTCCACACACTGCTTCAAATTGCTCTCTAATTACTCCATGTGTGCATACTTCACATCCAAAGCAAGATCCTAAACAGAAATCATGGGGCCTATTTTAAATTTTTTCAAATATTCTGGTCCCAAACATTAAGTGATTTAATCATCAGTTCTGGTTAAGTTAAGGAACATACCCTTTTTCCCCATCTCTCTAGATCCTCCTCGTACCATCAAATATGTTATCAAATTTATAATTTTCTGACTTGTATTTAATGGATGGATTAGGGAGCACACACACAAAGACAAGGACTTTCTGGGTGTTAATCTGTATCCTGGATCTTTATTGACTTCATTTATTACTTGTAATAGCTTTTTTTTTTTTTTCTTGGTGGAGTCTCTATGAGTTCTATGTATAGTATTATGTCATCTGTGAATAGTGACGGTTTAAATTCTTCCTTACCTAATATGGATGTCTCTTATTTGTTTCCTTTATTTCCTTGCTTTCTTTCTTTCTTTTATCTGATTGCTGTGGCTCGGACTTCCACTATTATGTTGAGTAGAAGTGGTGAGAGTGGACATGCTTGACTTATTCCCAATCTCTGAGGAAATGTCAGTTTTTCACCTATTAAGTATGATGTCAGCTGTGGGTTTTTCGTATATGGTCTTTATTATGTTAAGGCATATTCCCTCTAACCCGACTTTGTTGGGAGTTTTTCATATGAACGATGTTGAATTTTGTTAAATGCTTTTACTACATCTGTTGAGATAATCAGATAGTTTTTATCCTTCATTTTGTTAAGTTGGTGTAACATATTGATTGATTTGTGAATATTGCACCGTCCTTGTATCTCTGGAATAAAGTCCACTTGATCGTGGTGAATGATCATTTTAATGTATTATCGAATGTGATTTTGCTAGCATTTTGTTTAGGACTTTTGCATCTGTGTTCCTCAGTGATATTGGCCTGTAGTTTTTTTATTTGTGGTGTCTTTGTCTGATTTTGGTATTAGAGTAATGCTGGTCTCATAGAATGAATTTGGAAGCTTTCTGTCCTCTTCTATTTTTGGAATAATTTGAGAAGAATAGGTATTTGCTCTTCTTTAAATGTTTGACAGAATACACCTGTGAATTCATGTTGGCCTGAACTTTAATTTGGGGGAAATTTTTTGGTTACCAATTCAATTTCATTACTAGTAATAGCCTGTTCAGATTTCTATTTCTTCCCAATTCAGTTTTGGAAAATTGTATGTTTCTGGGAATTTATGCATTTCTTCTGAGTGGTCCAATTTGTTGGCATGTGATTTTTCATAGTATTTTCTTATAATTCTGTTTTTTTCAGTGGCGTCAGTTTTCCCCTTTTGTTTGATTTTAACTGAGTCTCTCCCTCTCTCTCTTTTTTTTTTATCTTGAGAGTGGCTGAGGTTTTGTCAATTTTGTTGATCTTTTCAAAGAACCAACTCTTGGTTTTATTGATATATAAACACACAGGCACAATGTATATACATGTATACACATATATACATATACATATTTATACATATATACATATACATATATATTTTTTAGTCTCTATGCCATTTATTTCTTCTCTGATAGTTTTTATTTCCTACTTTCTACTCACCTTGGGTTTTTTAAAATCTTTTCCTAGTTTCTTTTAGGTGTAAGGATATATTTTTTTTATTTGAGCTTCTCTTGTTTCTTGAGGTAGATTTATATTGCTACTCCTTTCCCTCTTAGTACTGCTTTTGCTGTGCCCCTAAGATTTTTTTTATCATTGTTTTATCTTCACTCTTCTTCATTCTTTTTTTTTTTTTTTTCTCTCTGATTAGATGAATTGCACTGCCCTGTATTTGAATTCATTGATTGTTTCTTCTATTTGGGTGGTGGGGGTCCAAAGTTACGAATTTCTAGCTATAAAATAAACAGGTTATAGAGATGTACAATACAGCATGGTGACTCCAGTCAATAATACTGTATTGCATGTTTGAAAGTTGCTAGGAGAGTAAATCTTAAAAGTCTTCATCACAAGAAAAAATTCTCTAAGGTGACACATGTTAACTAGACTTACTATGGTGATCATTTTGTAATATATACAATAACAAATTATTAGTTGTGCACTTGAAACTAATATAATGTATGTCAATTACACCTTAATTAAAAAAAAGTTGTTAAAGGATTAACAGCAAGAAAAGTCATTCTGATGATGTGCTCCACTTTCAAGAAACGTTTGTGAACATAATTTAGGCATATTCTTGTTTCTACCCTACCAAATGGCAGCTAGGGACTGGCCTTGCCATTGAAATTCTCATTGTTTGGGCATTTCTTTCCATTAAATCTGTATCCTTTCATCAACCGTTACCTGGATCCACCTCCCCATCCATATACTCTCATGTCTGTCTGTCTGTGTGTCTGTCTCTCTTCCCAAATTTATTCAGCAGTTTCCAGAATTGCAGAGAAATTGGGAAAGAAGCAAGGATATTAATCATCATTGCTGCTTCTATTTCCAGTAAATATGTACCTGTGTATACACACACACACACACACACACACACACACACACACACACACTGGAGGCTGGCTTACAGGTTACACTGTGGTAACTCAAAGCTGTTGCTTCAGTTTCTGTCACCTCTCTTCAGGATTTGTGATGTGTGATTTACTTTTCGTGTCTGAAATTCCTTTCAGGAAAGAGCGTGATTTCCTTCCATGTCATCTGACTTTATTTTTTGTGTATTTTTTTCCCTTTGGCAGACATAACAACACTCCAGTGTCCTCTTTGGTGTCCTCTGGCCACAATATCAACAATAGGTGAGTTGATTTTCTGTCATCTGGGTGGGAAAACCACTTGGAAGCATCAGTGGCATTAGGGCTTGTTCATGATAGCTTATCAGTTTCTGTATGTAATTTTTTTTCTGCTTTGGATCTAAATAGAAAAAGAAGGAACAGATCAAAGAGGGAGAACATTTATTATGGGTCTGTTTGTGAGCATTGGGGATTAGCAGTCAAAACACTTGGGAAACTGGGGGACCTGGGTGGCTCAATCGGTTGAGTGTCCGACTTCGGCCCAGGTCACGAACTTGCGGTTCCTGAGTTCAAGCCCCTCATCAGGCTCTGTGCTGACAGCTTGGAGCCTGGAGCTTCCTTCAGAATATGTGTCTCCCTCTCCCTCTCAGCCCCTCCACCGCTTGCACTCTGTCTCTCAAAAATAAAAAAGATAAAAAAAATTTTAAAACAGTTGGGAAATTATCACAGTGTTTGTATATGACATTCTACTTGTGTGGAACAAGGGAGGAGAGAATACTACTGGGAAGCAAATAGGCAAAAGCAGTGGACAGGGAGCAGAGGCACCCTCAGCAGAAAATAAAGGAGCTAAGAGATCACCCTTCAGAGCTCTGCTACTTGTGAGGCTAGTTGTTCTAAACCCAAACTCACCATCATATTGGATGGAGCCCCTGCTCTGGCCTGAAGTTACTTGCCCATAGTGGAAGAGCAAGAAAAACTTCATGAAGCATGAAAATATAGTTGAATTTGAAATAAACGCAAGCACAAAAGGCACATAAACACTGGGGTTCAGTTCAGTAGTAAAGAAATGTTTTTAAATCTTTATCCATGAATGATTCTTGTACAAGCTTAAGAATTTCATTTCTACCATATAAAGCTGCATATCTGGGGGAAAATGAAATACTTCTTTCCAGATAACCAAATTACATAAGAATTTTTGAGGGTTCAACCACATTATCAAGTGTAGATAAATTGTAGCTAATTTGAATGAAAAAAAGTAAGTAAGGGATCACATGGTGTTTGATCAGATACATTTTATCCTTTAGTTCTGATCGAAATAAATTGACATCAGTAACTGATAAGGAAGTCACCAGTAAAAGGTGGTGTGTGTGTGTGTGTGTGTGTGTGTGTGTGTGTGTGTGTGTGTGTACATGTGTATGTATATGTATGGTATATGTATATGTAAAAATACAAGATATTCAGTGCAGAGTTTCTTGGACACTCTTTCTAAAGTGTTGGCAATATCAACTTCTGTATATAACATTTTTTTTATCTAATTGGATAGAGGAGGAACAGGCCCTCCTGTCTTGAGTTACCAGCAGCCAAAACTCTTGGGAAAGCTGTCAGATTGCTGTATATGAGATTCTACTAGATTGGGCTGTATTCATTTGCCAGGGATGCTGTAATAAAATATCATAAAACGGAATAGTTTAAACAACAGAAGTTTATTGTCTCAGTCTTAGAGGCTAGAAGTTGATATCAGGATGTCAGCAGGGTTGTTTCCTTCTGAGAGCTGTGAGAAAGAATCTAGTCCATACCTCTCTCCCAGCTTCTGGTGATTGCTGTCAATCTTTGCTGTTCTGTGGTATGTAGCATCATTGCTCCAGTTACTACCTTAATCTCTGCATGGGTGAAGTATGTGTGTCTGTGTCTAAATTTTTCCTTTGGCTATCCAGTCAGACTGGATTAGGAGCCCCCCAAACCAGTTTGACTATATCTTAATAACATCTTCAGCAACCCTATTTCCGACAAAGTCACATTCTGAGTTCCAGGAGATAGGATTTCAACATTTCAGTTTTGATGGGACTATATCCAACTTATAGTATGTGACAAGTGAGGAGAGACTCCTATTTTGAGCAAGGAGAATGATGGCAGTGGACTGGAATCTGCCCCATACCCTCCAGAGCTCTGCCACTATGTGAAGTGACCCTCAAACTCAGTCCCACTACTATAGTGGATACAGCCACTGCCTCAGGCCTGTAGGGCTTGACCCAGTCTGAGAAGCAGGAGAGATGACCATGATGGGTAAAAGTAAGGAGGTGATGGAAGGACTTGAGAATCAGGCATTTAGATGGAGTAAGAGGGATGTGTACTTAATAAACTGAAGTTAAAGTGAAATAAATGCCACCACAAAAGGCTGTTAGTTATTGGGATTAGGGAAAAGTAAAGACCATTACTTAAACCTTGATGCTTACTATTTTCACAGTCCTAAGATATTAATTACCACCATACAAAGTCTCATTTTTTCTTTTCAATTTTTCAATTCCAGTATAATTTACATACAGTGTTATATTAGTTTCAGGTGTACAATATAGTGATTCAACAATTCTGTAAATTATTCAGTGCTCCTCATGATGAGTGTACTTTTAATCCCCTTTACTCCCCACCTACCTCCCCTCTGGCCTAGTTAGGAATCTGGTTTAGGAGTCTGATTATTTTTTTTGTCTCATTTTTCTTTGTTGGTTTGTTTTGTTTCTTGAATTTTACATATGAGTGAAATCATAGGGTATTTGTCTTTCTCTGACTTGTTTTGCTTAGCACTATGCCATCTAGATCCATCCATGTTGCAAATGGCGAGATTTCACTATTTTCTATCGCTGAGTAATATTCCATTGTGTATATATACCACACCTTCTTCATTCATTCAACTATCAATAGATACTTGGTTTTAGCCATTCTGACAGGTGTGAGGTGATATCTCATTGTGGCTTTGATTTGCATTTCCCTAATGATTAATGATGTTAAGTATCTTTTCACATGTCTGTTGGCCATTTGGATATCTTCTTTGGGGAAATGTTTGTTCATGTCTTCTGCCCATATTTTAATTGGATTATTTGGTTTTTGGTGTTGAGATGTATAAGTTCTTCACATATTGGATGGAGCCCCTGCCCTAGGCCTGAAGTTACTTGACCATATTTGATACTAACCCTTTATCAGATATGTCACTTGCAAACATCTTCTCCCATTTAGTAGGTTGTCTTTTAGTTTTGTCGATTGTTTCCTTCACTGTGCAGAAGCTTTTTATTTTGGTGTGATCCCAATAGTTTATACTTCTTTTGTTTTCCTTGCCTCAGGGAAATATCTAAATAGATGTGGCTACAGCTAATACCAGAAATTACTGCCTGTGCTCTTTTCTAGGATTTTTATGGTTCCAGGTCTCACATTTAGGTTTTTAATCTATTTTAAGCTTATTTTTATGTATGGAATAACAAAGTTATTCAGTTTCATTCTTTTGCAGGTAACTGTCAAATTTTCCAAACACCATTTCTTAAAAAGACTGTCTCTTTTCTCATTGGATATTCTTGCCTCCTTGTTGAAAATTAATTTGACTGTATTATCGTGGGCTTATTTCTGCTCTCTTGATTCTGTTCTACTGACCTATGTATCTGTCTTTATGCCAGTACCATACTTTCTTGATTACTACAGCTTTGTAGTATATCTTGAAATCTGGGATTGTGATACCTTTAGTTTCATTCTTTTTCAAGATTGCTTTGGCTACTCAGGGGTCTTTTGTGATTCCATATACATTTTAGGGTTCTTTTTTCTAGTTCTGTGAAGAATGTTGGTAATTTCATGGAGATTGCACTGAATCTGTGGGTTGCTTTGGGTAGAAATTTTAACAATATTCTCCCAATCCATGAGCATGGAGTATTTTTCTGTTTGTTTTTGTCATCTTCAGTCTCTTTCATCAGGTGTTTCATAGTTTTCAGAGTACAGGTCTTCTATCTCCTTGGTTAAGTTCATTCCCAGGTATTTTATTTTATTATTTTTGGTGCAGTTGTAAATGGGACTGTTTTCTTAATATCTCTTTCTGCTACTTTCTTAATTTCCTTTTTTACAGGTTTTATTTATTTTTGAGAGAGGGAGAGACAGAGTGTGAGCGGGGAAGGGGCAGAAAAAGAGGGAGATACAGAATGCTCAGGCTCTGAGCTGTCAGCACAAAACTCATTGTGGGTCTTTGAACCCACAAACCTGGGGATCATGACCTGAGCTGAAGTTGGTCACTTAACTGACTGAGCCACCCAGGTGCCCCTCTTAATTTCCTTTTTTATTTTATTTTGGTTGACCTGTTTATTGTTTAGTAGCATGTTATTTAACCTCCATGTATTTGTGTTCTTTCCAGATTTCTTCTTGTGGTTGATGTGCTAGTTTCATAGTGCTGTGGTCAAAAATGCATAGTATGCATTCAGTGTTTTTTAATTTGTTGAGACTTGTTTTGTGACCTAACCTGGGATTGATTCTGGAGACTGTTCTATGTGTTATTGGGGAAAATGTGTATTCTGCTGTTTTAGGATGAAATGAAATGTTCTGAAAGATCTTTTAGATTCATCTGGACTAAAGCCACTGTTTCTTTATTTGATTTTCTGTTTAGATTATCTGTCCTTTGATGTAAGTGGGGTGGTGAAGTCCCCTACTTTTACTGAATTATTATCAATTAATTTATGTTTGTTATGAATTACTTTATGTATTTGGGTACTCCCATGTTGAATGCATACATATTTACAATTGTTATATCTTCTTGTTGAATTGTTCCCTTCATGATTATGGTAATGTCTTTCTTTGTCTCTTTTCAGTCTTTGTTTTAACATCTATTATGTCTAATATAAGTATTATCACCCCAGCTTTCTTTCCACTTTCATTTGTATGACAAATGCTTTCCATCCCTATACTTTGAATCTACATGTGTCTTTAGTTCTGACATGTGTCTCTTGTAGGCAGCCAATAAATGAGTCTTGCTTTTTTTATCCATTCCATCACCCTATGTCTTTTGACAGGAGCATTGAGTCTGTTTACATTCAAAGTAATTATTGATACGTATGTACTTAACTACCGTTTTGTTACTTTATAGTGGTTTTATTGTTCTATTCGTTTCTTCTCTTCCTTTTTCTCTCATGGTTAGTTGGATTTCTTTAGTGATACACCTGGATTCCTTTCTCTTTATTTTTTGCATATCTATTACTGGTTTTTGTTTGTGGCTCCATTAGGTTTATATATAACATCTTATACATATAGCAGTCTATATTAAGTTGATGGTTGCTTAAATTTGAACCCATTCTAAAAGCACTAAATTTTTACTCTTCCCCCACATTGTAGGTATATGGTGTCATACTTTTCATCTTTTATTTTGTGAATCCCTTGACTGATTTTTATAGATGTACTTAATTTTACTGCGTTTGTGCTTCCTACTTGTCTTATTCCTGCTTATGATCTCTTTTTTTTTTTTTCCACTCAGAGTCCCCTTTAAATTTCTTGTAGGGTTGGTTTAGTGATGTAGAATTTGTTTAACATTTTGTTTGGGAGACTCTTGATTTCTCCTTCCATTCTGAATGATGGCCTTAATGGATAGAGTATTCTTGCTTGCAAGTTTTTTTCTTTCAGAACTAATATATCAGCCATTGCCTTCTAACCTACAAAATTTCTGTTGAAAAATCAGTTAATAGCCTTATGGGGTTTCTTTCGTATATAACTGTTTGATTTTTCTTTTGCTTCTTTATAAATTCTCCCTTATCACTACTTTTTGGCATTTTAATTACTATGTGTCTTGGTGTGGACCTCCTTGGGTTGATTTGGTTGGGGGTTCTCTCTGCCTCCTGGATCTGGATTTTAGTTTCCTTCTCCAGGTTAGGAAATTTTCCTACTATTATTTATTCAAATAGATTTTCTGCCCCCTTTTGTCTCTCTTCTACTTTTGGGATTCCTATAATGCAAATGTTATTATGCTTGATGATGGCACTGGTTCCCGTAATGTATTCTCCTTTTTTTATCGTTTGTTTTTCCTCTCTCATGTTCAGCTTGATTGCTTTGTATTACTCTCTCATCCAGGTTGCTGATCCACTCTTCTTCTTCTAGTACTTATTTCCTCTAGTGGTTTTTTTGTTTGTTGTTTTTTGTTGTTGTTGTTGTTGTTGTTGTTGTTGTTGTTGTTTTTAGTGAGTGTGTGAGTGGGGGAGAGAGTGAGAGAGAGAGAGAGAGAGAGAGAGAGAGAGAGAGAGAGAATCCCAAGCAGACTCCATGCTCAGTGTGGAGTCTAATGCAGGGCCCAATCCCATGACCTTGGGATCATGATCTGAGCTGAAATAAAGAGTCAGATGCTTAACTGACTGAGCCACTCAGGTGCCCCTCCCTCTAGTTCACTTTTAACTTCAGTTGTTGAATTTTTCATTCCGATTGGTTCTTTTTTAAAATTTATTTATTTTGAGAGAAAGAGAATGAGCATAGGAGGGACAAAGAGAGAGGGAACAGAGGAACTGTGCTGACAGCAGTGAGCCCAATGCGGGGCTCAAACTCCCAAACCATGAGATTGTGACCTGAGCTGAAGTCAGACACTTAACCAACTGAGCCACCCAGATGCCCCTGATTGTTTCCTTTTTATGGTTTCTTTCTCTTTCTTGAAGGTCTCTCTGAAGTCCTACCTCTTTTCTCAAGTTCAATGAGTATCTTTATTACCATTACTTTAAATTCTCTTAGGCATGTGACTTATCTCTATTTTATTTAGCTCTATTGTAGTGATTTTTGTCCTTTTTTTTTTTTTTAATTTGGGACATATTCTTCTCTCTCCTCATTTGTTTAACTCTCCGAGTCCGTTTCTATGTGTTGAGAAAGTAGCTACATCTCTTGCTCTTGAAACAAGAGGTCCTATCGTGTGCTGCAGTGGTGTCCCCTGTTCACCAGAACCTGGCACTTCAGGGGTGTCTTCTGTGTGTTACATGTGCCCTACTGTTGTGACTGAGCTGTGTTTGCCTTCAGCCTAGTCATTTTCAATGGCTCTATTTGCCTATTGTGGGCAGGGTGTATTACTTGTGTTGTTAGTAGGCCAGTCTGTGGCCACCATGGGCTTCAGGGGATCAGACCAGGCATTTGCCAGAGTTGCTGTAGCACCAAACTGCAGAGCACTCTGCCTTGTTGTTCCCCAAGAAGCTTTTGTTGGTGGGCGGGGTCTGCCCTGCCAGTGCACTTGAACTGGTGTGTGTGGTTATCTTTCCCTTCCCCAGGGCAAGAGTCACTTTGCGGTGGTGCTGGTCACTGTCAGGGCTGCTTGCACACTGCTTGTGACACAGCTTTGGAAGGACTCCTGCTGAGGGTAGGTCTGCAGGAGAATGCGGGAGAGGGGTACTGGGTCCACAATGGTCCAGTGTGGGAAGGGACCTGCAGCCACTCCTAGAAAACTCTTGTCCAGTCTGAGATGGTGGGGGAGCATCAGCAGGAGAATATGGGTGCATGGCACAGTTAGCAAGCTAGGTGGAAAGTGTTTGTGCTGCACTGGTTCCTGCAGGTATCCATGTAACTTGGCTGAGAGGTGGGGAAGGGAAATGGCACCTGCCAGCACTTTTGTTCCTGGACAAGTTTCCCAAAGGTCCCTCTCCCTTGAGCACATGCTCTGACATGAGTAAGTAAATCTTCCTGTATACCCCAGGTGTTTTACAAACTGCTGTGTTTGCACTCTATCTTGGGAAGCTGTTGGTTGTGCTGTCTCTTTAAGGGCAGGTACTTATTTCATATTGCCTTCCAGCTCTCCCAGAGCCAAGCCCACTGATTTTTAAAGTTCCAGGTGTTAAGTCCTACTGATTCTAAGAACTAGTAAGGTTGATACGCAACGCCCCCCTCACTAGGTTTTTAAAGACTAATGTTCTGGTGATTTGACTTTCCTGTACATGTTTCCCATGCCTGGGTGCATGGTGTGAAGTCTTCTCTACCTTCGATGTGCCCACAGCATCCCTCCCTCCCATGAGGAGTCCTGTGGGTCCATTTAGCTCCTGACTGTGTCTCTGCCCTTCTTACCCTCTTTGATGTGGCCTATTCCCTACATTTATGAATGAAGAGTCTCCTCTGTCAGTCTTGCGTTATTTTTGGGGCTATTTATACTGATATGGGTGTTATCTAGGTGTATCTATGGAATGAGGTGAGCTCAGGATCCTTGTTTTCCACCATCTTGCCCAGAAGTCTAACACCTTATTTCTAATAAAAAATTATATACCAGGTTAAATTTACTGATATCTACATGAATGTTTAAAGATCAAACAGTTCATAAAAATAGAAAAATTACAGTTATTTGAACAAAAAAAAATAAGTGTAGAATTATATGTGGTATCTGATCATGTACCTTTTCAATCCTTTAGCCCAAACCCTAATGAATTGACATCAGAAACCTATGAGGAAGACGACAATGAAATGTGAGCTTAAAAGGCATAAAGATATGTGTATATATATAAGTATATAATATATACACACACACATATACATGCTCCTGTCAACACGAACACACAACACTCATACACCTACACACACACAGATATATAACACAAAGAAATAGAATTTGTGAAATTCACCCTGAGGAACATCCAAAGCAATACAGAGTGTCTGACACTTTTTCTAAGTCTTCTCACATTAACATTGTAGATAACTATTATTTTCAGATTCACTTAAATAAAATAGGAGCAGGTCATGAAAGGGATGCTTCTTCCTCTAAGCATGTTTGTTAGCCTTAGTGGGTAGCAGCCAAACCCTTATGAAATTACCAGATGGCCTGTATATCAGACTCTACTAGGGTGGGCCAGAGAGGAAGAGTCTACAGTGGGCAGCACATTGAAGCCAGGAGGAAACAATGGAGATAATAGACTGATGTGTCCATGACTCTCAAGAGTTCTGCTACTGTATTAGGCTGAGACTCCATCCTAAACCTACTGTTATACTGGGGGGAAGCCTCTACCTCAAGTCTTTAGTTACTTAGCCCTGTCTGGGGGTCTGGAAAGACAGCCATGAAGCATGAAGAGTAAGCAGGGGATGGAGGAAATTGCCAATCATGCCATTAGTTGGAGTCAAAGGGATATGTACTTATAAACCTATAAACTGAGGTCAAATTGAAATAAATTCTACCACCAAAGGTAGTTACATATTGGGTTAGGGTAATGACTAAGAACACTTTACCTAAGTCTTGATGTGTTCACTATTCATGGGCCTAAGATAATCATTACCACCATATAAACCCTCATTTCTAATATGAAATGACACACCAAGTTCCAGATTATTGATTTGCACTTGGACTGTTAAAACTCAACCAACTCATATTGTAGAATAATTGTAGCTATTTGAATGGAAAAAAGGAAATCTAGAATTACACATTGTGTCTGACTATGTACCTTTTTGATTCTTTAGCCATGCCCAGAATGAACTGACATTAGAAAACTATGAGGAATCCACCAATGAAATGTGAGATATGAATGCATAAATTTAAAATTGTATGTATAATCTCGACATATACACAAATAAAACAACAAAGAGAGATATGAGATTTTTTAAATGACAGGTGCATCCACGGGGTGTCTTTTTTATTTATTTAAATTCAAGTTAGTTGATATATAGTGTAGTGTTTGTTTTAGGGGTAGAATTTAGTGCTTCATCCCTTACATATAACACCTTGCACTCATCCCAACAAATGTCCTCCTTAATGCCTGTCACCCATTTAATCCATCCCCCCACCAGCTCCACTTCAGCAACCCTGTTTTTTCCTCTATATTTAGTTGTCTCTTAAGGTTTGCCTCTCTGTTTTTATCTTATTTTATTTTGCCTCTCCTTCCCCTATGTTCATCTGTTTTGTTTCTTAAATTCCACATATGAGTAAAATCATATGATTTTTGTCTTTCACTGACTGACTTCTTTCGCTTAGCATAGTGCACTCTAGTTCCATCCATGTCATTGCAAATGGAAGCTTTCATTCTTTTTGGTGACTAAGTAATATTCCATTGTGTGTGTGTGTGTGTGTGTGTGTGTGTGTGTGTGTGTGTGTGTACCGCATCTTCTTTAGCCATTCATCAGTTGATGGACATTTGGGCTCTTTCCATACTTTGGCTATTGTTGATAGTGCTGCTATAAACATTGGGGTGCATGTGCCCCTTCAAATCAGCATTTTTGTATCCTTGAATAAATATTGAGTAGTACAATTGTTGGGTTGTAGGGTAGTCTATTTTTAATTTTTTGGGTAACATCTATACTGTTTTCCAGAGTGGCTGCACCAGTTTACATTCCCACCGGGAGTCCAAAAGTCTTCCCCTTTCTCTGCATCCTTGCCCACATTTGTTGTTTCCTGAGTCGTTAATTTTAGGCATTCTGACAGGTGCAAGGTGGTACCTCATTGTGGTTTTGATTTGTATTTCCCTGATGATGAGTGATATTGAGCATCATGTGTCTGTTAGCCATCTGGATGTCTTCTTTGGAAAAGTGTCTGCTCATGTCTTATGCCTACGTCTGAACTGGGTTGTTTGTTTTTTTCATGTTGAGTTTGATATATTCTTTATAGATTGTGGATACTAACACTTTATCAGAAGATTTACAAAAATCTTCTCCTATTCCATCAATTGCCTTATAGTTTTGTTAATTGTTTCCTTCCATTGTGCAGAAGCTTTTCATCTGGATGAGGTTCTAATAGTTCATTTTGCTTTTGTTTCCATTGCCTTGGGAGACATGTCTAAGAAATTGCTGCCACTGAGGTCAGAGATTGCTGCCTGCTATCTCTTATAGGATTTTTTATGGTCTTACCTTTAGGTATTTCATCCATTTTGAGTTTATTTTTGTGTGGTGTAAGAAAGTGGTCCGTTTTCATTCTTCTGCCTGTTGCTGTCCAGTTTTCCCATTCTTCAACTATTTGTTGAAGAGACCATCTTTTTTCCATTGGGTATTCTTTCCTGCTTTGAGATTAGTTGACCAGACATTTGAGGGTCCATTTCTGGGTTCTCTATTCTATTCCGTTGATTGTTTTTGTGCCAGTATCTTGTTAGTATCTTGAGAATTTTTGCATCAGTGCTCATCAGGGATATTGGTCTGTAATTCTCCTTTTTAGTGGGGTCTTTGTCTAGTTTTGGAATCAAGGTAATGCTGGCCTCGTAGAATAAGCTTGGAAGTTTTCCTTCTATTTCTATTTTTTTAAATAGTTTGAGAAGATTAGGTATTAATTCTTCTTTAATGTTTGGTAAAATTCTCCTGGGAAGCTATCTGACCCTGTTTGTTGGGAGATTTTTGATTACTGATTCAATTTCTTTACTACTTACAGATCTATTCAAGTTTTCTATTTCTTCCTATTTCAGTTTTGATAGTTTATATGTTTCTAGGAATTTATCCATTTCTTGCTCATTGCCCAATTTGTTGGCATATCTTGCTCATAATATTCTCTTATAGTTGTTTGTATTTCTGTGGTGTTAGTTGTGATCTCTCCTCTTTAATTCTTTTTTTTTTTTAATTTTTTTTTCAACGTTTATTTATTTTTGGGACAGAGAGAGACAGAGAATGAACGGGGGAGGAGCAGAGAGAGAGGGAGACACACAGAATCGGAAACAGGCTCCAGGCTCTGAGCCATCAGCCCAGAGCCTGATACGGGGCCCGAACTCACGGACCGCGAGATCGTGACCTGGCTGAAGTCGGACGCTTAACCGACTGCACCACCCAGGCGCCCCTCTCCTCTTTAATTCTTATTTTTTATCTATTTTGTTTTTTTCTTTTTTCTTCTTGAGACATCTGGCTAGGGGTTTACCAATTTTGTTAATTCTTTAAAAGAACCAGTTCCTAGTTTCACTGTTCTGGTCTACATTTTTGTTTTTTTCCGATATCATTGAGTTCTGCTCTAATCTTCATTATTTCCTTTCTTGTGCTGATTTAGGGCTTTATTTGCTTTTCTTTTTCCAGCCCTTTTAGGTGTAATGTTAGGTTGTGTATTTGAGACATTCATTTCTTCTTTAGGAAGGCCTAGATTGCTATATACTTCCCTCTTCTGACTGCCTTTCCTGCACCACAAAGATTTTGGACTGTCATATTTTCATTTTCATTGGCTTCCATGTACTTTTTAATTTCCTCTTTAATTTCTTAGTTAGCCCATTTATTTATTAAAAGGATGTTCTTTAATCTCCAAGTACTCATGTTGTTTCCATATTTTTTTCTTGTGGTTGATTTCAAATTCTGTACCACTGTGGTCTGAAAATGTGTGGTATGGGCTTGATCTTTTTGTACTTTTTTTTTTCTTTCAACGTTTATTTATTTTTGGGACAGAGAGAGACACAGCATGAACGGGGGAGGGGCAGAGAGAGAGGGAGACACAGAATCAGAAACAGGCTCCAGTCTCCGAGCCATCAGCCCAGAGCCTGACGCGGGGCTCGAACTCACGGACCGCGAGATCGTGACCTGGCTGAAGTCGGACGCTTAACCGACTGCGCCACCCAGGCGCCCCGATCTTTTTGTACTTTTTGAGAGCTGATTTGTGACCCAATACATGATATATTCTGGAGAATGTTCCATGTTTTCTTGAAAAGAATGTGTATTCTCCTGCTTTAAGTTGAAATACTCTGAATATATCTGTTAAGTCCATCTGTTCCAGTGTGTCATTCAAAGATGTGGTTTCCTTGTTGATTTTCTGCTTAGATGACCTGTCCATTGTTGTAAGTGGGGTGTTAAAGTCCCCTAATAATATTGTATTATTATCAATGAGTTTCTTTATGTTTGTTATTAATTGATTTATATATTTGGGTTCTTTCAAGTTAGGGACATAAATATTTATAATTGTTAGCTCTTCTTGATGGATAGACCCCTTAATTATGATTAGGGTAGACCTATTCTTCATTTCATGTTAGCCTTTGGTTTCAAATATAGTTTGTCTGATGTAAGTAGGGCTACTCCAGCTTTCTTTTGACCTCAATTAGCCTGATCTATGGTTCTCCATCCCCTCACTTTCCCTTTTAAAAGGCACTTTTAGACCTAAAGGTGCCTTTAGATCTAAAATGGGTGTCTTGGGGGCGCCTGGGTGGCGCAGTCGGTTAAGCGTCCGACTTCAGCCAGGTCAAGATCTCACGGTCCGTGAGTTCGAGCCCTGCGTCGGGCTCTGGGCTGATGGCTCAGAGCCTGGAGCCTGTTTCCGATTCTGTGTCTCCCTCTCTCTCTGCCCCTCCCCCGTTCATGCTCTGTCTCTCTCTGTCCCAAAAATAAATAAACGTTGAAAAAAAATTTTTTTAAAATAAATAAATAAATAAAATAAATAAATAAAATGGGTGTCTTGTAGGCAGCATAGAGATGTATCTGGTTCTGTTTTTTTTTAAATCCATTCTGATACTCTATGTCTTTTGATTGGAGCATTTAGTCCATTTACATTCAGAGTGATTATTGAAAGATAGGAATTTAGTGCCATTGTGTTGCCTGTGGAGTTAGTGTTTCTGGTCATTTTTAGTCTTTGTTGCTTTTGGTGTTTTGTTTTGTTTTTCTCCAATCAAAGAGTTCCCATTCAAATTTCTTGTAGGGCTGGATTGGGGGTCATGAACTCCTTTCGATTTTGTTTGTTTGGGAAACTCTTTATCTCTCCTTTTATTCTGAATGACAGCCTGGCTGGATAAAGTATTCTTGGCTGCATATTTTTCCCATTTAGCATGTTTAATGTATCCTGCCACTCTTTTCTGACCTGCCAAGTTTCTGTGGGCAGATATGCTGCAAACCTGATTTGTCTTCCCTTGTAGGTTAAGGACTTTTCTTCCTTTGCTGCTTTCATAATTCCTTCCTTGTCTGTGTATTTTGTGAATTTGACTATGGTATTCCTTGGCAATGGTTGGCTTTTGCTGAATTTAATGGGGATTCTCTGTGCTTCTTGGATTTAGATGTATGTCCTTCATATTAGGGAAGTTTTCAGCTATAATTTGCTCACATAAACCTTCTGCCCCCTTTTCTCTTTCTTCATCTCTGAGATTCCTATGATACAAATGTTATTCCTCTTTAATAAGTCACTGAGTTCTCTAAGTCTTGTATTATGATCTTTTGTCTTTGTTTCCCCTCTTCTTTTCAGCTTCATTATTTTCCATAATTTTATCTCCTATATCACTGATTCGCTGCTCTGCTCTATCCAGCCTTGTTATCATGGCATCCATTTGAAATTGCACCTTGGTTACAGCATTTTTAATTTGGGGCTGACAAGATTTTAGTTTAGGAATTCTCTGCTGTCTTCCATGCTTTCTTCAACCCCAGCTGGCATCCTTTTAATTGTGGTTTTAAATTCTAGTTGAGACATCTTATTTAATATCTGCTTTGATTAAATCTCTGACCATGAGTTCTGCCTGTTCCTTCTTTTGGGGTGAGTTTCTCCATCTTGTCATTTTGTCCATAAAAGAAAAGAAAAAATAAAGAAAACAAACAAAGAAAGAAAAAAAATTAAAAACAACAACCACCCTAGATCCTGGGTGTGCTTTGGGTGGCTTGTTAGGAGTCTAGACCCAAATTAAAACATAATATAATGAAATGAAATGAAATGAAATGAAATGAAAACAAACGATAAAATAAAAAGTAAGAGGATATGTATATATAAAAATGTATACATAAAAATGTAAAAAAAACAGTAAATTTTTTTTAATTTTCTTTTTTTAATGTTTATTTATTTTTGAGAGAGACAGAGACGGAGTGTGAGTGGGTTAGGGACAGAGAGAGAGGGAGACACAGAATCCTAAGCGGGCTCCAGGCTCTGAGCTGTCAGCACAGAGCCTGACGTGGGGCTAGAACTCACAAGCTGAGAGATCGTGACCTGAGCTGAAGTCGGAGGCTCAACCTACTGAGCCACCCAGGCAACCCAAAAAAAGTAAAAATTTTAAGATGAATTGAAAAAAAATAAGAAAATGAATGAAAAAAGTAATAATAAAAACATAAAGAATTAAAGTAAAATGGAATTTAGATCCTATGTTTCCTAGATCTGTTTGCCCAGTAGACTTGGTGCAAGTGAGTTGTTGGTGCTGGTCTTCTGGAGGAGGAGCCTGCTGCACTAATTCTCAGGCTGACTTGTTTGAGTGGAAATTCGCCTCTAGGGTGCGAGGGGGAGGGGCTTGGTGTAAGTGGCTCTGACCTCCACTAGGTGGTGCTGTTTTGCTCCCTGAAGCCTTTTGGCTCTGAAGAGTGGATTGAAAATGGCAGCTCCCTGCTCTACAGCCCTGGAGCTAAATGCTTGCGCCACTTACTCTTCAGGGAAACCTCACAGAAGAGCAATTAATCACCCTTCTTGTGTCCCCGATTTTCATCAGAACCCTGCATTCACCCTGCCTATGTCCAAGCTTCTTTATTCAGGCTTACAACTGAGTTTAAAAATCCCAAATTTTAGGGATCCCTGTGGGGGCAGACCCACAGTGTTCCTCTGGGGGAGGGTCTCGCCAGGTTTTTGCCAGCCTGTGCCAAAAAAGCAGTGGCATGAATATACCACTCTTCAGAGCTTATGTCAGAGCAGACAGCTAGCACTCCTGTTTGCTGCCCTCTGCCAGAGCGAGTCCCCTCTCTTATGCCTGGAAACAGCACAGTATGTTGGCATGGCGTGTGTCTTTCTTGTGCCCCAAGGGATTCTCAGACCGCACTGTCACTCCTGGGATTCTGCTCCACTTCACCACTTGAGCACCTTTAAGCCGGGCACTTCCTCCATGGTAGCAGACTGCTAAAAGTTGAGATTTTGTGTTCCGCTACTTATACTACTTTGCAGTAGTCTCTCCAAGCAGGATCCCTCCCCAAGCTGTACCCAGAACAACAGCTCCCCCATTAAATTCTCCACGACTCCTACCTCCTAAAGGGTGGTCACTTTTCCACTTGTAGTCTCGCGAGTTTTGTTCTCTCAAACCTCTGTTTGATTTCTTTGGTTTCAGAATGATTTGATAAAGATCTAGCTGTGTTCAAGGTACTAGACAAGCTTGGGGTCCCCCTAATCATTCCCCATCTTAACTCCTCCCTGGAGTGTCTTCAATACGGCTTCTAAGTTCTCTCACTGTAGTGTATGTAGGTAATTTTCTATCTTTTTTTTTTTTTTTTTTTTAGATTTAGTTGAACAAAAGGGGAAGACATAAGAGGGGTACTTCTTACCCTGAGTGGATTTGTTTCCCTTTCTAGCAGCCAAACCCTTAGATGAAAGTCAGGAGAAGAGGGAAGGGCCTCAGAACCAGGAATTTAAATGGGTAAGAGGGATGGCTGTCTCCAAACTGAAGTTGAATTTGAAATAAATTCTACTACAAAAGGCTGTTACACAATCAGTTTAGAGTGACAGTAAAGAACTTACAGATTGATGCATTATTTATAGGCCTAAGGTAGTCATTAACATCTCATATAAAGCCTCATTTCTTTCTTTCTTTTTTAAAATCTTTTTAATGTTTATTTTTGAGAGACAGATAGAGATGAGCAGGGGAGGGGCAGAGAGAGAGGGGGAGACACAGAATCCAAAGCAGGCTTCACGCTCTGAGCTGTCAGCACAGAGCCCATTGCTGGGCTTGAACTCACGGAATCACGGGATCATGATCTGAGCCCAAATCAGACACTCAACCAGCTGAGTCACCCAGGGGCGCCCCAAGCCTCATTTCTACTAAAAAAAAAATGACCTACCAGGTTCAATTAGGTGGTAAATACATGAATTTTTAAAGACTGACCAGTTCATAAGTATAGAGCAATTATAGTTATTTAAATGAAGGAAAGTCAGTCTAGTATTACACATGGTGTCTGATTATGTACCTCTTTAATCCTTTAGCACGGCCCTGACTGAATCGAAATCAGATGGCTATGAGGAATTCACCAGTGAAATGTGAGATATAAATGAATAAAGATAAATATATATTTATATGCACATATGTATGTATACATTTATATGCACACAGACACACAAAGACACGTTCAAAAACAAATACTATGAGCGAAAGGGATAAGGTTTCCAAATGCATTCTCAGGATCATCCATACAATACGGTGTCTTTGTTTCTGAATCTTCTCACTGTAGCACCTGTAGGTCACTTCCTATCTTTTTGGATCTGTTTGGATCAAAGAGGAGCAGGTCCTAAGAGGAATCCTTCCTCCTCTTAGTGTCTAGAAGCCAAAACCTTTGAAAATTTCCAGCGTGCCTATGTATGAGTCTTACTAGGCTGGGTAAAGAGGGAACAGAATCCTACTAAGACAAAAGAGGAGGTGCCAGTAGCCAGGGGACAGAGGAGCCCTCAGCAGAAAGAAAGGTGCTAAGTGAACCTGGATCGTTCACCCTCCAAGAGTTCTGCCACCATATGAGGCTGCTGTCCCAGATCCAAACCTACAGTCACATGGAGGGAGCCCCTACCTCAGGCCTGCAGTTACTTGCACTATCTGAGGGCAGAGAAGGCAAGAGTGGTAAAAGGAGATGAAGGAGGGACTTGAGAAGCAGAACATTTGGGAGGGAAGAAGGATGTATACTTGCAAATTGAGGTTGAATTGAAATAATTTCCACCATGAAAGGCTGGTACACACTGAGCCAGCATCAGTAGAAAAGATCTGTACTTAACTCTTGAATCACTCATGTTTTTGCTAGGTCTAAAATACATATTACAAACATATAAAGCTTCATTTCTAGGAAAAATGAGATATTGGGTTTCAAATAACTAATTTGCAGGCAAATTTTCTAAGTATCAACCAGTTTATAATTTCAAGAGTAATCGTAACCAATTTGAACTAAATCAGTAAGTCTAGAAGTCATGTGGTATCTAACTATGTCTACTTTTAATCCTTTAGAACTGCCATGAGTGAATGGACAGCAGTATCCTCCAAAGGACTCTCCAATGCAAAGTGAGCTATGATGAATACATACATAAATATGTGTCTGCACACACACATATTGAGATTTGGGATGGGATTTGGGATGTTCACTCCCCGTGGGGATACACAGTTCTCTTGATACTGTTTGTAAAGTCTTCTCATGGTAAGCTTCTATATGTAATATAGAATCAAGGATTTTTGAATCAAGGTAGAAGAAAGATGAATGGGTTATAGAAGGAGTTCTCTCACCCCCAGTCTTCACCCTCGGTTATGAGCAGCCAAACTGATAGGAAATTTTCAGATTGCCTGTGTCTGAGTCTGTACTAGGGTAGGAAGGAGAATACTAGTAAATTATAAACAGCAAACATATGGGGGGACAGGATGCAGAGGGTGCCTCAGCAGAAAATAATTGAGCCTATAGACTTGGATCTGTGTATGTTTGCCACCATTTGCAGCTGGGGGGTGCCCCAAGCCCAGACCTACCATCATATTGGATAGAGCCATTGACTCAGACCTGTAGTGATCTGATACTACCTGAGGGGCAGGAAAGACATCCCTGATTCCTAAAAAGCACAGATGGGTTGGAAAGACTTGCAAATGAGGAAATTAGATTGGTCAAGAGAGGTGTATTCCTACGCTGAGGTAAATAAATAAATCCCACCCAAAAAGAATGTTACACATTGAGTCAGATTCAGTAGTAAAGAACTGTACCTAAATCTTGAGTCATTAATTTTTTTGACAGGTGCAAGGTATTCATTACAAAGACAAAAAGCCTCATTTCTAGGGGGAAACGACATACCAGGTTTCAAATAACTGATTTATATGTAAATTTTTTTTTATTTATATATGAAATTTATTGTCAAATTGGTTTCCATACAACACCCAGTGCTCATCCCAAAAGGTGCCCTCCTCAATACCCATCACCCACCCTCTCCTCCCTCCCACCCCCCATCAACCCTCAGTTTGCTCTCAGTTCTCAACAGTCTCTTATGCTTTGGCTCTCTCCCACTCTAACCTCTTTTTTTTTTTTTTTTTCCTTCCCCTCCCCCATGGGTTCCTGTTCAGTTTCTCAGGATCCACATAAGAGTGAAACCATATGGTATCTGTCTTTCTCTGTATGGCTTATTTCACTTAGCATCACACTCTCCAGTTCCATCCACGTTGCTACAAAAGGCCATTATATGTAAATTTTAAAAGAGTTAACTATCTTGTAATTTGGAGAGTAATTTTAACTAACTGACCTGAAGTATTTAATGTAGAATATCATGTAGTGTCTGACTCTGTCCCATTTTTATCCCCTAGCATTGCCTTGAGTGAACTGACAACAGTAACTTCTGGTGAAATCATCAACGAAATGTGAGATATAAATAGAGATGTAAACAGAACTATACATGTATAAAGACACATATGGAGACGGTGGGAGGGAGAGAGGCTGAGATTTGGAGGTTCATTTTCAGGAGCATTCAAGACATTACAGTGTCTTTTTTTTTTTCCTTCTGTGTCTTCCTCGTTTTTTTTTTTTTAATTTTAAATCCTAGTTAACATATAGTATAATAATGATTTCAAGAGTAGAATTTAGTGATTCATCACTTACACATAACATCCGGTGCTCATTCCAACAAGTGCCTTCCTTAATGCTCATCATCCATTTAGCCCATCCCCCACCCAACACCCCACCAGCAACCCTCAGTTTGTTCTCTGCATTTAAGTCTTTTGTGGTTTGTGTCTCTCTCTCTGTTTTTATCTCATTTTTGCTTCCCTTCCCCTATGTTTATCCGTTTTGTTTCTTAAATTCCACATGAGTGAAATCATATAATACGTGTCTTTCTCTGACTTATTTCAATGAGCATAATACACCCTAGTTCCATCCACGTTGTTGCAAATGGCAAGATTTCATTCTTTTTGGTCACTGAGTAATATTCAAATATATATATATATATATATATATATATATATATATATACACACACACATATATATATACACATATATGTGTGTGTGTATATATATATATATATATATATATACACCACATCTTCTTTATCCATTCATCAAACAGTGGACATTTGGGCTCTTTCCATGCTTTAGCTATTGTTGATAGTGCTGCTATAAACATTAGGGTACATGTGCCCCTATGAATCAGCATGTTTGTATCCTTTGGATAAATACCTAGCAGTACAACTACTGGGTTGTAGGGTAGTTCTATTTTTATTTTCTTGAGGAACCTCCATACTATTTTCCAGAAGACACTGAGAGTCTTTGACACCATTTCCAAATTACTGTGGCATATGAAAGTGACTTTGTCTCCAGTTTAGACAGAGTTGGATAAAAGAGAAACAGGTCATGAGGGGATGCATCTTATTCCTCTCCTGTTTGTCAGCCCTAGCTAGTGGCCACCCAAACCCCTAGGAAATTGTCAAAATCCCCCATGTATGAGACTCTAATGGAAGCGGAACAAAGGGGCACCTGGGTGGCTCAGTCAGTTAAGCATCTGACTCTTGATTTCTGCTCAGATCATGATCTCATGGTTCCTGGGATTAAGCCCCGTGTTGGGCTCTGCATTGACAGCATGGAGTCTGCTTGGGATTCTCTGTCTTTCTCTCTTTCTCTCTTCTCCCCTGTTCATGCTGTCTTGTGCTCTCTTTATCAAAATAAATAAATAAGCTTAAAAAAATAAAGTAGAACAACAGAGGAGATAAACCCATTTTGGAGCAAGGAGAAGATTCAGGAGTCAAGAAAATGTACACAAACTTGATTTATTAAGTTTTTGTCCACAGGAGTAAGAGTCTCATTTTAAGCATATAAAGCCTCATTTGTAGGGAAACATTGAATGCCAGGTATCAAAGGCTGATTAAATTATTTTTAAGTCCACTTGAGTACAAATTGTAGCCAAATTGTACCTAATTTTCATATAAAAATTAAAAAAATCTAGAGAGACACATGAAGTCTTAAAATGTGCATTTTTAATCCTTTAGCAATGACCCAAGTCAGGGGAAAAAAGTAACTGGTGTTGACCCTTTGATGAAAGGTGAGATATAAATACATGGAGATAGAGGAAGGGAGATACTGAGATTTGTGAAGTTCATTCAGGAAAGTGCTCATGGCAATACACAGTTTCTTTGACACTTTATCTCAAGTCTTTGCAAGCTTCAGAATGTAACTTTCTTTTCTGGATCTATTTGGGGCAAGGAGACCAGGTCATAAAAGGAAATAGTCTGTTACTTTTTGTAGCAGCCAAAACACTTGGGAAACTATGAAATTGCCCAGGTATGAGGTGACATACCCGCTGAGTGTATGGGGCCAAGAGAGGACAGAATTGCATTTGGAGCAAGGAGGAATCAGCAGTGGACAGGGAGCAGAGGAACCCTCAGCACAAAAAAATGGAGCTTGTAGACCCTGGATATGCCTCTTACCCTCCAGAGTGCTGCCACCATGTGAGGGTGGTACCCCAAACCCACTATCACACTGGAGGCAGCCCTTAACTCAGGTCAGGAGGTATTTGATCCTTTCTGAGGTGCAGGAAAGACCTCTATGATTCTTGAAGGGTTAATAGGTGGTGTAGGGAGTTAAGACAAAATTACAAGGGCAAGCAAGATTAGTATCTACAGACTGAGGTTGAATTTGAAGCAAATTTAACCACAAAATGGTATTATATTTGGGGATTAAAAGAAGTATACATAAACTTGATTTTATTAATTTTTTCTACAGGACTAAGATTTTCATTACAAACATGTAAAGTTAGTTTCTAGGGAAATATTATATACCTGGTTTCAATGAACTGATTAGGATGTTATATTCTTAGGTCAGCCAGATTATAAATCTAGAGTAATTTACACTAATTTGCATTTAAAAATTAGTCTAGAAATACATGGAGTCTTACAATGTGCATTTTAAATCCCTTAGCTATGACTCAAGTGAGTTGAAAAGAGTAACCTGTGTTAAAGCACCCAAGGAAAGGTGAGATATAAATATATACAGAGAGAGGAAGGGGCATACTAAAGTTTATGAGGTCAAATTAGTTATGAAGTCCTTGTTTCTAACAATTATGTACATCCTATCCAAGTTATCCATGATATGTGAAGAGTAGAAGGTGGTGGGAGGGACTCAGATTCCAAATAACTAATTGACATATTTTTAAGAGTTCAATTAGTTTATATATTCTATAGCAAATGTATCAATTTCAACCAAAAAAAGTAAGTCTATGAACTCACTTAGCTCTATGTACATTTTTAATCCTTCACACTGACTTGAATAAAGTGGCATCGGAAGTATTTGACTACTGTGATATATTTTACCTCTCAACGATGGTGCATTAAAGACTACTGATGTCATTTATTTGGATCAGTGATATATATATATATAGAGAGAGAGAGAGAGAGAGAGAGAGAGAGAGAGAGAGAGCGCACACACCCAAGAAAGACAGACAAAGAGGATGAGAGAGGCAGAAGACAGAAAGGAAACAAAGTGGGGGGTGCGGGAGGGAAGGGGAAGGAGAGGGGTAGAGGGTAGGGTTGAGGGAGAGACGGGATGGGGGAGGGGAAGAGAAAACTAGAGAGATTTGGAAGTATCCATGAGAATACAGTCTTCTGGACAATAAGTCTAAAATTCTTCCTAAAAATTTAGGCCATCCAGTGAGCTAAGTCATGTTTGCTATATCCTTTAGATTCAAGGAATTCTTGTTCAAATACATTTTCACAACGCTCGTCCATGTAGCAAATTTCTAATGACATGTTTTTGCATTTGTTGGTGGTTAAAGTATAATGGAACGACTCTCCAGGTTCCATGATGATGATGATGAAGACATTGGCTTTCTCAATTCATATGAGTAAGTCAGTTTGAAGTTTGGAGGAGGGGGGTCATCAGTGGATCTCTTATCTTTGCAAAGGTAGAGCTTGTGTTGAGGCAAAAGAGAACTATGGAAAGGTATCAAAATGTTTGAGAGGGAGAGTACACAACAATGACTCAACTTCAATTTGCAGATAAGTACCATGCTTGAAAGAGTTATTTTCACACATTCACAAATAAATGTTCATCTAGTTAAAAAATGTGAAAATATTCTGAATAGACACTAATTTTATTATAAAGTTTCTTCTTAACAGAGGATTGCAGAATTCTACTTATTCCTTAGTTGTGTTCCTTTCTCATTTTTTTTTTCTGGATATATTCTGGTTCCCAGTTTTGTTAATTTTGTCTATGAGCAAATGGGACCCAGAACACAAGTGAACACATTTTTCTGATTAAAGGCCTCTTCATGCTCACTGGAATTTTGTTAATTTTGACTTGTTTCTGAGTAATCTCCCTGAGAGTAAGTACTTCCTATTGCACTTGACCTGAAGGCATTTTTACTATGTATCCATGGCAAGGTAACAATACGTTCTTAGAATCACATGTGTTGGAACTGCAGAAATATTCATGAGATTTTTCTTCTGCTTTCCTCTTGGCCACTTATTTGACCATTTAGCAGCTTGTGCCAATATGTTGGAGAGTGAGTAGTGCTGAAGAGGAAATTAACTGGTCACTGCTGGAATTTGTTTGCTATCTAGACAAAGATAACATGGAAAATAAGGGGGAAACTAATGAATCCAAATAGTACTCCAGGCTACCCATGAATTCATTTCCATTTTCTACGACTTTTTATCATGCGCCATTACTGAAGAGTAAACTCTGCTATTTAATTAAATTTTAGGTCTTGATATTAGCTGTACATTTTCTGCAATAAGACTGCCCAGGACTGAGGCAAAGTTTTTTAAGTTTTTAATTCCACTGTAGTTAACATATGGTGTTATATTAGTTTCAGGTGTACAATACAATGATCCATCAATTCCATACATTTCTCTATGCTCATTATGACAAATGCACCCCTAATCCCCATCGCCTATTTAATTCATCCTCCTACCCACCTCCCCTCTGGTAACCCACCTCCCCTCAGTTAAAAGTCTGTTTGCAGCCAGTGTGGAAAACAGTATGGAAGTTTCTCAAAAAGTTAAAAATAGAATTACCCTATGACCCAGCAATTGCGCTACTGGGTATTTACCCAAAGAATACAAAAACACTAATTCAAATGGATACATGCACCCTTGTGTTTATAGCAGTGTTATTTACAATAGCCAAATTATGGAAGTAACCAAAGTGTCTATTGATTGATGAATAGATAAGGAAGATGTGGAAGATACACACACACACACACACACACACACACCCCTACATAATATGAATATTATTCATATTATTATTATTCATATTATTCAGCCATAAAAAAGAATGAAATCTTCCCATTTGAATGACATGGATGGAGCTAGAATATAATGCTAAGCAATGTAAGTCAGTTAGAGAAAGACAAATACCATACAATTTCACTCCTTTGTGGAATTTAAGAAACAAAACACGCAAAGGGGAAAAAAAAGAGAGGGGCAAATTTTGAAAAGACTGAGCAAGGCAAGCATTTCCTTCTTACCTCCTCCAAACAAAATAAAGTGGGGTTTTGTTTGTTTTGTTTTTTAAATTGCAAACACTTATTGCATAGATACTGGTATTTGCATTAATCCCTGTGAGATACAGGGGAGAGACCAGGGAGGTGTTATTAGATTTGGAGTAGGAGCTGAAATTAATGCTCGGCTTTGGCATCTAAGATTCACCTTGCACTTGGGAACTCACTAAATCTCTTTAAACTTTAGATCATCCATCTGTAAACTGGTACATTTCTATCTACAGTACCTATCTACTGGGTGTTACATAATTAAAAACTAATAATAAAAGTAAATAATAGGTGTAAAAGTGTTTTTAAAACTAAAGCACCATAAATAAGTTGTATGCTCAAAGCCAAAAATAACACAACAAAAGTTCTATTAGGAAAATCAGAAAATACAGACAAGCAATAAATCTACCCATAAATAGTAATTCTTAATTTCTGAAACCTGTTATTTTAGGTTCTTTATACATGTTTTGTTTATGGATAAGGTATCATGCTTACATTCATTTTTTATTAAGTTTTTTAATTTCAATGTACTTAACATACAGTGTTATATTTCGGGTGTACAATATAGTGATTGAACAGTTCTATATATTACTCAGTGCTCATCATGATAAGTGTACTCTTAATCCCCTTCACCTAGGTCATTCATTTTCCCACCAACCTGTCCTCCGGTAATCCAGTTAAGAGTCTGTTTTTTGGTTTGTCTCTTTGTTCCCCTTTGTTTGTTTCTTAAATTCCACATAGGAGTGAAATCATATGGTATTTGTCTTTCTGTGACATACTTCACTTAGCATTATACTCTCTAGCTCCATCCATGTGATTGCAAAAGGGCAGATTTCATTTCTTTTTATGGCTGAATAATATTCCGTTGTATGTATATACACATCTTCTTTATCCATTCATCTATCAGTGGACCCTTGGGCTGCTTCCATATCTTAGCTATTGTAAATAATGCTGCAGTAAACATAGGGGTGCACATATCTTTTCAAATTGGTGTTCCATATTCTTTGGGCTAATACCCTATAGTGCAATTACCAGATCACAGTGTAGTTCTTTTTTTAAATATTTTGAGGAAACTCCATACTGTTTTCCAGAGTGGTTGTACAGTTTGCATTCCCATCAATAGTGCATAAGCATTCCTTTTTCTCCACATCCTCACCAACACTTGTTGTTTGTGTTATTGATTCCAGCCATTCTGACAGTGGGAGGTATTATCTCATTGATTTGCATCTCCCTGATGCCTTGGGATGTTGAGCATGTTTTCAAGTGTCTGTTGGCCATCTGTATGTCGTCTTTTGAGAAATGTCTGTTCATATCTCCTGCCCATTTTAAATTGGATTACTTGTTTTTTTTAGTGTTGAGTTGTAGAAGTTCTTTGCATATTTTGGATACTAACCCTTTATCAGCTATGTCACTTGCAAACATCTTCTCCCATTCCATAGGTTGCCTTTTAGTTTTGTTGATTGTTTCCTTTGCTATGCAGAGCTTTTTATTTTCATGTAGTCCCAATAGTTTATTTTTGCCATGCTTATATGTGTTTAAAAATACATTTGTTCCTTAGTGATGTATTATGAATATATTTCCAGGTTAATAAAATACACATATACATTTGATTATATATTTTTAACATTTCAAAATTTTTACTGAGGTTCTGCCAATAGCTGAGTTGATTTACTTTAACATTTTTAACAGCTGTGTAATTTGTCATGGCATAGATGTGCCATAATTTATTTAAATAGATATTGCTGGACATCGTTTACAACTTTTACTGTTGCAAAAAGTGACAAATATTTGAGACCAAATCTCTGTGTGTTATCATTTCCTTATGATAAGTTCTTAGAAGTGAAATTCTGTGTCAGAAGAAATGCTTAGGAGGCTATTGATATTGATAAGCTCTCCTACACCAAGATACAGAGGTATGCATTTCCTCCCTACCCACACTAGTCATCTTTGATCTTATCAATATTAGTAAATATGTTTGTTCTAATGTACATCTCTTTGACATACTTTTTTCATAGAGTTGAATTTCTTTATTGGCAAAATACCTTTGCCCATTTAAAATTGTGTTTTGTATCTCTGTTGTTGGATTGAAAACTTAAATATATCGATCTTTATTATATCCTATATAGGGCAAGTAATTTTTCCCAGTTTCTCTAGCTTTTCACTATACAGAAACTTATAATTTTCATGCAATAGAATATATCTATACTTTATGATTCATGCCTTTAGGGTCATACTTAGAAAGTATCTACTCAAGATTTTCATATATACACCAAAATTTCTTCTATATTTTGAAATTATTTTCTACATTTAAATGAAACATCTTCCCAGAATTTATTTTGCATTAAGGTATAAAGTGTAGGAATCTATTTTTCTCCCACGTGACTACTAGTTTTCCCACGTCAAAATTGCATCACCCTCCATTTTCTTTGCCCCATTTTAATTATCTTTACTGTGCTTATCACCCTATAACTTACGATGATACTTGCTTATTTACTGTATTTATGGTCTATCTTCACAACAAGAATGCAAGCACAATAAAGGAATAAATTTTTTCTATTTTAATTGCTATCTGTATAGTGTCTAAAGCAGTTCCATGGCACATAGTAGGCATTCAATGAGTTTGGTTGAATCAATTAACCCTTTATTGAAAAAATTTATTTTTTTCAATGATTTTTAAATCCCTTTCTATTATATTATGAATCTTTACATACTTGTTGCTTCCAGAATCTATTTTATTCCATGATTTTACTAGCCTGTTGAAAACAGTACACTTTTCACACATTAAAGTATAATTTACAGCACACTAAGACTTTTTTTTAACTTAAGATACTTATATGTGATGAATTTCATGCATTTTGCGGCAATTCTGTGAGTTTTGACTAATACATTCATGTAACCACCACCATAATCATGATAGAATGATTCTAACATGCCCTTAAAATTTCTCAAGTCCCTTTGTGTTCAGCTCCTCCTACAACCCACCCTGTGGCAATCACTGATCTGTTTTCTGTCCTTATAGTTTTACCTTTTCCAGAATGTTATTTAATGGATTTGAGCACAATTGTAGCCAACTAAAATTGGCCTCTTACATGTAGCATAATGTATTGGAGATTTAACCATATTAATACATGTGTCAGTAGTCTCTTTTTGTTCCTGACTTGTATTCCATTATTTGAACATAACCATATTTTCTTATCCATTCAGTCATTAATGGTCATTTGTATTATTTCCAGTTTGGGCCTGTTACGAATAATGTGGTGTGAACATTTGTGAGCAAAGCTTTGTGTAGACATAATTTCATTTATCTTTGGTGAATACTGAGGAATAGAATTGCTGAATCTTGGGGCATCACCACCTGGGTGGATCAGTCAGTTAAGTATCCGCAGCCACCAGTGGCCCTTCCCTTCCTTGCATGGCCAGTGTTTTTGAGGAGATTGAGGCCTGCCACCAGGACACCCTTCATTATAAGGGAGGTGCCCCAGAGCCCCTGACTTTGAACACTGAACAGCATTTTTTCTGCATATTCTGCTTGATAGGAATATGGAGGGAGGATGGGATCTCTACATTCTCAAGATAGTAATTAACAGGCATTTGGGTTATGCTTGCATGAACTAGCTATCCAGCATGTACCATATACTCCATCCCAGCACACCCTGAATGGCCTGTACATTCTTTACGTGCTCCTCTTCCATGATGTTCCTGGGGCCAGGTATGCTGAGGTGCACTGCAATCAAATCCCACAGCAACAGTATAAGCCACAACATCCAAATAATAGAACACAAATAGCTAAGAAACTACAAAAACCATTTTTCCAGGAAGAAGGCAAGTGCTTTATTTAAACAAGCACTAACAAGACCAGTGTCCAGGGAATCAATAGCTTTATTTATTTATTTTTTTTTTTTGGAATCAATAGCTTTAATATCTGTGCTGAAACTAGCCATGGCTTGAGAAATGTGGAATAGTCAGGTATATACGTGCTGCAATCTGCCTTGATGATGACATATGTCAGAAACCATCCTACTTTGCAGAACTACTTTTCTCATTTGGAAACCCTCCCCGGTAAGGAGGATGATTACCTTATGCGTGGAATTAAAGGTGGCAACCATGCATTTGGCTAAGGTCTGTACCCACCATTTTATGTCAGTTGTGGCCACAGAGGGGAGAGAGTGGACAGGGGATGGAACCATCAAGATGATCTGTTGGTTCTATATCGGG
Source organism: Herpailurus yagouaroundi (assembly GCF_014898765.1). NCBI lineage: Eukaryota > Metazoa > Chordata > Mammalia > Carnivora > Felidae > Herpailurus > Herpailurus yagouaroundi. The sequence goes on along the minus strand of NW_024412428.1, from coordinate 18,595,968 downwards.
CCCTGACCACCTCCCAGTTGGTAGGCTTCTCCTGTAACTGGGTGAGTATACAGCCTGGCAGGTAGGGCCACCCCTAGGTGCAGCACCTAGTCTAGTTATAGGTTAAGTAGGGACAGCCATGAGTACCACATGTCCAGAGCCATCCCCACAGAGAGAGGAAGGCACCCACAGGAATGGATGCATGTTGTTTCCACAGCCAAGTATCAGCAGTGATGAGTACAGTGTTAATTGCACTGTTGTGTGCATGTCCATCCTACGTTATGACCTATAGCATGTGTGGTCCTGTTGCGCCTCACTATGCACCATGGGGCCACTCCCATAATTTGCACCTGGGTTGCAGTTAATCATCCCAAGCCATCCCAATGGCATATTCCATTCGCAGAGTCTTATTTATTCCCATATCAATTGGAAAATTTTGTCCTTTGTGTCTTCCTGGGTGGGAAGCCTGAACACTTAGCGAATATGGGTCAGTCCGGGTAGGGGACCTAAAGGTGTTTCACCAAGGGTAGAAGCCTTCCCAAATGCTGAGGTTGGCGGCTTGGATTCCCCAGAGGAGGCCCACGGTCGCTGATAGGGGGAGTTCACTGTACACGCAACAGTTGGTCTTATTCTGTAGAGAAGCTATAGTCAGGGCCCACTCATTAAACAGGTTTCTTATGCAGAATCTAAGGGCAAAAAGTTAGCTGTTGAGTAGGCACCAGAAAAGGAAAGTCTCAGTTGTCTAATAGAATGCAGGAAGTGGTGGTGTTCTGAGATAACCCCACCCTTGGCTGCAATTTAGCTCCAGGTTTGCAGTACCAAATTGTTTGTTCCCCTTCTGCTACAAGGTGGGTCAAATCTGAAAAGGTTATGGGGGTAAAATAATGCTCCACAAGGCAATTATGATAGTGTCCCTTTTTTATGAGAGGCCTAGGGATGTTTTCACTGTTTTTAGTGGAGTGGGGTGAAGAAATGGGGTGATGGTTAGGACCTGTTCTATCCCTATCCCTATAGGGTCAAAAACCCAAAACACTGTGGACTTGTTTGCCATTTCCAGGGACAGGCAATTACATGTTCCCCTGTAAATAGATCTTGTGGCAAGGGCAGTAAAAGGTTCCCTTGTGTTCCTACCTGCAGCAAAGAACATCTTTCCTGCATGCTGTCTACTTATATTTCTAAGGATGACATCAGGCCCTTGCGTGAGTATAGGCACTGGGTTGACTGGAATGTACGTGTTTGTTTTATGTGCATATAGCTGTTGACAGGTGATGTGTCCAAAAGGCAAGTGAATGGGTTTCTAGTTAGTTGTTTCAACAGGCCACTCCTGCATTCTATCAACCCAGCTGGGGTGGGATTGTATGGTAGATGGAAATGCCAATGGACGTCTTGAGCTTTTGCCCGCACTTGCACTTCATGTCCTCTGAAGTGGGAGCCTTGTTTGCTGTCAGGGTCAGTGGGCACCCTGTATGCAGCACACAGCTGTTCCAGGCCACAGATGGTGGCCCTCTGTGTGGTACATTTACTGGGGTTGGCTTGCAGGTGTTCTGAATAAGTGTCACACATGTCAAAACATAACAGCAGCCATCAGAGAGAGGCAGGGGACCAATATAGTCAATCTGCCATCTCTGAATGGGGTGCCCCCCTCCCCACTATCTGTCTGGTGTCTCTCAGTAAAGGTCATAGTCAATCCTGGGCACAGGTTGGGCCTTCTTGGCAGATGGTTGCAATGTCTTTGTCATGTAGCTGCAAGCCCCAGTTCTTAGCAATGGCCCACAACGTATGTTGTCCTCGATTTCTCATGTTGTGTAGCCAGGTGGCAGTGTCTTCCATTGGAATGTCTTCTAGGAGGTGGATGCAGCCCAATTCATCAGCCTGGCGGTTACCAGGTGGGGTGTGTGCATCTACATGGTAAACAGTAATGTTTACCTCATGTGCATTGGAGTTCTACCTGTTGTTTCCCAAAGTGGTCACCCTGCCACCATCTAGTCCTGTGCCTCCCATTGGAGACGCCAATGGCTGGTCCCTTGTAGATTTCCCAGCTATCTATTCATAGAACAGTGGAATCAGGCTCATGGAACAATACCATCTATGCTGTTTGCAATTCAGCCCAGTGCAGTGGGCTACTGTGTCCAGTGCCAGAATCTTTCCAGATACTTTCAGTTGAGGGTTGGATGGCAATAGCTGTCAAGGTGCAGGGGTCACCTCTTGTTGACTCTTCAGTGTACAGGCATGCTCAGGGATCAGTCCACCTCCTTTCTGCATAAAGAGTGGCAGCTGCGGTGGCTTTGCTGCCTCAGCTAGCTAATGGCTGTCCTTCAGAGGTGACATGAGTCACGAGGCCAAGAATGGAGTACAGATCTACAATAAGAGGGATGTTTATCAGGGTACTATGTTGTTGCAAGAAGACATGCCATTTGGCTACAGTCTGGATTTTTGGGCAATGCCTGACTTGGACTCTTGAAATGTATCCTTTAGCCATCCTGCTCTAGGGTACTGAATGCGAATGGTCACCGGGATTCTTTTAGTCATGTCTTCTACTTGCTGTAAGGCCTGGTAAGTAGCACACAGGTGTTCTAAAATGCAATACCACATTGCAGCTTCTTTCTGTAACTGTGACCGGAAACCTAACAGTATGCATTTGTGCCCTTGCCATCGCTACAAGTTCCATCTAAACCCCTTCTGGGTGACCGGCTGCATCCATTCAAATGGTTGTCCCTATACACAAACACCTAAGGCTTCGACCTGTTTAACAGCCACCTTGGCTTGAATGCTTCTCTTTCCTTTGAGGACCAGTTCCACTGGGATTCCGTTTTTACTAATCTGTGAAGGGGCTGAAGCACTTGAGCCAAGTGAGGGATAAAGGGACACGAATACCCTAAGAAACCTAGGGAAGTTTGCAACTGCTTTGAGGTGGTGGGACATGGATATTTTACTAATAACTGCTGCAGGAACAAGTTTTTTTTTAATTCCAGTATAATTAACATACAGTGTCATATTAGCTTCAGGTGTACAATATAGTGATTCAACAATTCTATATATTCCTCAGCTCTCGTTATGATAAATGTACTTATTAACCCCCTTCACCTATTTGACCCATCCTCCACCTACCTCTCATCTATAACCATCAGTTTGTTCTCTATATTTGTCTGATTTTTTTGTCTCTTTATTTCTTTAAAAAAAATTTTTTAGGTTTATTTATTTATTTTGAGAGAGAGAGAGAGAGAGCAAGGGAGGGGCAGAGGAAGAGGGAAAGAGAGAAAGAATCCCAAGCAGGCTCTGCACTGCCAGTGCAGAGCCCAGTACAGGGCTTGAACCCACAAACTGTGAGATCATGACCTGAGCCAAAACCAAAAGTCAGACACTTAACCGATTGAGCCACCCAGGGACCCCTTGTCTCTGTTTGTTTGTTTGTTTTGCTTCTTAAATTCTACATTTGGTATTTGTCTTTCTCTGGCTTATTTTACTTAGCGTTATACTCTCCAGATCTGTCCAGGTTGTTGCAAATGGCAAAATTTCATTTTTTATGGCTGAATGATATTCCATTTTGTATATATTCCACCTCTTCTTTAGGCATTCATCTATCAATGGACACTTGGCTTGCTTTCACAATTTGGCTATTGTGAATAATGTTGCAGTAAACATTCAAATTCATATTTTTGGGTAAATACTCAGTTGTAGAATTAATGGATCATATGGTAATTCTATTTTTAGCTTTTTGAGGAGCATCCATCTGTTTTCCACGGTGGCTGCACCGGATGGTATTGCCACCTACAGTGCTTGAGGATTCCTTTTTCTCCACAGCCTCACCAACACCTGTTTCTTGTGTGCTTGATTTTAGCAATTCTGACAGGTGTGAGGAGATAGGTCATTGTGGTTTTGATTTGCATTTCTCTAATAATAAGTGATGTTGAGCATCTTTTCATGTATCTGTTGGCTATCTGTATGTCTTGTTGGAGAAATGTCTTCTGCCCATTTTTTAATTGGATTGTTTGGGGTTTTTTGGTGTTGAGTTGTATAAGTTCTTTATATATTTTGGATACTAACCCTGTTTTTCAGGTATGTAATTTGCAAATATCCTTTCACATTCAGACAGTTGTCTTTTCATTTGGTTGATTGTTTCCTTGACTCTACAAGAGCTCTTAATTTTGATGTTGTCCAAGTTGTTTCATTTTGCTTTGGTTTTCCTCACGTTAGGTGACATATATAGAAAAATGTTGCTATGGCTGATCTCAAAGAAATTACTGCCTATGTTTTCTTCATTGAACTTTATAATTTGAGGTCTCATATTTAGGCCCTTAATCTGTTGTGAGTTTGTTCATGTGTGTGGTGTAAGAAAGTGGTCCAGTTTCACTCCTTTATATGTAGCTGTCCAGTTTTCCTGACACCATTTGTTAAAGAGACAATCTTTTCCCCATGGTATATGCTTGCCTCCTTTGTTGTAGATTAATTTGCCATAAAAGCATGGGTTTATTTCTGGGCTCTCTGTTCTGTTCCATTTGCCTGCCTGTTTTTGTGCCAATACTATACTGTTGTGATTGCTACAACTTTGTAGTGTATCTTGATATCTGGGATTATGACACTTCCAACTTTGTTGTTGTTTGTCAAGACTGATTAGGCTATTTGATGTCTCTTGTGGTCCCAAACAAATTTTTAGGAATATTTGTTCTAGTTCTATGAAAGTGCTTTTGGTGCTCTGATAGGGATTACATTAAATATGTAGATTGCTTTGGGTAGTATGGCTATTTTAACAATATTTGTTTTCCCAGTCCATGACCATGGAATGGCTTCCATTTGTTTGCTTTCCTTTTTTCATTGATGTTTGATAGTATTCAGAGTACAGGTCTTCCATCTCCTTGGGTAAGCTTATTCCTAGGTAGTTTACTCTTTTTGGTGCAGTTACAAATGGGATTGTTTTCTTAATTTGTCTTTCTGCTACTTCTTTATTAATGTATAGAAGTGCAACAGATTTCTGTATATTAATTTGGTATTTTGGGAGTTTACTGACTTTATCAGTTATAGTAGTTTTGGTGGAGTCTTTAGGGTTTTCTATATATAGTTTTAGGTCATCTGTAAGCAGAGCCTCTAATATTCTCTTTACCAATTTAAATTCCTTTTGTTTCTTTTTTCTTGTCTGATTGCTGTGGCTAGGACTTTCAGTACCATGTTGAATAAAAATGGCGAGAGTGGACATCCTTGTCTTGTTCTATATCTTAGAGGAAAAGCTCTCAGTTTTCACCATTGATTATGATGTTATTGTGGGTTTGTCATATATGGCCTCTATTTTATTGAGGTATGTTCCCTCTAAAGCTACTTTTATTGAGTTTTTATCATAAATGTGTGTTGTATTTTATCAGGTGCCTTTTCTGCATCAATTGAAATAGCCATATATGTTTGATCCTTTCTCTGGTTGATATGTTGTATCACATTGATTTGTGAATATTGGCCCACTCTTGCATCCCTGGAATAAATCCCACTTGATTGTGGTGGAAAAAATTTTAATGCATTGTTGGATTTGATTTGTTACCATTTTGTTGAGGAATTTTGCATCTGTGTTCATCAAGATATTGGCCTCTAATTCTTTTTTTTGTAGTGTATTTATCAGGTTTTGGTATTAGGATAATGCTGACCTTATAGAATGAATTTGGAAGCTTTCCTTCCTCTTCTATTTTTAGAATAATTTGAGAAGAATAGGTATTAACTCTTCTTTAAGTGTTTAATAGAGGGACGCCTGAGTGGCTCAGTTGGTTGAGCAACCGACTTTGGCTCAGGTCTTGATCTCACAGCTCATGAGTTCGAGTCCCACGTCGGGCTCCGTGCTGACAGCTTGGAGCCTGGAGCCTGCTTCAGATTCTGTCTCCCTCTCTCTCTGCCCCTAACCAGCTCACATTCTGTCTCTGTCTGTCTCAAAAATAAATAAACATTTAAAAAATTTTAAAAAAGTGTTTAATATAATTCCCCTGTAAATCCATCTGGTCCTGGGCTTTTGTTTATCAGGAGTAGTTTCGATTACTGAATCAATTTCATGCTAGTAATTGGTCTGTTCCAATTTTTGATGTCTTCCTGATTCAGTTTTGGGATGTTATGTTTCTAGTAATTATCCAGTTCTTGTAGGTTGTCCAGTTTGTTTGCATATAATTTTTTATGATATTCTCTTATAATTGTATTTTTGTGTGTTGGTCATTCTCTTCCCTGCTTCGTTTCTGAATTTATTTGCATGCACTCGCCCTTGTGTGTGCTCTCTTGCTCTTGCTTTCCCTCTCTCCCTCTCCCTCCCTCCCTCCCTCTCTCTCTCTCTCTCTCTCTCTCTCTCAGTCTGACTAAAGGTTTACCAATTTTGTTGATCTTTTCAAAGAACCAGCTTCTGCTTTCATTTATCTGTTCTACTGTTTTTGTTTTTGTTTTAGTCTCCATTTCACTTATTTCTGCTCTAATCTTTATTATTTCTTTCCTTCTACTGGCTTTGGGCTTTGTCCTTTTTCCAGTTCCTTTAGGTGTAAGGTTAGGTTGTTCATTTGAGATATTTTGTGGTAGTTGAGGTGGGCCTGTATTGTTATCATCTTTCCTCTCAGAACAACTTTTGTTGCATCCAAAATTTATTTCTGGTTTCACACCATTGTGGTTGGAAAAGATGTATGATATGATTTCAATCCTTTTGAATTTGTTGAGATTTGATTTGTGGCCTAACATGTTATCTATTCTGGAGAATGTTCCATGTGCACTCAAAAAGAATGTATATTCTGCTGTTTTAGGATGGAGTGTTCTGAATATATGTGTTAGGTCCATCTGATCCAATGAGTCATTCAAAAACCACAGTTTCCTTGTTAATTTTCTGTCTGGATAATCTGTCCATTGATGTAAATGGGGGTATTAAAGTCCCCTACTATCATGCTACTACTCTCAATTTCTTGCTTTATATATATTAATAGTTGCTTTATGGATTTATGTTCTCCCAAGTTGAGTGCATAATTTATATTTGGGTGCATACAGTTATGTTTTTTTGTTAGTTTGTTCCCTTTATCATTATGTCTCTTTGTCTCTTTGTTTAAAGACTTTTTTTTTTATGTAAGTATTGCTATCCCAGCCATTTGCTTCCATTTGTATGGTAAATGTTTTTCCATCCCCTCACTTTCAATCTGTATGTCTTTAGATCTGAAATGAGTCTCTTGTAGGCAGCATATAGATAGATATTTTTATCCATTCAGTCACTCTATGTCTTTTTATTGGAAAATTTAGTTCATTTACATTTTAAGTAATTATTAATAGGTATATGTACTTATTTGTTTTACAGTTGTTTTTGTAGTTCTTCTCTGTTCCTTCTCTTGCTCTCTCCCTTGTGGTTTGATGTCTCATTTAGTGATATCCTTGGATTCCTTTCTCTTTATTTTTTGCATAATCTATTACAGCTGTTTGATTTGTGATTATTAGTTTCATGTATAACATCTTATGCACATAGCAGTCTATATTAAATTGGTGGTTGCTTAAGTTTGAACCCTTTCTAAAAGCACTAAATTTTTACACACCCCGTGTTTTATGTATATGATGTCATACTTTGCATCCTTTTATTTTGTGAACCCCTTGAATGATTTTTATAGATATATTTGATTTTGCTGCTTTTTGCTTTAACCTCCATACTGGCTTTATAAGTAACTAGTCTACTTACTATGTTTGTATTTACCTGTGGAATTTTTTCCTTTCATAATTTTCTTACTTTTGATAATGGCCTTTTCTCTCCACTGAAAGAATTTCCTTTAACATTTCTTGTAAGACTTGCTTAGTAGTAATGAACTCCTTTCACTTTTGTCTGGGAAACTCTTGCTCTCTCCTATTCTGAATGACAGCCATGCTGGGTAGAATATTTTTGACTGTAGGTTTTTTTTCCTTTCAGCACTTTGAATATATTATGCCACTCTCTTCTTCCCTGCAAAGTCTCTGCTGAAAAACCAGCTGATAGTCTTATGGGATTTCCTTTTTATGTAACTGCTTTATTTTCCTTTGCTGCTTTAAAAAATCTTTTTATCACTACCTTTGGCCTTTTAAATGTTATGTGTCATGGTGTGGAATTCTATGTATTAATTTTGTTGGGAGCTCTCTGTGCCTCCTGGATCTGGGTGCCTGTTTCTGTCCCCAGATATGAGCAGTTTTCAACTATGATATCCTCAAATAAATTTTCTGCCCCCTTGTCCCTCTCTTCTCCTTTTGGGATTCCTATAATGTGAATGTTACTATGCTTGATGATTTTGCTTGATTCCCTTAACCTAATCACATTTTTATTCTTTTGTGTTGTTGTTGTTAAGCTTTGTTGCTTTCTGTTATTCTATCTTCCAGCTTGCTAATCCATTCTTCTGCCTCTATTCTTTATTCCCTCTAGTGTTTTTTTTTTTTAATTTCAGTTATTGAGTTCTTCACTTCTGATTGGTTCTTTGTTATATTTTATATCTTTTTTACAGTTCTCCCTGAGGTCCTCCAGTCTTTTTTTTTTTTTTTTCCAGTAAGTATCTTTGTGACCATTACTTTGACTTTTTTTATCAGGCATATTGCTTACCTATGTTTCGTTTTAGCTCTTTTGCTGTAGTTTTGTCCTGTCCTTTCATTTATGACATATTCCTCTGTTCCCTTACTTTATCTAACTCACTGTGTTTGTTTCTATGTATCAGGAAAGTCAGTTATGTCTCTTGACCTTGAAAGTAGTGGCGTTATGAATAAGACGTTCTGTAGTGCCTTACCAAAAATAGGTATCTCCTACATGGATTGCATGCATTCTACTCTTGTGGTTAAGCCTCATTTCCTTTCAGTCCAGTTGGCTACAATGGCCTATGTTGCCTGTAGTAAGCAGGGTGTGGTTCCTCTGCTGTTAGGGGGCCAGTCTGGGGCCGCTGTGGACTTGCAGTTGAGTGGTGTCAGCAGTCAGAAAAGATGCCTGGCTTCAACCCATTTGCTGGGACTGTAGTCACACTGAACTCAGGGTACTCGCCTTGTGTTGTACTGTGAGAAACTTTGGTTGGTGGGTGGGGCCCTCAGACTATCTAAATGCCTCCCCCCAGTTTATCTTCCAGAACTGCGGTGGCCCAAACTGTTGGTCTCTCTTCCTGTGCTGCCCCCTGGGAAGTTTTTATTGGTGGATGGCAATCACATCAGATGCCTGCCCCCAGTCCATCTGCTCAGGTGGCATGTACATTGGTTGACAGGGCACTCTGTACTGCCAGTTATAAGTTTCAACTGCTGGGACTGCAGTGGAATTGGTGTGTGTAGTTCTCTTCCCCTCTCCTCAGGGCAAATGCCGCTTTGAAGGGAGCCCCTCTGAGTGGGGCATGTTGAATGTGGCAGATTCACAGGAGAACATGAGGGCCAGGTGCATAGTGTTAGCAAGGCAGGTGAAGAGTGTTCCCACTGGTTCCCACAAGTGCCAGGCCATCTAGGCTGGGGAGGGGGCAAATGGTCCCACTCTCCCTGGATCTCCCAGGGATCTCACTAAGGAGCCCTACTCTCTAGCACACACTCTGAGATTAGTAAATAAATCTCATTCACTGTACCCCAGGTATTTTTCAACCTGATGCTTCTATGCTTATCTCGGTGGGATTGTTTGTTGTTCTGGCTCTTTAAGGCAAGGACTCAGTTTCCTATCACCCTCTGGCTCTCCCAGAACTAAGCCCACTGATTTTTAAAGTACTCTGAGTTAAGCCCTGCTGGTTGTACAAATTCACAAAGTTAAGCCCCACTGATTTTCAAAGCCAAATGTTTTGGAGACTCATCTTACCAGTGCACCATGACTGGGGCACCTGCTGTGGAGTCTGCTCCTCTCCCTTTTCCAGGCAGGATCCTTCCTGTTGGTGGTTAGTCTCAGCAGGACTTTTGTTCCCGTCTGCATCTCACTCCACATCCCCTTTTTCAATGTGGCCTCCTCTCTATAATGAACTATGGAAAGTCTGTCCTGCCAGTCTTTGGGTCATTTTCTGGGTTAGTGACACTGATGTGGCTGCTATCCTGGTGTGCCCAAGGTGAGCTGAGTATCCTCCTACTCCAACATCTTCCTAGAAGTCTCTAGATAACCTGCAATATTAAAGCCATGCTATTATGGAGAATTTCATGTTATTTATCCTTGGTTTCAGAATCATTTGTTTACATTGCCACATGCAACACTAACAATGATTATTTAGACCTAGTTCTGAATTTTTATGATTTCTTAACACGTTTTCCCTGTGAGGTATCTTCCTTATTCCTGAGTTCTTCATTTTGATTCATCGCTCAGTTGAGCACTTCTTTGAGTAATTGTTTTTAGGAGAGACGCATGCCTGCTATGTTTTGAACTGTGGCATGTTGGGGGGTGTTCTTCTGTTCCTTTCAAATATGAACAGTGATTCTCCTTCAAATGTGAACAGTTCTCCTATAGAATTACTGAGTTACAGTTCTTTCCCTGCAAACTCCACACACGTTGTTTAAAACTATACACTTAACATGCTCTTTTTTAAAAATCTCAATTGTATATTTACTTGAAGTAGTTTGGGGAAGCCCTGAAAGAGGTAGGGGAATTAAAGCACCCCCTTTGTGCCTCATGATTCTCTGCATGGTTCTCTGTAGTCACTTTGTCAAGCAAGTTCCAGTTTATCATAATATTTCTTCCCTACCCAGAGATCCGGTCTGTGTGGGATCAGAAGGGCATGTTTTAAGAAATGGCAACCTCTATGCAATTCACCTCTTTTGGCCAATCAGGCACACATCCACATTATCCTGAGCTTCCTAAGCCTGGGCAGAGGTGGTGGATGCAGGTGGAGGAGGGAGAATTTGCAGAAAGGAGGAAGCTCTTATATCTCTGCTTTGCCATTCATCTGTGGCCAATTTTGGGAGTGCCCAGTTCTATTCAGCATATGTTCACTCCATTGTTTAGTTCAGTCTTGGGTACAGGCTATGAACACTGCTTTGACATTGATGCCACTGGAGTGGAGTTTGGGTCCCACATTGTAGGCATCTGCAGGGCAATAAATTGCTCCCCAGTGGCTACCTTGTCTCCAGCCATAGAGTAAAATGAAGCATAACTTGAAGGCCCCATCAAACAGGCTTCTCCTCCTCCTATTAATGGAAGGAGCCCAATCTCTAGGGTGTTTCTCCTTTGAAATATATCTTAATAAAATTCTTTATCTCCAAAGTGCACTTGCACCCCCAATGTGATTCTCATTAATGATTAACTGTTGTGTTATGGGATATCTTTTTGCAAGAGATGAACATTATAGGACAAGAGTATCATTTATTCCCTACCTATCCCTGAAGTCCTTTATTTGGCTGCTGTGGAAACAGACCTGGCCAAGGTTTGATAACTTGCACAGGATCCCTCAGCTCATCTATGGGAGAGCTGGAATGCCTATCTCTCTACCACGCCTTTCTGTCTCTACATTATCTTGCTTTAGTTGATGACCCCAACTTAATATTACCATAAAATTGGGATTGGGGCTTTGCAGGCAAGGGAAATACTACTAAACACAGTTTAGAGTTTTATTTGAATTTATTCCACATATGAAAACTTAAAAATCATGAAGCAGAACAATGAAAATCCTAGTAAACAGCATTTTGTTATGCAACTTCTGAAGAACTTTCTTTTAAAACTATGTTTCTAGAATCCTTTTTTATTGGCTAAATTCATATTCCATATTAGAAGAAATCTGTGATAAATTTGAAGACTCTGGAATTTAATTTTTACTTCTTTTTGTTGCAGCATGATTAAGAGAATTGTGTACTCACTTGTATCATCACTCACATTCAGGTATGTGAGACCCTAGAAAGGGAGGAAATTAAATATGCATAATATTTAATATTTTTAATGATAAAGGACCTGGGAGGAGGAAACACATTTTCACTGTCAGTATGTTGCTAAATAGCTCTTGTGCCCCATTTTATGTAACATAATTTGTATTGAAATTTTAGTTTCAGCTGAACATTGAGAAATTCAAAGAAATGATATTTACCTAAGCCTAATAGTAACATATTAGTATGTTTTTTTCTACCTGTAGAAGTAAAAATAATGAAGCATGCTTTTAAAAATTCTTTAAGTGTTTTTATTAGACACTTTATTTGTCTAGAAATACTCCTTAATTCTGGGACCATTTTACTCAGGCTTCTTCTCTACATGATAGTAAGATTTATTTCATGCTATGATACAGAGTCACACAATATACTTGCTTCCTTTTAAATTTATAATATTTTAATTTGAATTGTAATTTTTAAAAAGTATTTTGAAGGCTAATGAATGTATCTTCATAGATTATACAAGTAGTGTACTCAGTTTATGAAGAATGTGTTTAGATATATGAGAGGAAGGCTTAGGAGGTACTTTAGAGTTTAATCATCTATATAGTATGATTCCTTCTCATGTGCCTAGCACTGTGCTAGAAGCATCTATTAATATATAATCATATACTTATTGAAAATCTCACTGATAAAACATCGTAGTGGTCAAAGAGGTCTTTTAAGGTTATGTTAGTCATGCTTTCACTTGGTTTTTATTGCTAAATTTGTAAAAGTTAATCAGTATGAATGTGGTTTTATTTTTTATGAGAAATTGGTAGAAACCCCTTAAAAAATTCTCAGATTTTAAGAAGAGTTCACAAGTGGGGACGTGTAATTTTAATTCAGGTTGCCTGTGCTATCTTGGAGGGTTAGTCTGATATGTCTTTTATAAAAGGACATGATAACATGAAATGGTGTGGGGGGGATTTTAATTCTCTAATAACTGCTTCCATTGGGCGAAAACTTAGTAATTTTTTTTGATATTTTAAGGCAACACAGTATTCCCTACCAGTGGATAATTTAATCCTAAATTACATTTTGTTATCAGATCATTGACCTAAATATGGTCTAACTTTAGGAGTGAAAACCATTTTATCTTTATTCTGTTTATCTGTTGTAGAATATTTGGAATTTTGCTTATCTTTGTGGATATGTCCCTCGTCATTACAGACCTGCTTGTCACTAAAAACGCAATATATATTCCTGTGGAAATTCATTTAATTTCTTTAGCTATTTCTTTATTTTTTGTCTTGGATGTTCTTCTTCGAGTATATGTAGAAGGGTAAGTTTCACTGATTTTTTTTTTTTTTACCTATTATAAAGCTGTTTTGTACTGCTCTGAGAAGCATCCCAAAATAATTACCAAGCCAACCCAACCAAATGTGAATGTGTTCCTCTTTGTTAAAGAGGAGGCATGGTCCACATGGTCCATGAGAAAACAATCCAAATCCCAATTTCTACTAGAGTGGGCTTTAATTTTATTGTTGCAACTGATACTCTAGTTTCCAGCAACTTATTATGGATAGTTCCTTCAACAGGTAAAGCTTAAAGGGTTTGCAAAGTAGAGCCAGGCAGCTGATGTGTCTACATGTACATTATTTTTTTAATTATTTTTTTAATGTTTATTTATTTCTGAGACAGAGACAGAGCATGAGCGGGGGAGGGGGCAGAGAGAGAGAGGGAGACACAGAATCCGAAGCAGGTTCCAGGCTCTGAGCTGTCAGCACAGAGTCCGATGTGGTGCTTGAACTTACAAAGCGTCAGATCATGACCTGAGTTGAAGTCGGTCACTCAACCAACTGAGCCACCCAGGTGCCCCTACATGCACATTATTAAAAGGAATATGTGTGTGAAGTACAAATGTAAACTCTCCCTGAGAGTTGAATCTAAATAAAAGCTGACAGTGTATTAAATACTAAATAATAGGTCTGAACAACCCCTACCTCAGTTAAAAATAAAAATTTATGTTAAGGTATGTGAGAATCAAACTCAACACCCAAAAACCAAATAATCCAGTGACGAAATGGGCAGAGGACACGAATAGACAATTTTCCAGAAAAGACATCCAGGTGGCTAACAGACACATGAAAAGATGCTCCACATCACTCATCATCAGGGAAATGCAAATCAAAACTCCAATGAGATACCACCTCACACCTGTCAGAATGGCTAAAAGCGACAACTCAGGAAACAACAGATGTTGGCAAGAATGCAGAAGAAGGAACACTTTTGCACTGTTGCTGGAAAGGCAAACTGGTGCAGCCATTCCAGAAAACAGTATGGAGTTTCCTCAAAAAGTTAAAAATAGAACCACCCTATGACTCAGCCATTGCACTATCAGGTATTTATCCCAAAGACACAAAGATGCTGATTCAAAACACATGCACCTCAGTGTTTATAGCAGTGCTATCAACAATAACCAAAGTATGGAAAGAGCCCAAATGTCCATTGACTGATAAATGGACAAAGATGTGGTATAGATATATACACGATGGCATATTACTCAGCCATGACAACGAAATCTTGCCATTTGCAAAAACGTGAATGGAACTACACTGTATTATGCTAAGTGAAAGAAGTCAATCAGAAAGACAAATACATGATTTCACTCATATGTAAAATTTAAGAAACAAGCCGGATGAACATGTGGCAAAGGAAGGAAAAATAAAATAAGATAAAAACAGAGGGAGGCGAACCATGAGAGACTCTTAACTAGAGAGAACAAACTGATGGTTTGTTGGAGGGGAGGTGGGTGGGGGGATGGGCTAAATGGGTGATGAGCATTAAGGAGGGCACTTGTTGGGATGAGCACTGGATGTTACGTGTAAGTGATGAATCCCTGGATTCTACTCTAGAAACCAATACCACACTATATGCTAACTAACTTGAATCAAAATAAAGAAAAAGATAAGTTATAAAGTTTCCCCCCACCCAAAAAGTTACACAAGAGCTCTGAAGCATGTTCATCCCATCAACAAGGCTTGGTGGCGAGGCAGCAGCTGTTTTTCTCTACTTGCTGGCTTTATGAAAAGGTGGATCAAGTGAGCCAAGCCCTGGATCATGTCAGCTGTGGGAGGCAGGGACTAATTCCCCAGCCTCATTTCATCCAGAGCATTTTAGAAGCCTGCTTGTCTCCTCTCCTGCTGAACTGCTATACACACACTTTAGGGGAGGACTTTTTACCTCCAGATTACTCAGAGCCTGAGAGGGGTTACCTCAGAATTGGAAGGAGGTTTCCCTGGGACATCGTGTCCTTGCCTGAAGGGAGCCAGTATTGGGGAGGAAGGCAAAGTGGATGGAAATTCAGCTTTGTACAGTGGAGGCCACTAGCCCATTGGGATTCTACTGTGGATATAAAGCCAGATGATGAGTTTACAGGCCAAATTAGGGGGCCCATCTCTCTCTCACAAACCCCTCTTTTACACTCATCACAGCCAAGTGCCTCTAAGGCCGTGACAAATTTGGCTTCTATTGCTCAGCAGGACTGCCAAATATCCCACTTTTCTTGTCCAATATGTGAAAGCAATGCTTGCGTCTTGTTCAGTGGTTTGGTCATATCTCTTACTATATTTGAATTGCTACATTGATGCTTTTGTCATTTGTATGTATAAAGTAGGATAGAATTTGGATGTCTCCCCTCTTAGTCTAGTCTAGTAAATGCATTTTAAAGAATCCATTAAGTAAAATTCTTAATGGGATGAGTCAAATAATTTGTGCTCTTAAAATATCCCTATCTCCTTTTTGAAGGAGCATAAACTAATGTTCTTTGTTTTGTACTACAGGGTACGACTGTATTTTTCTGATATACTTAACTGCTTAGATGCTGTCATCATTGTAGTGACTCTACTGGTTGATATAATTTATATGTTTTATGACCTTAAGGTTCTTAAAGATATCCCCAGGTAAGAAACATATAATCATTTCTCTTAAAGTTTTCATTTTTTCCCTTTTGTTTTTCTCTGCGGGGGGGGGGGGGGTGCCTTTCTGTGGCTTTCCATTTGTATAATCCTTCAAAGTCTGAATGTGTTGAATATGAGCCAATTAAGTTGCCAAAACTGAAATATTTAGAAAAATTTCCACCTACTTGGACACTAAAGCATGGTTGTTTATTGGGAAGTGTGAAGTTTATTGGGAATGTGTTAAAGTACACATTAAGTACTTTTAGCTGAATAAAGAACATGGAACACCAAAAGAACAAACTAGGAACTTGGCCTCTTGTACCTAATTTAACTTTTCTACGTTTTGAAATTCCCATTGAGTTTCAATCACAAGTTCCTTACCTGAAATTCCTGGGTTTTTCCTGTAATCCAGAGTATTGGTTTGATCATATGCAAAATTTGAGAGACTCCCATCATGATTCTCCTAAAAAGGAGCAAGTAGAACAGAAAACAGGGTCATATAGGTAGCACCATGGAGGTGGAAACTTACAGTATAGTCGAAATGAAGAAAGCTGAAGCAAAGTTAGAACTGCTTAGCTATCAGGAAACTAAAATGTGTATAAGTGACTGATGGCTTTCCCTCCTTTCTTCCTCTCGCTACTGTGGCAATGAGGAAAAGGAAGGAGATGTGTATTGGGATATAGAGGTTGGATGACTCGCTCATTAGTCCAGCACCTTCTTTCTGCACTCCAGTAACCCAGGACTTTAATTCAGGTCCCAACAAAACTTCATATCACATGACAGGCTTTTGGAATTGTTTTGAAATAAGTGGATCCAGTATGGTCCTCTGGCAACCTCAGTATCACCTAAGAACTTGCCAGAAGTGCAAAAGGAAAAACATCTCCAGCCCCATGCCAGGCCTACTGAATTATGTGCACACTCAAGCTAGAGAAGCACATATTCAAATCATCAGTGCTCTGCCATGTTTTTTTCTGATGGTAGGAGAGACATGAGCTAATACACTTGGGAAGTATCTCAGTCTGCTGCCTGCCCGATGTATGTTAGCAGCTGTAGTGAGCCTCTGTTACGGATGGGAATAACAAAGGTGAACAAGAACGCTCAGTTTCTTTTGATGGGAAAATGACTGACAAATGCTTGTCTTAAGCCACAAAAGTTCAGTACACAAATTCTAAGTCTATCTTATAACTATTTCTCTCTCTACCAGAGTTTCTCAACCTCAGCACTATTGAGAGTTTGGACCAGATAGTTCTTTGTTATAGGGGCTGTCCTGTGCATTGATTGGTGTTTAGCAACATTCCTGGCTTCTGCCCACTAGATACAAGTAGCATACCTTCACACACAGTATGACAATGAAAAATATCCCCAGACATTGCCAAGTATTCCCTAGGTGGGTGGGTAGGAGACTTGGTGGGGGGTTGTGTATGTGCAAAATCACCCTGGTTAAGAACAAGTCCTCTGGACTTGGTCCATATTGACAAAATCCTTTTTCTAAAGCAAAAATTGATCTTTTTACTGTTAGATTGGCAATTTTATTTCAATCTCTACGACTTATTATTCTGATAAGAGTTTTCCATCTGGCTCATCAAAAGAAACATCTTGAAAGGCTGACCAGAAGGCTGGTAAGTGGCCAAAACATACTTATGATTCAGAAAATGTTTGTTTCAGGAAATACTGGCAAGGGTTGTACTTATCTATATAACATTCTTTATTTTACATTGATTTTTGTTTTGCAAGTTAATGATTGTTTTAAACTCTTAGGTTTCAGAAAACAAACGGCGATACAAGAAGGATGGATTTGACTTAGACCTCACTTATGTTACTGGTTTGTAAAGTTCAACTGTTTATTTATATTAACTTCCAATCTTTCTTGTGTGTAATTATGTTCATTTTGTTCTTGTTTTGTCTGAGCCATGTTCTTTCAAAGTTTATTTATTCATTTTGAGAGAGTGTGTTCATGTGTGAGTGGGGGAGGGACAGAGAGAGAGGGAGGGAGAGAATCCCAAGCAGACACCATGCTGTCTGCACAGAGCCTGATGTGGGGCTCAATCTCACCATGAGATCATTACCTAAGCCAAAATCAAGAATCAGGCACTTAACTGACTGAGCCACCCAGGTGTCCTCCCGACCTTTTTAAAGCTTATTTATTTATTTTGAGGAGCCATGTTATTTCAAAGCATTCTTCACCCATGAAGATATGAGCCACTGTGGTAGTGCAACATATTTGTAGTTTACTCCTCCTGACAATGGAAAATCTGCTTTGATCTCTCAAATCCGGGCTGCTTGGTTACAGGAAATTGAATGGATTTCCAGCTGGCTCCCTTTGTTTGGTTTGGAATTTGAGTCCTAGTTGTTTTCCTGTGTTGCAAGGATTTCAGAGAGTCCTCTTCTCTTCCTCAAACCCTAGAGAATAAGGGGTCTCAAGGTTTCTGAGTCAGAACCACTGGAAAGCACCAATGCCACCATTCCTGGAGCCCAGATCTCTCATTTTTCTTTGGTGTTTAAATAAGAAATAAATTCCCACTATAAGTCAACACAAATTTGTCACATATGGCTGGAACCAGTTGAGTCCTAGGAACACAATGTGAGTTTAATGGTCATTATATTGGATAATTTATTTTTTTTTAATTTTTTTTTCAACGTTTATTTATTTTTGGGACAGAGAGAGACAGAGCATGAACGGGGGAGGGGCAGAGAGAGAGGGAGACACAGAATCGGAAACAGGCTCCAGGCTCTGAGCCATCAGCCCAGAGCCTGACGCGGGGCTCGAACTCACGGACCGCGAGATCGTGACCTGGCTGAAGTCGGACGCTTAACCGACTGCGCCACCCAGGCGCCCCAATATATTGGATAATTTAATACATTGTCTTGGTTATCTGAAAGGTAGTTCTGTCATTCTCAATCCTGAAAGTTCTTTTCTATGAAAAAGAAGTCTGATTACATATATAATAAGCTCTCATATATTGTTTCACATTTATAATGACATTCATAATAATGACTCTTTTTACTTCCAGAGCGTATTATTGCCATGTCATTCCCATCTTCTGGACAGCAGTCTTTCTATAGGAATCCCATTAAGGTGAGGATATTTACACAACAAATGTTCATATTTCTCACTAAACATAGACTACAGAGTCGTAAGTGTACCACTGGCTCAGAGAGGGCAGTTTTGTAAAAATTTGCTCTCCCAGGTAAAAAATTATAAAGGATCGATAGCAATTAGCTTTTTCTATGTAATGAAGCGTGCAAAAACTTAATGGCTTCTGGCATTAACCATTTACTTAGTTCATAATAATGGGGTTTCCGAATTTGAATTTGGGTTGGGCTTAACTGAGTGGGTCTGCTGATCAGGGCCAGGTGTAACTAATCACGGCTGGGCTAATGTATCCATCTGTGGGCAGCTACTTGGAATCGGAGGATTGGCTGGTCTAAAATGGCCTGGTTGGATGGCTCCACGTGATGTCTCACTCTCCAGCAGACTAGTTGTAGGCTTGTTCACATGGTGGCAGTGGCAAAGATCCCACAAGTAGCAGGCAGAAGAATGCAGAGCCCCTAACGGCCCAGGTTCAAAACTAGTATTATATGGCTTCTACCTCACTCTATGGTACGAAGCAAATTACAACTCAGTCCAGATTCAAGGCGTAGAATAGACCGCATCTCTTGCTGGCAGGAATTGCAACAAATTACGGCCATTTTTCGTAGTCTATCATGGGGAGAAGGATGGGAATTCTTTAGATAAAATGTGTGTTCTTAGGTTGAGATCCTAAATTATAGTGGAGGCATACTGCTTTAGAGTCTGTGTATTAAATAATTTCAAACATAAAATGATATGTAATATGAAACTCCAGTTAAAAGCCGTTGTTTAAGGAGTTTGCATATGTGTGTGGCTGTGTATTCATTAGCGTAATTTATATTTTTGTTATATATTAATACGGTGTAATTACGTACATATATGTATACGTCTACATATAAGTCTGCATATATACATGCATGTATAATTATACTTTTGTCAAGGCATAACAAATACTGTCAATTGCACTTACCTTAAGTGGATTTTGATGAGATTATATATAGGTCTATATGCATGTAACCAACACCCCTAACAATATGTAGAACATTTCTTGCTCTTTTTCAGTCAATATCCCAACACACTAGAGGTAATTGCTATTCTAACTTCTGTTACCACAGATTAGATTTACTTATTGCTGAATTTCACATAAGTGGAATCATAAAATACTTCTTTTTTGACTGGCTTTTTATGCCCCAAATCTGAGATACAGTCGATATTTTTGTACAGTTCTTACAACATTTATATATTATACTTATTCACTATAACACTAAAATTAACGGCTTTCTAGAATCCTGTATCAAAAGCTTAAGCATTCAGTTTACATACAGAAATCATACAATCATACACCACGTCACAAAGACAGCAATGGTGTTATATTCTATAACATCTACATAACAGAAAATATAAAACTCAAAAAAGATACAGCTAAAGAAACAAGCATAAATTTGGCAACCAGTAATTTTGACAGGGAAGTCATACAGCTTGCATGACTTTAAACATGTGAATTGAAAATACTGCATTTAGGGGGAGGAGTTAAGATGGCAGAGGACCCTAGGGGGACCCTACGCTTGCCGTGACCCTTGAGCACAGCCAGATAAATATCTAATCATTTTGATCACCCAAGAAATTGATCTGAGGACTTAGAGAGCAAAACTGCACAATTAGAGATGGAAAAATAGCCACATCGTGGAAGGTAGGAGCCTGTGGAGAGTTGATTTGGGGGAGAAAAGAACTACAGGGGCCATGAAGGTGAAGGAGCCCTGATCATGGAGAGAAGAGTGAGTGAGAAACAGAGTGAGAGAAAGAATGAAAGTGCACGCAGAGGAATGCTCAAGAAAAACTCTTCCCCAAAACCATTGACTGGAAAAGGAAGAGGGACTGACTACTGCAAGTTTTTATAAGCAATGGAGTGCAAAGTCTGAAGTTTTGGAGTCAGTGCCAGCACCAGGGTCATCATGCCTGGTGGACTTGGAGTTGCTCTGGTGAGGAAGGAGGGCAGAGACCTGTGAGTGGATAGTGCGGTCCGAGGATCCCCTGCATCACACAGGGGTAAACAGTTGCCCTGATTAGAGTGCATTTGGGAGAGGTGGCATGGCCTTTCCAGGGAAAAAAGAGCTGACACCACCAAAGTGCTGCCCTATACCCTAGTGTAGGAACAAAGAATACCAGCTGAGGGCAGCAAACCTTGGTGCTGGCTTTCCGTTGCACTTTACCATAAACTCCAAACTGCTGCATGGTCACACAACTGATTTCTGGACAAACCAGCACTGGCCACAACTCAGTGAGACCCTCCCTCAGAGAATCAGTATGGGTCTACCCCACATAGACATCTAAAATTTGGAGTTTTGGAGCCCGGCTACATGCCTGAGATAAAACACAGACTTCTGCTACCTGGCAGACAGACCACTTGGGTGCAGGGATCTAGCAGAAGTCAGGGACACAAGAGAGTGATTGTTTGGCTCTTCTGTGTGAGCTCCCTGAAGAGTAGCAGGCATGAACTCCATGCTCCAGGGAGGAGAGAGTGGGGTCATGTAATTTTTCCCCTCCCCCCATCAGCACTGACCAAATCAGTGAGCAAAACAGCGCCTCCCAATGGAGGCTGAAGCTGTTTACACCAAACCCAACCACCCTGCACCCTGTAGGTGCATTTCCACTAGGGCACGTCATCCTGAGAATGGGTGCAACAGGCCCCACCCCCAGAAGACCCGCATAAACCCCTTGCATGCACCAAGTCTAGTGATCACAGAGTGCTGCTGCAAACTTCAACTCTAGGGGAAATAGAATCTAGCTTTTTTCTTTTTTTTTGAGATCTAGCTTCTTTTAGCAAGCAGACCAAAGCACAACTAGGATCTAGCTTCCGTGTTTTTGTTTTTTTGTTTTTTTTTGGGGGGGGACACTTATTAATATAGCCATTACTCTCAGGAGCAGGAATACAACAGGCTTTCCTAACAGTCTCTCTCTCTCTCTCTCTCTCTCTCTCTCTCTCTCTCTCTCTCT
>NW_024412428.1:18530205-18574241 GCF_014898765.1 Herpailurus yagouaroundi | reverse complement strand
TCTCTCTCTCTCTCTCTCTCTCTCTCTCTCTCTCTCTCTCTCTCTCTTTCACACACACACACACACACACACACACACACACACAGTGAGCCAGACAAATGACAAGACAGAAAATTCACCCCAAAGGAAAGAACAGGAAGAAGTCACAACCAGGGGTTTAATCATTACAGATACAAGTAAGATGTCTGAACCAAAATTTAAAAGAATAATTATAAGGGTACTAGCTAGGCTTGAGAAAAGCATAGAAGACACTAGAGAATCCCTTACTGCAGAGATAAAAGAACTAAAAAATGAGTCAGGTTGGAATAAAACAATGCTATAACTGAGATGCAACACTGAATGGTGCAATGACATTGACGATGGGTGAAGCAGAGAAATGAATCACTGATATAGAAGATAAAATCATGGAAAATAATGAAGCTGAAAAAAAGAGTGAAAGAAAGGTATTGGATCATGAATGTAGACTTAGGGAACTCAGCAACTCCTTAAAGTGTAATAACATTTGTATCATAGGAGTCCCAGAAGAAGAGAAAGAAAAAGGAGTAGAAGGTTTATTTGAACAATTTATAGCTGAAAACTTCCCTTATCTAGGGAAGGAAACAAACATTGAAATCCAAGAAGCACAGAGAACTCCCATTAAATTCAACAAAAGCCAGCCATCACCAAGATATATCATAGTCAAATTCACAAAATACACAGAAAGGTACAGAATCCTGAAAGCAGCGAGGGGAAAAAAGTCCTTAACCTATAAGGGAAAACAGATCAGGTTCACAGCAGATATGTTCATAGAAACTTGACAGGCCAGAATGGAGTGGCATGATACATTCAGTATGCTTAATGGGAAAACTCTGCAACCAAGAATACTTCATCCAGCAAGGCTGTCATTTAGAATAGAAGGAAAGATAGAGTTTCCCAGACAAAAACTGAAGGAGTTTGTAAGCACTAAACCAGCCCTGCAAGAAATATTCAAGGGACTCTTTAGAGAAAAAAAAAAAAGACCAAAAACAACAAAGACCAGAAACAACCAGAGAAGGTCACCAGAAACACCAACCCTATAGGCAACACAGTGGCCCTAAATTCATATCTTTCAATAGTCACTCTAAATGTAAATGGACTAAATTCTCCAATCAAAAGACAGAGTATCAGAATGACTAAAAAAACCAAGACCCACCTATATGCTGCCTACAAGAGACTCATTTTAGACCTAAAAACATTTGGAGATTGAAAGGGAATGGAGAACCATGTGTCATGCTAATAGACATCAAAAGAAACCTGGAGTAGTTATACTTATATCAAATTAGATTTTAAACCAAAGACTGTAACTAGAGATAAAGAAGGGTATTATATCACAATTAAGGGGTCTATCAAGAAGGTTAACAATTGTAAAATTGGTGCCCCCAACTTGCAACACCCAAATATATAAATCAATTAATAACATAAACCCCTTGATAATAATACAAGTAGGGAACATTAATACCCCATTAATACAGCATGGACAGCTCATCTAAGCAGAAAATCAATAAGGAAACCATGGCTTTGAGTGACACAATGACCAGATGGATTTAACAGATCTAATTGGAATATTTCATCTTAAAGCAGCAGAATACACATTCTTTTTGAGTGAATGTGGAACATTCTCCAGAATAGATCACATACTGGGTCACAAATCAGCCCTTTTTGTACAAAAATATTGAGATCATACCATGCATATTTCCAGAGTACAATGCTGTATGACACTTGAAGTCAACCACAAGAAAAAATTTGGGAAGATCACAAATACTTGGAAGTTAAAGAACGACCTACTAAAGAATTAATGTGTTAACCAGGAAATTAAGGAAGAAAAAAAATACATACAAGAAAATGAAAATGAAAACACAGCAATCCAAAACTTTTGGGATGCAGCAAAGGTGGTCCTAAGAGGGAAGTCTATTACCATACAGGTCTACCTCAAGAAGCAAGAAAACTCTGAAATACACAATCTAACCTTACACCTAAGGAGCTAGGAAAGGAACAGCAAATAAAGCCCAAAGCCATCAGGGGAAATAATAAAGATTAGAACAGAAATAAATAATAGAGAAACAAAGCAGAAACAGATCAACAAAACTAAGAGCAGGTTCTTTGAATTAACAAAATTGAATTAACAAAATTGATAATCCCAAGCCAGACTTATCAAAAAGAAAAGAGAAAGGACCCAAATAAATAAAATCACAAATGAAAGAGATCACAACCAATGCCACAAAAAATACAATTATAAGAAAATATTATGAAAAATTATATGCCAACAAACTGTGCAATGTGGAAAAAATGGACAAATGTCTAGAAACATACAAATTACCGAAACTAAAACATGAAGAAATAGAAAATTTGAACAGACCCAAAACCAGCAAAGAAATTGAATCAGGATTCAAAACTCCCAATAAACAGAAGTCCAGGGCTAGATGGCTTCCCAGGGGAATTCTACCAGAGTAAGAAGAGTTAATACCCATTCTTCTCAAACTGTTCCAAAAAACAGAAGTGGAAGGAAAACTTCCAAACTCTCTCATACAAGGCCAGCATTACCTTGATTGCAAAACCAGACAAAGACCCCACTAAAAAGGAGAATTACAGGGCAATAATCCCTGATGAACATGAATGCAAACATTCTCAACAAGATGCTAGCAAGTTGAATCAAACAGTACATTAAAAGAATTATTCACCATGATCGAGTGGGATATATTCCTAGGCTGCAGAGTAGTTCAATATTTGCAAATCAATCAACATGATATACCACATTAATAAAAGAAATGATAAGTACCATATGATCCTCTCAATAGATGCAGAAAAAACATTTGACAAATACAATATCCATTCTTGATAAAAAAAAAAAAAAAGCACCACAACAAAATAGGTATAGATGGACCATACCTCATCACAAAGGCCATATACAAAAGACCCACAGCTAATATCCTCAGTGGGGAAAAACTGTGAGAGCTTTTCCTCTAAGGTCAGAAACAAGACAGGGATATCCATTCACCATTACAATTTAACATAGTACTGGAAGTATTAGCCTTAGCAATCAGACAACAAAAAGAAATAAAAGGCATTCAAGTTGGCACGAAAGAAGACAGACTTTCACTCTTCGCAGATGACATGATACTCTACGTGGAAAATCTGAAAGACTCCACCAAAAAATTGCTAGAACTAATACATGAATTCAGCAAAGTCACAGGATATAAAATCAATGTACAGAAATCTGTTGCATTTCTATACACCAATAATGAAGCAACAGAAGAAGAAATCAAGGAATCAATCCCATTTACAATTGCACCAAAAACAATAAGACACTTACAAATAAACCTAACCAAAGAGGTAAAAGAGCTGTATTCTGAGAACTATAGAACTCTTATGAAAGAAATTGAAAGAGGACACAAAGAAATGGAAAAACATTTCATGCTCATGGATTAGAAGAACAAACATTGTGAAAATGTTTATACTACCCCAATCTACACATTTAATGCAATACCTATCAAAATACTACCAGTATTTTTCGTAGATCTAGAACAAACAATCCTAAAATTTGTATGTCACCACAAAAGACCCCAGATAGCCAAAACAGACCTGAAGAAGAAAAGCCACGCTGGAGGTATCATGATTCTGGATTTTAAGCTATATTGCAAAGCTGTGGTCATCAAAACAGTATACTGGCACAAAATAGATCAATGGAACAGGACAGAATAGCCAGAAATGGGCCCACAACTATATGATCAATTAATCTTCAACAAAGCAGGAAAGAATATCCAATGGGAAGAAAATCTCTTCAATAAATGGTGTTGAGAAAACTGGACAGCAACATAAAGAAGAATGAAAATGGACCACTTTTTTACACCATACACAAATATAAATTCAAAATGGATGAAAGACCTAAATGTAAGACAGGAAACCATCAAAATCCAAGAGGAGATAACAGGCAGCAACCTCTTTGACCTCAGCTGCAGCATCTTCTTACTGTACATGTCTCTGGAGGCAAGGGAAACAAAAGCAAAAATGAACTAAGACTTCATCAAGATAAAATCTTCTGCACAATGAACAAAACCATCAACAAAACTAAAAGGCAGCCTATGGGAATGGGAGAAGATATTTGGAGATGACACATCTGATAAAGGGCTAGTATCCAAAATCTATAAAGAACTTCTCAAACTTAACACCCAAAAAACAAACAATCCAGTGACGAAATGGGCAGAAGACATGAAAAGACATTTTTTCAAAGAAGACATCCAGATGGCTTACAGACACGTGAAAAAATGCTCAACATCACTCATCAGAGAAATACAAATCCAAACCATAATGAGATAATACCTCACACCTGTCAGGATGGCTAAAAGTAACAACTACAGATGTTGGCAAGGATGCAGAGAAAGGGGAACCCTTTTGCATTGTTGGTGGGAATGCAAACTGGGACAGCCACTCTGAAAAACAGTATGTAGATTCCTCAAAAAATTAAAAGTAAACATATTCTATGATCCAGGAATCACACTACTGGGTGATCACACTACTACTCAAAGAATACAAAAATACTAATTTGAAATCATACGTGCACCCGTATGTTTATTGCAGCATTATTTACAATAGCCAAACTGTGGAAGCAACTCATGACCACCAATAGATGAATGGATAGATATGGATATATATGGGTATGTAATGGAATGTTATACAGCCATAAAAAAGAATGAAATCTCACCATTTGCAACAACATGGATGGAGCTAGTACAGAGAATACAGGTTGTTACCAGAGGGGAGGCAAGTGGGGAGATGGGTAAAATAGGTAAGGAAGATTAAGAGTACTCCTATCCTGATGAACACTGAGAATTATGGAACTGTTGAATTACTATTTATACACCTGCAACCAATATAACACTTTGTTAATTACAATGGAATTAAAATTTAAAAATAGAAATAAACAAAAGATCACAAAATGTTAATTCATGGATTCATTTTAGTAATTTGTATATTCCTTGAACTTTTTATGCATATAATCATATCAAATTACTTTCTTAGTATACTTTTAGTTTTTTTCTTTGTTGAATTGTCTAGGACCTCCACTTGTAATGTTGACTAGTACTAAGAGCAGATACCATTCCTTGTTCCCAAACTTAAATGGAAAGAATTAGAAATTCCGCTATTAAAATGATGTTTTACAGAAGTTTTTTGTACATGTTCTTTACCAGATTAAGAAAGTTTTATTTATTTCTACTCTGCTAGGAGTTGAATCATGAATTGGTGAATGTGTCAGATACTTTTTCTATGTGTATGGAGATAATGAAAGGTTTTTCTCTGTTATTCTGTTATTTTCAAATGTAAAGCCAACTTTTTTTATTCCTAGAATAAGCTCCCCTTTGGTCTTAATATATTATTTACTTATCACTACTTTCTATTGGCTAATATTTTATGTACAACTTTTTGTATATGTTAATGAGAGATATTGACCTTCAATTTCCCATTCTTTTTGTTTTGTTTTGTTTTGTTTTGTTTTGTTTTGTTTTGAGAGAGAGAGAGAGCAAGCAAGCAAGTGGGGGAAGCTGGGAACAGAGGGAGAGGGAGAGAGAGAATCTTAAGCAGGCTCCATATCCTGCACAGAGCGCATTGCGGGTCTCAATATCACAACCATGAGATCATGACTGAGCTGAAAATAAGAGTTGGGTGCTCAACTGACTGACCTACCCAGGCACCTCTTTCTTTTTTTACTGATGTGTAGTTGACATACAATGTCACATTAGTTTCAGGTATACAGCATAGTGATTTGAAAAGTCTGTATGTTATGCTGTGCTCACCACAAGTGTAGTTACCATCTGTCACCATAAAACACTATTATACCATTGACTATATTCCCTATGCTGTACCTTTTATCCATATGTCTTACTCATTCCATAACTGGAGGCCTGTATCTCCCACTTGCCTTCATGTATTTTGTCCATCCCCGCACTCCTCTCTCCTCTGGGAAACATCAATTTGTTCTCTGTATTTATGGGTCTGGCTCTGCTTTTTGTTTGTTTGTTTGTTTGTTTTGTTTTTAGATTCAAAACACAAGTAAAATCATATGGTGTTTGTTTTTCTCAGTCTGACTTTCACTAAGCAAAATACCCTCTAGGTTCATCCATGTTGTTGCAAATGGCAAGATCTCATTCTTTTTTATGGCTCAGTAGTATTGTGTGTGTGTGTGTGTGTGTGTGTGTGTGTGTGTGTGTGTGTACCACCTCTTGTTTATTCATTCATCTGTTGATGGACACTTGGGTTTCTTCCACATCTTAGCTATTATGAATAATGCTGAAATAAACATAGAGGTACAGATAATCTTTTTGAATTAGTGTTTTTGTTTTCTTTAGGTAACCCAATAGTGAAATTACTGGATCATACAGTAATTTTGTTTTTAATTTTTTGAGGAACCTCCATACTTTTTTCCACAGTGGCTGTACCAATTTGCATTCCTATCACCAGTGCACAAGGGTTCCTTTTTCTCTACATCCTCATCAATACTTGTTATTTCTTATCATTTTGATTTTAGCTATTCTGACAGGTGTAAATATCTCATTGTGGTTTTGATTTCCCTGATGATAAGTGATGTTCAGCATCTTTCATGTGTCTGTTGGCCATCTGAATGGTCATCTGTTGGTCTTTGAAAAATGTCTATTCATGTTTTCTTCCCATTTTCAATTGAATCATTTATTTTTTGGTGTTGAGTTGTGTAAGTTCTTAATGTATTTTTGATATTAACCCCTTATCAGATATTTCATTTGCAAATGTCTTCTTCTATTCAGTAGCTTGCTTTTTTGTTTTGTTGATGATTTCCTTCACCATGCAAAAACTTCTTATTTGGGAGTAATCCCAATGGTTTATATTTGCTTGTGTTTCCCTTGCCTGAGGACACATATCTAGAAAGATATTGTTATAGTTGATGTCAAAGAGCATATTGCCTATGTTTTCTACAAGGGGTTTTATGGTTTCAGGTCTCACATTTAGGTCTTTAATCCAGTGTGTTTATTTTTGTGTATGGTGTAAGAAAGTGGTCATTGCATTCTTTTGCTTGTAGCTGTCCAATTTTGTCAGTACCACCTATTGAAGAGACTGTCTTTTCCTCAGTGTATATTCTTGCCTCCTTTTTCCTAGATTAATTATCCCTATAAGTGTGGATTTATTTCTGGGCTCTCTATTCTGTTCTGTTTGTCTATGTGTCTATTTTTGTGCTAGTACAATACTATTTTGATTACAACAGCTTTGTAGTGTATCTTGAGATACAGGATTGTGATACCTCCAGATTTGTTCTTTTTTCTCAAGATTGCTTTGGCTTTTTGAGATCTTCATGGTTCCATACAGATTTTAGGACTATTTGTTCTAGTTCTGTGAATGATGCTGTTGGTGTTTTGATAGGTATTGCATTGAATCTTAGACTGCTTTGGGGAGTATGGATATTTTATTATTTTTTTTTTAATTTTTTTTTCAACGTTTTTATTTTATTTTTGGGACAGAGAGAGACAGAGCATGAACGGGGGAGTGGCAGAGAGAGAGGGAGACACAGAATCAGAAACAGGCTCCAGGCTCTGAGCCATCAGCCCAGAGCCCGACGCGGGGCTCGAACTCACGGACCGCGAGATCGTGACCTGGCTGAAGTCGGACGCTTAACCGACTGCGCCACCCAGGCGCCCCGGAGTATGGATATTTTAACAAGATTAATTATTCCAATCTATGAGCCTGGAATATCTCTTCATTTACTCCTTTTTTCTTCAATTTCTTTCATCAGTGTTTTTTTAAATGTTTATTTATTTTTGATAGAGATTGAGAGCTCTAGCAGGGGAGGGACAGAGAGAGAGGGAGACAGAGGATCTGAAACAGGTTCTGTGCTGACAGCAGACAGCCCAACATGGGGCTTGAACCCACAAACCGTGAGATCATGACCTGAGCCGAAGTCAGATGCTTAACTGACTGAGCCACCCAGGCGCCCTCATCAGCGTTTTATAGTTTTCAGAAAACAGATCCTTCACCTCCTTTGTTAAGTATATTTTTAGGTATTCTTTTTGGTGCAATTATAAATAGAATTGTTTTCTCTTTCTGCTATTTCATTATTAGTGTACAAAAACATAATGGCTTTCTATGTATTAATTTTGCATCTTGCAACTTCACTGAATTCATACATACTAATAGCTTTTTGGTAGGGTATTTAGGATTTTCTATGTGTAGTATCATATCATCTGCAAATAGTGACAGTAACTTCTTCCTTACCAATTTGGATGCTTTTTTTTTCCTTTGTCTTATTGCTGTGGCTAGAGCTTTCAGTAACTAGTATGTTGAATAAAAGTGGTGAGAGTAGACATCCCTATCTTGTTTCTGATCTTAGAGGAAAAATTCTCAGTTTTTCACCACTATGTATGTTTGTCATATATGACCTTTATTATGTTGAGTTATGTGCTCTCTAACCCCATTTTTTTTTAGTTTTATCATGAATGAAAGTTGAATTTTGTCACATGATTTTTCTGTACCTACCAAGATGATCATATAATTTTTATACTTCATTTTGTTGACTTGGTATATCACAGTGATTGATCTGCAAATATTGACCCATCCTTGCAACTCCAGAATATATCCCACTTGATCATGGTAGATGATCCTTTTACTGTATTATTGAACATGGCTTGATAATATTTTGTTGAGAATTTTTGCTTCTATGTTCTATGTGATACTGTTCTGCAGTTTTCTTTCCTTCCTTCCTTTCTTTCTTGTAATGTGTCTGGTTTTGGTATCAGGGTAATGCCGGCCTCATAGAATGTAGTTCAAAGCTCTCCTTCCTTTGATATTTTTTGTAATAGATTAAAGAGAATTGGTATTAACTTTTCTTTAAATGTTTGGTAAATTCACCTGTGAATCTATCCGGTCCTGGAATTTTGTTTGTTGGTAGTTTTTTGATTAACAGTTCAATTTTGTTATTAGTAATTTGGTTTTCAAATTCACATTTCTTCCTGATTCAGTTTAGGAAAATTGTACGTTTCTAGGAGTTCATTTATTTTTTCTAGGCTATCCAATTTGTTAGCATATAATTTTTTTGTAGTACTTGCTTATAATCCTTTGTATCTCTGTAGAGTTTTTTGTTACCTCTTTTGTTTCTAGTTTCATTTGGTTCCTTTTTTCTCTTGATCAGTCTGACTAAAGATTTATTGATTTTTTTTTTTTACATTTTGAAAGAATCAGCTCTTCATTTCATTGACGTTTTCTATTCTTTAAGACTATTTCATTTATTTCTGCTATGATTTTCTCTAAAAAAACAAAAAACAAAAAACAAAAAAGGCACTAGTAGGGAAGGGGCACAGGGAGAGGAAGAGAGAATCTCAAGATCTCAAGTACACTCCACATCCAGTGTGGAACCAGAGATGGGGCTTGATCTCACAAATGTGAGGTCATGACCTGAGCTGAAATGAAGAGTCAGACACTTAACTGACTGATCTACCCAGGTGCCCCTCTGTTCTGATTTTTATTAAATCCTTCCATCTACTAGTATTGGGCTTTATTTTTCTTTTTCTAGTAGGTAAGTTTAGGTAAGTTTAAACTGAAGTTTTTCTTATTTCTTCAGGTCAGCTGGTATCTCTATAAATATTCCCCATTAGGACTATTTTCTCTAGGTCTCAAAACTTTTATTTTTTTATTAAAAAATTTTTTAATGTTTGCTTTTTGTTTTTTGTTTTTTGAGAGAGACAGAGAGAGTACAAGAAAGGGAGGGGCAGAGAGAGAGGGAGACACAGAATCAGAAGTAGGCTCCAAACTCTGAGCTGTCATCACTGAGCCCGATGTGTGGGCTTGTACCCATGAACTGTGAGATCATGACCCGAGCTGAAGTCAGATGCTTAACTGAATGAGCCACCCAGGTGCCCTTCAAAGATTTTAGACCATTGTATTTTCATTTTCATTTGTTTCCATGTATATTTAACTTTGGTCTTTGTTTTTCTTGTCGACTCATTTGTTGTTTAGTGGCACATTGCTTAGCTTCCACCTATTTGGTTTTCCAATTTTTTTCTTATGATTGATTTCTATTTAATCCCATTGTGATTAGAAAAGATATATGATATGGTTCAATCTTTTTAAATTTATTGAGACTTGTTTTGTAGCCTACTATGTGATCTATCCTGGAGAATGTTCTGTGTGCATATAAAAAGAATGTGTGCTGTGTTGTATTTGTACGGCATGTTCTGTATTTATCTGTTAAGTCCATCTGACCTAATGTGTTGTTCAAAAATACTGTTTTCTTATTGATTTTCTGCCTATATAATCTACCAGAGTGATTTAAGTGCTGTGTTAAAGTCTCCTACTATCATTTTATTACTCTTTCTTACTCTATGTATTAAAAATTGCTTTACATATTTAGGTTCTCCATTATTGGGTACATAGATATTTATAATTGTTATGCCATCTTGTTCAACTGGCTCCTTTATCATTATGCAATGCCCTTCTTTGTCTCTTGTTAGTCTTTAAGGTCTACTTTGTGATATAAATGTTGCTACTGTGGATTTTTCTCCCACTTCCTTTTGCATGAAATATCTTTTCCATCCATTCACTTTCAGTTTGAGTGTATCCTTATATCTGAAGTGAGTATCTTGTAGGCAAAATATATATGAGTCTTGTTTTTCATCCATTCTGCCACCCTATGCCTCTTGATTGGAGCATTTAGACAATTTACATTTTAAAAAATTGTTTTTAAGTTTATTTATTTATTTATTTAGAGAGAGAAAGCACAAGTGAGGCAGGGGCAGAGAGGAGAGACAGAATCCCATGCAGGCTCCATGCCATCAGCGCACAGCCAGATGCCAGGCTTGAACTCACAAACTGTGAGATCACGATCTCAGCGGAGATCAAGAGTTGGACACTTAACTAACTATGCCACCCAGACACCCCTAGACCATTTACAGTTAAAGTAATTATTTTCAGTGTAAACTTATTGGCATTTTTATTGTTTTCTGGTTGTTTTTATAGTTCTTCTCTGTTATTTCATCTTCCTCTCTTTCCTTCAGTTTATGACTTTCTGTGGTGTTATGCTTGGCTCTCTTTTCTTGTGTATCTATTATAGGTTTTAGGTTTGTGTTTACCATGAAGTTTGTATATACCATTCTAAGTATATAACCGTCTATATTAAGTTGATGATTATTTAAGTTCTAACATATTCTAAAGGAATTTTTTTACTCCTTTCTCCATGTTTTATGTATATGTTGTCATACTTTATATCTTTTTATTTATAATTTTCTTCTAATTATGGCCTTTTTGTTTCCACTTTAAAAAGTCCCTTTATGGGGCACCTGGGTGGCTCAGTCGGTTAAGCGGCCAACTTCGGCTCAGGTCATGATCTCGCGGTCCGTGAGTTCGAGCCCTGCGTCGGGCTCTGTGCTGACAGCTCAGAGCCTGGAGCCTGCTTCAGATTCTGTATCTCCCTCTCTCTGACCCTCCCCTGTTCATGCTCTGTCTCTCCCTGTCTCAAAAATAAATTTTAAAAAGAGTTAAAAAACATTTTTAAAAAAAGTCCCTTTAACATTTCTTATAGAGCTGGTTTAGTGGTGATGAACTCCTTTTGCTTTGACTGAGAAATTCTATCTCTCCTTCAGTTCTGAATGAAAGCCTTGCTGGTGGAGTATTCTTAGTTGCAGGTTTTTTCCTTTCAGCACTTTGAATATATCATGCCACTCCCTTCTGGGCTGCAAACTTTCTGCTGAAAAATCAGCGGATAGCCTTACTGGAGTTTTCTTTGTATTTAACTTTTTGCTTCTCTCCTGCTGCCTTTAAAATTCTCTTTATCTATAACATTTGACATTTTAATTATTCTGTGTTATGGTGTGGACCTCCTTGCGTTCATCCTGTTTGGAATTCTCTGTGCTTCCTGAATGTGGATGTTACTTTCTTTCCCAGGTTAGGGAAGTTTTCAGCTATTATTTCTTCAAATATGTCTTCTACTTTCTCTCTCTCTTCTTCTGTAGAGCAAATGTTTGCTTGCTTGATGTTGAACACGAGATCCCTTAATGTATCCTCATTTTAAAAAATTCTTTTTTCTTTATGCTGTTTGACTTGTGTGCTTTCCATTTCTCTATCTTCTAGATCACTGATCTGTTCAGCTTTAGCTAGCCAACTGTTGATTTTTTAAGATTGTATTCTTAAACTCTGATTGGTTCCTTTTTGTTTTCTCTCTTTTGAAGTTCTCTTCAAGGTCTTCCACTTTTATCCACAGTCCAATGAGCATCTTTATGATCGTATCTTTAAACTCTTTATCAGGCATATTTCTTACCTCTGTTTCATTGAATTCTTTTTCAAGGTTTTGTCTTGTTCAGTATTTTGAAGCATATTGTCTCCCCATCTTGCTTGATTTTCTGGATTTGTTACTATGAGTTAGGCAGAACAGCTACTTCTAAACTTGAAGGAATGGTCTTGTGTATGGTCAACCCCTGTGCACACTGTGTGTGTCTAGTGACTTTGAGGGGCTGGCTAGAGTTGTGGTTTGTATGTTCAGTGGGTAGGGCACTCCATGCTGGGGCTGCCTAAGGGGGTGGCCACAGGTTAAGTGAATCTGAGCTAGGTCATTCCTGGGGATGTCCACACACGGTGCCCTGGCAGGACAGCTGAAGTTGAAATGGGTGCAGACAGAGGGTCCCAGGGTGCTACATGCACAGAGCACCCTGGCAGGATAGCTGAAGTCAGTGCCAGCCGGTGTGCCCATGACTCTCCATGCAGAAAGTGCCCTGGCAGGGTGGCTAGGTTGAGGTGGGGCACAAACTGGGAGGTCTTGGGACACTCCACACAAGTGGCACCCTGGCAGGGCAGCTGTTACTGAAGTGGGTGCCAGCCAGGGTGTCCTAGGGTCTCCACACAGAGGGTGCCCTGGCAGGACTGCTGAAGCTGAGGTGGGTGTAGGTCAGGGTGTCCCAGGGTGCTCACTGCAGTGCAGAGGGTGCTCTGACAAGTTGGCTGGAGCCAAAGCAGTTATGAGCCAGGAGGTCCCAGAGCACACTGTGCTACAGGTGCCTTAGCAAGCCATCTGAGGTCAATGTAGTGTGGGCCTGCAGTATTTCAGAATGCTTTGCACCCATGTGACTTTGATGCAATGGCTAGAAGTGTAGTGGGTGCCTACCAGGAGTGTCCTGGTGTGTGCCTTACTGGGGCCACCTCGGTGGGATGACTAGGGCTCATGTGGGCTAGGGGCCCAGGGCTCACTGGGGTTATATACCAGCTTGTGTATCCAGACCCCGCTCCTATCCACACTACCAAGGTGAAGGGGGGACATAAACCATGACATGGAACAGCCTGTCCAATCCAGAGAGATTTCTAGGAATTCCCCCATCATTTGGCAGAATTCTAGGGCTAGATGTTTAATATTCTAGTTGCCCTTTTAAACTATGGCTTTTTTTTCTGTGCCCCAGGGCAGATGAGTCTCTTCTTGGACCCACAGTTTACAGCATCATTACTGTGTCTCCCTCTTTCTTGCTGTTCTCTGTGTGATTTGTCTACCTTTTGTTGTGCGGAAGCTCTTCAGTCAGCCCTCAGTTCTGCAAGAGGAATTATTTTATTAGTATGTATAAATATGGTCCATGGAGAAGATGAGTTCAGAGTCTTCTTATATATCACCACCTTGGAATGGAATCTCAATTTTCCTTATCAGCTGGTCTACAATGACCTTACCTGGGGTACCTCATATCTGCTCCACATATTTTCATCCTCCATTAGGCTAGCCTGGGTGTGTTCTTATGTGATGACAAAAGGTAAGAGGTGGAGTGGAATCTTGCAAAAGGCTTTTGCAAGTTCCTGCATTGTGGCGTTCCACTGACTAAACCAACTCATGTGATAGAGCACAATGTTGGAGAGCAAGGGCAGTACAAGGTAGATGCAGGGAAGGACAAAGTATTTGGACAATAAATGAAATCATTCTACTTATCCTAAGGCATGGAAACTCTTCTATACATGCAAAAATTTTTCAAACAATGACTAGTACATATTTATAGTCTTGAGATTGGGGCAGTCGAATAAAATCCATTTGTAAATGTTCAAAAAGGTCTTGAGAGTGTGAACTGTATCTTATCTATGTTATGCTGTTTATGAATAAGACATGGTTCTACTACTTTGCCAATTTTGAAAAATTTTCTAAACCTCTGTTGAATGAAAGGATAAACTACATTATTCTTCCCATATGGGAATAGTTTTGGAGTAATTTGACCAGTACCCATTGGATGGATCATGTCACTTCAAGACAGTCATCCTCAAATTTCCAGAATCTATGTCTAGGAGTAAAGCATTCTTTGCCAATATTGCTTTTCAGTAAGTTGAGCTAATGACTGTGAATTAATTATAACTCATCTAAATTGGTTCACTTTTCTTTTGTCGATTTGATGGTGATAAATATAAATTTAGCAACACTTAATATTAGCTAGGGTGTTAAAAAGCCACAAACTTCATTAGCTTGTAAGTCAAAGCAAAGACATTACTCTTGGTTTCTAGGATGGTCTCTAGACTATTGATTTTTTTTTCCATTATTACAGTGTTATCTCCATAGGATATTGATGACATTCTAATAAGTCATGATCTTTTTATCATTTTCAATCAACATATGTGAAGAAGAGGTAATAAATCATCAGTTTTCATAAAATCCATAAATCATGAACCACCCCAAAAGCATATCTACTACCCATATGAATATTTATGGGATATGGCTCAGGGGTAGAGCATTTGACTGCATATGAATATTTGGCCCCCTCTTTTGCCAGAATGCAGGCTCATGTCTGAGCTATTAGTTCAGCTATCTCGGCAGACTGAGAATTCAGCAATGGAACGGCTTCAGTGCTTGCGTGTTCAATGATAACAACACAAATCCTGCACAGAGGATGCCTTTGTCATTTTTAAGATAAAAGCCATCTGCAAACTAATCTAACCCAAGTCTGACTAAAGAGTGCAAGATTCAGATCTTGGCATAATTAACTCCCGACAGAATGCTAAGCAATCATGTGGTTCCCCTTCACTGTTAAGAGAGAATACATTTGCAGAATTATATTGTTAACAACAGTGAATAGTAATATGCAGAGCAAACAGTGGAAATGCATAAGTGGTAAATTTGCTAACAGAAATGTTGCCTAGAAGTAGCAAGGATTGTACCTATGTGGGAATGAAGAAGCAAGCATTCTCGTGGGAGTGTCAACAGCCTGGCCACTGTTGCCACCACATTCTAGCAATGAGGGTGTACCTTCATCTCCAAATCAAGGAAAATGCTAAGGTAGACAATAGGCTTCTGGTCTAAGGTGTTCTGTTTAGGTAATATTTGAGTTAATATTGTGTGAACACACCAGAGAGAAGGGTTTGGCATATTCAGGATACCCAAAGCCTTTTTGTTACAAAAAGGCTTTCAAAGAGTAGACAGCGTTTTTCGCTTTCACATCCCAAGGAAGAGTTTCAGGAATTGTAAATTTAGTAAACCCATGCAAAGGCTGAGCTATTGAGAAAAAGGAGATCTACCTTACCTACAGTCCTAAAAATCTTAGTTATCTTTTAGTTTTTGACGGGGGTTCAGTTGGATATTCTTTATTCTGTTTGAGGATGGAAACTATCCATCTATCCTCAAAAATGTAGTTTCTTCCTCAAAAAGTTAAAACCAGAGCTACCCTATGACACAGCAGTTGTGCTACCACATATTTACCCAAAGGATACAAAAATACTGGTTGGAAAGGGCACAGGCACCCCGATGTTTATAGCATCATTATCAACAATAGCCAAATTGTGGAAAGAACCAAAAAATCCACTGGCCAATGAATGGATAAAGAAGATATACATGTGTACACACACACACACACACACACACACACACACACACTGTGATATTACTCAACCATCAAAAAGAATGAAATCTTGATATTTGCAATGACACGAATGACACTAGAGTGTATTCTAAGCAAAAATAATTTAGAGAAAGACAAATACCATGTGATTTCACTCATAGGTGGAATTTAAGAAACAAAAGAGATGAGCAGAGGGAAGGGGAAAAAAGAGAAGCAAACCAACCATAAGAGAGACTTAACACAGAGAACAAACCAAGGGTTGATGGAGGGATGGGGGGGGGGATGGGCTAAATAGTTGATGAGTATTAAGGAGGGTACTTGTGATGAACACTGAGTGTTATATGTCAGTGGTAAATCACTAAATTCTACATCTGCAACCAATTTTACCATATATGTTAACTAACTAGAATTTAAAAACTTGAAATTTTTTTAAAAATGTGCTTCTTGGCAGAGTTGAACTTTCTTTTATATGCTTTTTGTCTCTATTCAGCTAATTAGTTTAAGAGGTATTTGGAGTCTTCAGATAAACTATTTAAGTCAGAAAACACAGCAGTAAATTGTCTATGTATTGAGTCAAGAATGGACTCTTGGAAAAAACTCAAATTCTTGAGTTTTTTTAGACATATAGAGAACTCTGAAGGTGATTTTTTTTAAATCCCAAGGCTTAGCCATCCAGGCATATTAATTTTTTTATAAAAAATCAAATACTGGGGCGCCTGGGTGGCGCAGTCGGTTAAGCGTCCGACTTCAGCCAGGTCACAATCTCGCGGTCCGTGGGTTCGAGCCCGCGTCGGGCCCTGGGCTGATGGCTCAGAGCCTGGAGCCTGTTTCCGATTCTGTGTCTCCCTCTCTCTCTGCCCCTCCCCCGTTCATGCTCTGTCTCTCTCTGTCCCAAAGATAAATAAACGTTGAAAAAAAAAATTTTAAAAAAAATCAAATACTATCGTTAAGTGTGGGTATACTAAAGAAGGTTGCACATAAAGTAACCACTGTGACATATTTACTTGTTGAAGGAATGAAGGGCAAGACGGTATTCTAATGGTTGCATTATATTTCATTAGTGCTGTAATCAACCTCGAATGTTGGGTATTTAGGTGTCACCAATATTACTAATGCCACAACAGAGGCATAAAGACACAAAGACGTAAAACCTTTTCTGGATAGATTCCTAGGAGTAAAGTTACCTGGTTATGGAGTATTGAGTATTTTTAGGGTTCTCAAAATATATTGCCAAATCCAAGGGATTGTGTTAACAATGAATCAAATGTTTTATTTTCATGCCATCTTTGCCAGCATTGGATTTTGTCATTAAAAAGGAAAAGGCTAATTTCATGGGTGAAAATGGGATTTTATTGTTGTTTTAGACTTCTTTATTGGTGAGGCTGAATATTTATCTAGGTAGGTTGTTACACAGTTAGATTTTCTCTTTTATGATTTTATTTATGTCCTAGATCCACTTGTCTATAGGTTGACAGAATACTATTTAAACTGTTATTATAAGTTACTAGTTTATACTAGTATAACTAATGTATAGATAATACTAGGCATAGTCCCCCTTCACTCAATTTTTTATCTGAAAAATATTCTCCCCTATTAATGTTTGTTGTACTGTAACATTTTTTTAAAATAGAAATTTCAAAGTTTTATAAAGTCAAACCTAAATCTGTTGTCTGTTGATCTTCCACTGATTTAACAGTGCTTTTTCTTATCCAAAGAACTGGTTAATATTTGCTTAAATTTTCTTTATATCCCTCAATCAATCTGGATTTTATTTTGGTGTAAAGGAGCTCATGAATTTTTGATGTGTATGAGTCTATTTAGCCCCCCCCGTTCCAGTATTATGCAGACTTGAAGCGTTTATCTTTTTGACTTACTATTTCCTCCTGACAATTTAACCAATTGATCAGTTTGATATCTTAATTTGTCTTTTCCCCAATACGAAGCCAGTAAACATTGCTCAGGGTACTATAGTCCTCAATTTTTGAGCTTTTTTATAGTCCTTTTGTTGTACAGAGACATGCACATGCGTGTATTTCAGATGGATAAATTTGCTGGAAATATTAGTATGGTGATAGGAACCATTTTAAATTATGTCTATTTGAAATGTTACACATATATGCACAAATTTGTGTCTATATACATATATGCACATATGCACATGTGTGTATTCATTTTAGAAAATATGAAAACACAGATGACCCCCCCAAAAATCTCCATATTGCCACCACTTAACTAAAATTTAATATAATTAATAATTTAATATAATAAAAATATTTATTTTTCTATCATGTATATAATACCATAATCATACAATATCACATCATGTATATCACACATGTCCAGTGTCATGCATATCACACGCAATCATACTGTACATTTTTGCATTTATTTATTCATTTAAACAGTGCATACATAAATTATAATATCCAACTCATTATCTAAGAAAACCTATTCAGAAAATAAGAACCATATATTACTGTGAATTTATAATTCAGAACAAATTTACTTAAAGCCAGTTTACTTTCTCTGGTAGCTTTAAACAGTGTGTATTTATAGTAGAGGTTACTCAGAGTAGTCAAGCACAACTTTGTAGGCTATTTGAAAACCATCAGTGGATGAGATGGGACTTAGAATTTACATACTCTTATATTCCCTAAATCTCCCCTAAAAGCTGCCAAGTGAGGGACAAGTGAATAAAAGGTAATGACCAAGGGCACCTGGGTGCCTCAGTCAGTTAAGCATCCAACTGCTTATTTTGGTTCAGGTCATGATCTCACAGTTCATGAGTTTTAGCCCCTTGTGCACTCTTAGTGCAGAGCCTGCTTGGGATTCTCTCTCTCTCTCTCTCTCTCTCTCTCTCTCTCTCTCTCTCCTTCTCCCTCTCCCTCTCCCTCTCCTTCTCCCTCTCCCTCTCCCTCTCCTTCTCCCTGTCCCTCTCCCTCTGCTCCTACCCCCCTCTTGTGCTCTCTCTCTCTCTCAAAATAAATAAATAAACTTCAAAAGAAAAAAAAAGGTTATGACCATTTCAGCTTCCTCCTAAGGAATGGTTTATGTTGGTGCCATGTGCATTTATGTAACATGTGTGCCTATTTTTTTCTAGGAAGTTGTGCGGTTCCTGGATACCAAACATCAAGACCACTATCAAGTCTATAATCTATGCAGTATGTACATAGTCAGATAGTTTGCTACCATCAACGGAAAGCAGATCACTGCATAAAAGAAGATGATTCTGCTTTTACATGTCATTTAATCATAAGTATTTGGTGGCGGTGGAAAGTGAGTTTGAAAATCTCTGTGTTGCACTGGCTCTATTTGGTAGGAAAAGACCGATCAACGGCATACATGCCCTGGTGAAGGAGGCAGGAGGCTTAAGTGGAGGCAGAGCCATGGGAGGTAGAATCTGCCCTAATGGTATTAGGTTTAGGAAAATACTTCTATTTTTCCTGCCAGCTCGTGTTTTGAAAACAGGCAATCAACGAATATATTTCTAATTCACTAGGAGTGCGGTACGAGGACAGCAAAGCCCAAATTTAAAAAAAATACAAGTAGTCAATAAACAAAGGGAAATACGCTCAAAGAGCAAAACCCTGTAGAAAGCAGATTATATCCCAGTTTACTACTCTGCCTCTCTTGACTTTTCCTGTATATTAAATAGACATTTCCAGGAGGCAAGCACTCGGGTTGGCCACTTTTGCTTCAGCTCTGTGGTGTCTCTCTACCCTATGATAACATGATGAATAGCCTGATAGAAAATTAAAAGTAAGGTCTGTTAGACCCAAATAAGTTGTGCTTAGGTTACTCAAGGTGGACAAACCACTACTATCTCTGTTTTTCAGACTCTTAATATTCTTACAGCAGCAAGAGCCGGTCAGAAACCTTTTAAAGGTGGATAAGGAATTTATAATACAAAAGGATGACTTATTCATAACTTGATCCTTTACTATGTTATTAGGCATAGAAATATGACCCATGCATCATTTCTTGTAGGTGAAAGAGCCTATGATCCTAAGTACTTCCATTACAGGGTCCGGCGAATCATGATTGATGATCACAATGTCCCCACACTAAGGTAAGTTTTATGCCAAGTTGGCTGTCAAAAGAAAGCTAAATACCCTGGCCTTGATTTGTGGGTATATTTTAATTCAACTAAAAATTTTGCATTTGAAATCAGTGAGATGTTGGCATTCACCAAAGAAGTAGATGAGTGGATGGCTCAAGATGATGAAAACATCATAGCAATTCACTGTAAGGGAGGCAAAGGTAAAAACTCTCTTTTTTCTAAATTTCTAAAATTTCTCTTTTTCTAAATGTTAATACATTAAAGTACAAGAACAAGATATATACTGCTGTTAATTAGTATTAATAGTTATTAACATATTTAATAATTTTTTAAAAATATTTATTATTTATTTTTTGAGAGAGAAACAGAGACAGAGTGTGAGTGGGGGAGAGGCAGAGAGAGAGGGAGAGGGAGACCCAGAATCCGAAGCAGGCTCCAAGCTCTGAGCTGTCATCACAGAGGCCAATGCGGGGCTCAAACTCATGAACTGTGGGATCATGACCTGAGCTGAAGTCAGATGCTTAATTGACTCAGCCACCCAGGCACCCCAGTTATTTTTTTTAACTTTATTTTTTTGATGTTTGTTTATTTTTGAAGGAGAGAGAGACAGAGCATGAAGGGGGAGGGGCAGAGAGAGAGGGAGACACAGAATCCAAAGCAGGCTCCAGGCTCTGAGCTGTCAGCGCAGAGCCCGATGCAGGACTCGAACCCATGAACCGTGAGATCATGACCTGAGCCGAAGTCGGAGGATTAACCTACTGAGCCACCCAGGCGCCCCGTAGGCATCCCAGTTATTAACATTTGTTGATGTTAGCTTCAAGACTGAAGGAAGCAAAGGAAAGAGGAAGGAGGGAGGATGGACGGTAAAGACTAAGGAAGGGAAGAAACTAGGAATAACAGAAGTAAGGAAGATTGAGCATATTTTTTTCTTGTTTCTGACTGCTTGCGTTTCTTCATTTTTGATTTGCCAAAATATCTATGAAAATAAAAACATGTTTAATTTTAGAAACTCAGAACACTTTTATTGAAGATTGTTCTTAAATTTTGTGAGAACCTTTTAAAGTTAAGGAGCCAACAGTGATGCTATTTCAGAAACCAAAAATCAGTGGAATTTTTATAGCATAGAGATACAAAGAAGTTGATTTTGGTGAGGTAAAATGGAAAAAAAGTTTTGTAAATTCAATCAATTTAAGTCGAGTTAGATTTTTCTCTCATTCAGCTTTAGGCTTTAATAATCATCTAAGCATATTTTATAATTTTTGACAAAGAAGTACATTTTTAGTAGGCTACAAAACAGTTTTTTATTGTATTCCAGGAAAACACAATACTTTAAAACTGCCTTAAAAGGCAAAAAAATAATAAAATAAAATAAAATAAAATAAAATAAAATAAAATAAAATAAAACTGCCTTATGTAATTGAGTAGAATCAAGTTTTAGTCTTACCTGAAAACTTATTTCAAGCCCATTAATTAGTAGGTAGATTCTGTCTTTAGTTCCATAGGTTGAAATGCTCTGGATATGTAATTTATAATATCATAGAGAAATGAAGACCATAGGTGGAACCATACGGAATTGCCAGTTTTTGACCATCTCTTATTTACAAAAATGGTCATTTCACGTAGCTCAACCTAAAATATTATCTCTCATGCATGCAGCTGACTTCTGTTTTCTTTTAATTAAAGCTAATTCCCTGCTTGAAGGATAAACATTCATTTCAAATTTCATTTTTAAATTTTTTCTGAGAGGGGACTTAAAACTGTTCTGTGTTCACATGTCTTTCATTGACTTTCCTTTAGGATTGCTTGGGGGCTGGCATTCAGGTGGTAGGCACCAGAGTAGCCTCTTTTTTTCAAGTTTTCATTCATATTGATTTTGCTCTCTTCTTGGTGGTTGGTGCCTATACATTACCAGTAGTATCATGATAGTCAGAATATTTTACTATTGATTTATGAGACTACTTTAAATAAAGCGGATGC
Organism: Herpailurus yagouaroundi; assembly: GCF_014898765.1. Lineage (NCBI taxonomy): Eukaryota > Metazoa > Chordata > Mammalia > Carnivora > Felidae > Herpailurus > Herpailurus yagouaroundi. The sequence goes on along the minus strand of NW_024412428.1, from coordinate 18,552,392 downwards.
TAATTTTTTAGTATAGTTGACACACAATGTTAAAATAAAAACACTAGTTTGAAAAGACCTATGCACCCCTATATACATTGCAGCATTATGTACAATAGCCAAGATCTAGAAGCATGCCAAATGTCCATCAATAGATATTCATCTATTGATGAATGGACAAAGGAGATGTGGGGGGGGGGGTGTATGTGTGTGTATACATACACATGCAATGGAATATTACTCAGCCGTAAAAAATGGATGCTGTTTTTTATTAGTAGTTTATATTATAAATATCTCCTCCCACTGTGTCTCTTAACTTGATTATTATTTATTTTGTCACAGAAACCATTCTACACTATGTTAATTAGCTTGGATTTAAATACAATTAAAAAATAAATATTTATAATTTTGCATGTAGTGAAATTTATCAGTGTGTGTTTTTGTGTGTGTGTGTATGTGGTTATGTTTTGTGTGTGTGTGTGTGTGTGTGTGTGTGTGTGTGTGTGTGGTTTGTGCTTTTTGTCATGTTTAAGAAATCCAGGCTGTACACTGAGTTAGTGAAGGTATTCTATTACTTATAAAACATTATTAAAGTTTTATTTTTTACACTTAGGCCTCTAATCTAATTGAGATTTGGGGAGGGAGGTGTTTTTGTTCATATGGACAGACAGTTGTCCTAACCCCATATATAGCAGGCTCATTTATTCCCTCATTGACTTATAACCCCTTCTTAGTCATGTACCAAGTTTTAATAGAAGTTTGGGACTGTTTCTGAGTTCTTTATACCACACAACTGTAATTTTTTATTTAAAAAAAGTTTTTATTAAAGTATAGTTGATACAATATGTTACAGTAGTTTCAGGTGTACAACATACTAATTCGACAAGTCCATACATGATGCTATACTCCCAACAAGTGTAGCTACCGGTCCATCGCTATGCAATGCTTTCATGATACCTTTGACATTGCTTTACGATGCAATTGACTGTATTCCCTGTGCTGTACCTTTCATCCCCTTGACTTACTCATTCCATAACTGGAAGTCTGTATCTCCCACTCCCTTTCACCCATTTTACCCAAAGCCTCACTCCCTTCCCCTTGGCAATGACCACTTTGTTTTTTGTATTTATAGGTCTGTTTCTGCTTTTTGTTTTTTACAGTCCACATTTAACTGAAATAATAGGTGTTTGTCTTCCCCTGATTTATCCCACTCAGCAGAACACCCTCTAGGTCCCTCCATGTTGTCACAAATGGTATGACCTCATCCTTTTTATGGCCGAGTACTATTCCATTGTGTATATATGCCACCTCTTATTTATCTATTCATCTATTTATGGGCACTTGGATTGCTTCCATACCTTGGCTATTGCAAATAATGCTTCAGTGACCAGCGGTGTGAATACATCCTTTTGAATTAGTGTTTTTGTGTTCTTTGGGTAAATACCAAGTAGCAAAATTACTGGATCATATGCCAGTTCTCTTTTTAAGGAACCTAAGGAATTTTAAGGAATTCTGTTTTGAGGAACATCCATACTGTTTTCTGTGGTGGCTACACCAATTTACATTCTCACCAACAGTGCACAAAGTTTCCCTTTTCTCCACATCCTCACCAACACTTGTTATTTCTTTTTAATTCTAGCCATTTTGATAAGTGTAAGGTTGTATCTAATTATGATTTTGATTTGCATTAACCTGATGATTAGTGATGTAGAACATCTTTTCATGTGTCTGTTGGCCATCTGTATGTCTTTGGAAAAGTGTTTATTCAGATTCTCTGCCTCTTTTTAAGTCAAATTATTTGGGGGGGGTGGTTGGTATTGAGTTGTGTAAGTTACTTACATATTTTGGATATTAACACCTTATCAGATGTGACATTTGCAAATATCTTCTCCCATTCAGTGGGTTGGCTTTTCATTTTGTTGATGGTTTCCTTTGTTGTGCAAAAGTTTATTTTGGTGTAGTCCCAAAGGTTTATTTTTGTTTTTGTTTCCCTTGCTTGAGGATACATATCTAGGAAGATGTTGCTATGGCTGATGTCAAAGAGCTTTCTGCCAATGTTTTCTTCAAGCAGTTTCATGGTTTCAGGTCTCACATTTGGATCTTTAATTCATTTTTAGTTTATTTTTGTGTATGGTATAAGAAAATGGTCCAGTTTCATTCTTTCACACATATCTGTCCAGTTTTCCCAAAACCATCTATTGAAAACACTTTTTCCCATTGCACATTCTTGTTTCCTTCATCCTAGATTAATTGGCCCTATATCTGTGAGTTTCTGGGCCCTCTATTCTGTTCTATTGGTCTATGTTTGTCCTTTTGTGCCAGTACCATACTGTTTGATTACTACACCTTTGCAGTATATCTTGAAATCTAGGATTGTGATACATTCTTTTTCAAGATTGCTTAGGCTATTTAGGGGTCTTTTGTGGTTTCATACAAATTTTAGAACTGTTTTTTCCTAGTTGTGTGAAAAATTGTATATATGTTGACAGGGATTACATTTAATCTATGAATTGCTTTTGGGTAATACGGACATTTTAACAATATTTAGTCTTCAATTCATGAGCATGGGCTGCCTTTACATTTGTTTGTGTTATCTTCAATTTCTTTCATCAGTGTTTTATAGTTTTCTGAGTACAGGTCTTTCCCCTCCTTGATTAAGTTTATTTCAAGGTATATTATTATTTCTAGTACAATTATAAATGGCACTCTCTTCTTAATCTCTCTTTCTGCTACTTCATTAGTAATGTATAGAAATGCAATGAATTTCTGTATGTTGATTTTGTATCCTGCAATCTTACTGAATTTATCAGTTCTAGTAGTTTTTTGGTGAAGTCTTTAGGGTTTTCTATATATAGTATCATGTCACCTGCAAAGAGTTTTACTTCTTCCTTGCCAGTTTGGATGCCTTTTATTTCTTGTCTGCTGTAACTAGGACTTCCAGTACTATGTTGAATAAGAGTGATGAGTAGACATGCTTGTCTTCTTCCTGATCTTAGGGGAAAAGCTCTCAGTTTTTTACCATTGTGTATGTTAGCTATGTGTTTTTCATATATGGCCTTTAATATGTTGAGGTATGTTCCCTCTAAACCTACTTTGTTGAGGGTTTTTATCATGCGTGGATATTGTACTTGGTCAAATGCTTTTTCTACATCTGTTGAAATGATCATATGGTTTTTATCTTTTCTTTATTGATGTGATGTATCATGTCAGTTGATTTGTGAATATCGATCCACACTTGCATCCCAAGTATAAATTCCACTTGATCATAGTGAATGATTTTTTTGATGTATTGGATTCAGTTTGCTAACACTTTCTTGACGATTTTTGCATCTATGTTCATCAGAGATATTAGCCCATAGTTATCTTTTTTTTTTTTTTATTTTTTTGTAGCACCTTTGTCTGGTTTTGGTATCAGGGTAATATTGGCCTCATAGAATAAATAAATTTCCTAATTTCCTTCCTCTTCTTATTTTTGGAATAGTTTGAGAAGAATAGGCATGCTCTTCTTTAAATGTTTAGTAGAATTCACCTGTGTTGCCATCTGGTCCTGGACTTTGTTGGAAGTTTTTGGATACTGATTCAACTTCATTACTGGTAATCAGGTAAACATATTGTGTTTCTTCCTCATTCAGATTTGGGAAGTTATATATTTCTAAGAATTTATGCATTTTATCTAAGTTGTACAATTTGTTCACATACAATTTTTCATAATCTCTTATAACCCTTTGTATTTCTAGAGTATTGGTGATTATTTCTCCTCTTTCATTTGTGATTTTATTTATTTGAGTTCTCTCTTTCTCTTTTTCTGTCTGTCTCTCTTTGATGAGTCTGGCTAAAGGTTTATCAATTTTGTTGATGTTTTTCAAATAAACAGGTCCTAGTTTCATTGATCTGTTCTATTGTTTTTTAGTTCCTATTTTGTTTATTTCTGCTCTAATATTTATTATTTCCTTCCTTCTACTGGTTTGGGGTTTTGCTTGCTCTTCTTTTTCTAGGTCCTTTCGGTGGAAGTTTAGGTTATTCATTTGAGATTTTTCTTGCTTCTTCAGGTAGACCTCTATTGCTATACACTTCCCTCTTAGGACAGCTTTTGCTGCAACCCAAAGATTTTGGACCATTGCGTTTTTATTTTTATTTGTCTCCATGCATTTCTTGATTTCCTCTTTGATTTTTGGTTGACCCATTTATGGTTTAATAGTGTGTTATTTAACCTCCATGTATTTGTGCTCTTTACAGATTCCTTCTTGTGGTTGATTCTAGTTTCATAGCGTGTTGGTCAGAAAAGATGGATGCTACAACATCAGTCTTTTCGAATTTATTGAGATTGTTTTGTGGCCTAATATATGATCTATCCTGGAAAATGTTCCATGTGCACCTGAAAAGAATGTGTATTCCACTGTTTGAGGGTGGAACATTCTGAATATATGTTAGGTCCAATGTGTCCAAAGCCATCCATCCCTTCCTGATCTTCTGTTTGGATCATATGTCCATCAGTGTAAGTGGCATGGTAAAGTCCCCTACTGTTATTGTATTACTATAGATTACTTTCTTTGTTTGTTATTAACTGCTTTATGTATTTGGGTGCTTCCATGCTGGGTGTATAAATATTTACAATTATTATATCTTCTTGTTGGATTGTTCCCTTTATGATGATATAGTGCCCTTATTTGTCTCTTGTTATAGTGTTTGTTTTTATTTTTTTTTTTTATTTATTTTTTTTTATTTATATATGAAATTTATTGTCAAATTGGTTTCCATACAACACCCAGTGCTCATCCCAAAAGGTGCCCTCCTCAATACCCATCACCCACCCTCTCCTCCCTCCCACCCCCCATCAACCCTCAGTTTGCTCTCAGTTCTCAACAGTCTCTTATGCTTTGGCTCTCTCCCACTCTAACCTCTTTTTTTTTTTCTTCCTTCCCCTCCCCCATGGGTTCCTGTTGAGTTTCTCAGGATCCACATAAGAGTGAAACCATATGGTATCTGTCTTTCTCTGTATGGCTTATTTCACTTAGCATCACACTCTCCAGTTCCATCCACGTTGCTACAAAAGGCCATATTTCATTTTTTCTCATTGCCACGTAGTATTCCATAGTGTATATAAACCACAATTTCTTTATCCATTCATCAGTTGATGGACATTTAGGCTCTTTCCATAATTTGGCTATTGTTGAGAGTGCTGCTATGAACATTGGGGTACAAGTGCCCCTATGCATCAGTACTCCTGTGTCCCTTGGATAAATTCCTAGCAGTGCTATTGCTGGGTCATAGGGTAGGTCTATTTTTAATTTTCTGAGGAACCTCCACACTGCTTTCCAGAGCGGCTGCACCAATTTGCATTCCCACCAACAGTGCAAGAGGGTTCCCGTTTCTCCACATCCTCTCCAGCATCTATAGTCTCCTGATTTGTTCATTTTGGCCACTCTGACTGGCGTGAGGTGATATCTGAGTGTGGTTTTGATTTGTATTTCCCTGATAAGGAGCGACGCTGAACATCTTTTCATGTGCCTGTTGGCCATCCGGATGTCTTCTTTAGAGAAGTGTCTATTCATGTTTTCTGCCCATTTCTTCACTGGGTTATTTGCTTTTCGGGTGTGGAGTTTGGTGAGCTCTTTATAGATTTTGGATACTAGCCCTTTGTCCGATATGTCATTTGCAAAGATCTTTTCCCATTCCGTTGGTTGCCTTTTAGTTTTGTTGGTTGTTTCCTTTGCTGTGCAGAAGCTTTTTATCTTCATAAGGTCCCAGTAATTCACTTTTGCTTTTAATTCCCTTGCCTTTGGGGATGTGTCGAGTAAGAGATTGCTACGGCTGAGGTCAGAGAGGTCTTTTCCTGCTTTCTCCTCTAGGGTTTTGATGGTTTCCTGTCTCACATTCAGGTCCTTGATCCATTTTGAGTTTGTTTTTGTGAATGGTGTGAGAAAGTGGTCTAGTTTCAACCTTCTGCATGTTGCTGTCCAGTTCTCCCAGCACCATTTGTTAAAGAGACTGTCTTTTTTCCATTGGATGTTCTTTCCTGCTTTGTCAAAGATGAGTTGGCCATACGTTTGTGGGTCTAGTTCTGGGGTTTCTATTCTATTCCATTGGTCTATGTGTCTGTTTTTGTGCCAATACCATGCTGTCTTGATGATGACAGCTTTGTAGTAGAGGCTAAAGTCTGGGATTGTGATGCCTCCTGCTTTGGTCTTCTTCTTCAAAATTACTTTGGCTATTCGGGGCCTTTTGTGGTTCCATATGAATTTTAGGATTGCTTGTTCTAGTTTCGAGAAGAATGCTGGTGCCATTTTGATTGGGATTGCATTGAATGTGTAGATAGCTTTGGGTAGTATTGACATTTTGACAATATTTATTCTTCCAATCCATGAGCAGGGAATGTCTTTCCATTTCTTTAAATCTTCTTCAATTACCTTCATAAGCTTTCTATAGTTTTCAGCATACAGATCTTGTACATCTTTGGTTAGATTTATTCCTAGGTATTTTATGCTTCTTGGTGCAATTGTGAATGGGATCAGTTTCCTTATTTGTCTTTCTGTTACTTCATTGTTAGTGTATAAGAATGCAACTGATTTCTGTACATTGATTTTGTATCCTGCAACTTTGCTGAATTCATGGATCAGTTCTAGCAGACTTTTGGTGGAGTCTGTCGGATTTTCCATGTATAATATCATGTCATCTGCAAAAAGCGAAAGCTTGACTTCATCTTTGCCAATTTGGATGCCTTTGATTTCCTTTTGTTGTCTGATTGCTGATGCTAGAACTTCCAACACTATGTTAAACAACAGCGGTGAGAGTGGGCATCCCTGTCGTGTTCCTGATCTCAGGGAAAAAGCTCTCAGTTTTTCCCCGTTGAGGATGATGTTAGCTGTGGGCTTTTCATAAATGGCTTTTATGATCTTTAAGTATGTTCCTTCTATCCCGACTTTCTCAAGGGTTTTTATTAAGAAAGGGTGCTGGATTTTGTCAAAGGCCTTTTCTGCATCGATTGACAGGATCATATGGTTTTTCTCTTTTTTTTTGTTAATGTGGTGTATCACGTTGATTGATTTGCGAATGTTGAACCAGCCCTGCATCCCAGGAATGAATCCCACTTGATCATGGTGAACAATTTTTTTTATATGCCGTTGAATTCGATTTGCTAGTATCTTATTGAGAATTTTGGCATCCATATTCATCAGGGATATTGGCCTGTAGTTCTCTTTTTTTACTGGGTCTCTGTCTGGTTTAGGAATCAAAGTAATACTGGCTTCATAGAATGAGTCTGGAAGTTTTCCTTCCCTTTCTATTTCTTGGAATAGCTTGAGAAGGATAGGTATTATCTCTGCTTTAAACGTCTGGTAGAACTCCCCTGGGAAGCCATCTGGTCCTGGACTCTTATTTGTTGGGAGATTTTTGATAACCGATTCAATTTCTTCGCTGGTGATGGGTCTGTTCAAGCTTTCTATTTCCTCCTGATTGAGTTTTGGAAGAGTGTGGGTGTTCAGGAATTTGTCCATTTCTTCCAGGTTGTCCAATTTGTTGCCATATAATTTTTCATAGTATTCCCTGATAATTGTTTGTATCTCTGAGGGATTGGTTGTAATAATTCCATTTTCCTTCATGATTTTATCTATTTGGGTCATCTCCCGTTTCTTTTTGAGAAGCCTGGCTAGAGGTTTGTCAATTTTGTTTATTTTTTCAAAAAACCAACTCTTGGTTTCATTGATCTGCTCTACAGTTTTTTTAGATTCTATATTGTTTATTTCTGCTCTGATCTTTATTATTTCTCTTCTTCTGCTGGGTTTAGGCTGCCTTTGCTGTTCTGCTTCTATTTCCTTTAGGTGTGCTGTTAGATTTTGTATTTGGGATTTTTCTTGTTTCTTGAGATAGACCTGGATTGCAATGTATTTTCCTCTCAGGACTGCCTTGGCTGCGTCCCAAAGCGTTTGGATTGTTGTATTTTCATTTTCGTTTGTTTCCATATATTTTTTAATTTCTTCTCTAATTGCCTGGTTGACCCACTCATTCGTTAGTAGGGTGTTCTTTAACCTCCATGCTTTTGGAGGTTTTCCAGTCTTTTTTCTGTGGTTGATTTCAAGCTTCATAGCATTGTGGTCTGAAAGTATGCATGGTATGATTTCAATTCTTGTAAACTTATGAAGGGCTGTTTTGTGACCCAGTATATGATCTATCTTGGAGAATGTTCCATGTGCACTTGAGAAGAAAGTATATTCTGTTGCTTTGGGATGCAGAGTTCTAAATAGATCTGTCAAGTCCATCTGATCCAATGTCTCATTCAGGGCCCTTGTTTCTTTATTGACCGTGTGTCTAGATGATCTATCCATTTCTGTAAGTGGGGTGTTAAAGTCCCCTGCAATGACCACATTCTTATCGATAAGGTTGCTTGTGTTTATGAGTAATTGTTTTATATATTTGGGCGCTCCGGTATTCGGCGCATAGACATTTATAATTGTTAGCTCTTCCTGATGGATAGACCCTGTCACTATTATATAATGTCCTTCTTCATCTCTTGTTACAGCCTTTAATTGAAAGTCTAGTTTGTCTGATATAAGTATGGCTACTCCAGCTTTCTTTTGGCTTCCAGTAGCATGATAAATAGTTCTCCATCCCCTCACTCTCAATCTGAAGGTGTCCTCAGGTCTAAAATGAGTCTCTTGTAGACAGCAAATAGATGGGTCTTGTTTTTGTATCCATTCTGATACCCTATGTCTTTTGGTTGGCGCATTTAATCCATTTACATTCAGTGTTATTATAGAAAGATATGGGTTTAGAGTCATTGTGATGTCTGTATGTTTTATGCTTGTAGTGATGTCTCTGGTACTTTGTCTCACAGGGTCCCCCCTAGGATCTCTTGTAGGGCTGGTTTAGTGGTGACAAATTCCTTCAGTTTTTGTTTGTTTGGGAAGACCTTTATCTCTCCTTCTATTCTAAATGACAGGCTTGCTGGATAAAGGATTCTCGGCTGCATATTTTTTCTGTCTAGCAAACTGAAAATCTCGTGCCAACTCTTTCTGGCCTGCCAAGTTTCAAAAGAGAGATCAGTCACGAGTCTTATAGGTCTCCCTTTATATGTGAGGGCACGTTTACCCCTTGCTGCTTTCAGAATTTTCTCTTTATCCTTGTATTTTGCCAGTTTCACTATGATATGTCGTGCAGAAGATCGATTCAAGTTCCGTCTGAAGGGAGTTCTCTGTGCCTCTTGGATTTCAATGCCTTTTTCCTTCCCCACTTCAGGGAAGTTCTCAGCTATTATTTCTTCAAGTACCCCTTCAGCACCTTTCCCTCTCTCTTCCTCCTCTGGGATACCAATGATGCGTATATTATTTCTTTTTAGTGTATCACTTAGTTCTCTAATTTTCCCCTCATACTCCTGGATTTTTTTATCTCTCTTTTTCTCAGCTTCCTCTTTTTCCATAACTTTATCTTCTAGTTCACCTATTCTCTCCTCTGCCTCTTCAATCCGAGCTGTGGTGGTTTCCATTTTGTTATGCATTTCATTTAAAGCGTTTTTCAGCTCCTCGTGACTGTTCCTTAGTCCCTTGATCTCTGTAGCAAGAGATTCTCTGCTGTCGGCTATACTGTTTTCAAGCCCAGCGATTAATTTTATGACTATTATTCTAAATTCACTTTCTGTTATATTATTTAAATCCTTTTTGATCAGCTCATTAGCTGTTGTTATTTCCTGGAGATTCTTCTGAGGGGAATTCTTCCGCTTGGTCATTTTGGATAGTCCCTGGCGTGGTGAGGACCTGCAGGGCACTTCCCCTGTGCTGTGGTGTATAACTGGAGTTGGTGGGCGGAGTCGCAGTCAGACCTGATGTCTGCCCCCAGCCCACCGCTGGGGCCACAGTCAGACTGGTGTGTGCCTTCTCTTCCCCTCTCCTAGGGGCGGGATTCACTGTGGGGTGGGGTGGCCTGTCTGGGCTACTTGCACACTGCCAGGCTTGTGATGCTGGGGATCTGGCGTCTTAGCTGGGGTGGGTAGGCTAGGTGCACGGGGGCAGGAGGGGCAGGCTTAGCTTGCTTCTCCTTAGGTGATCCACTTCAGGAGGGGCCCTGTGGCAGCAGGAGGGAGTCAGATCCGCTGCCGGAGGTTTGGTTCCGCAGAAGCGCAGAGTTGGGTGTTTGCGCGGAGCGAGCAAGTTCCCTGGCAGGAACTGGTTCCCTTTGGGATTTTGGTTGGGGGATGGGCGGGGAAGATGGCGCTGGCGAGCGCCTTTGTTCCCCACCAAACTGAGCTCTGTCGTCCGGGGGCTCAGCAGCTCTCCTTCCCTTTGTCCTCCAGCCTTCCCGCTTTCTGAGCAGAGCTGTTAACTTATGACCTCCCAGCCGCTAAGTCGCGCTTGCTGTCGGAACACAGTCCGTCAGGCCCCTCCGCTTTTTGCAAGCCAGACTCGGGGGCTCTGCTTGGCCGGCGAGCCGCCCCTCCGCCCCGGCTCCCTCCCGCCAGTCCGTGGAGCACGCACCGCCTCGCCGCCCTTCCTACCCTCTTCCGTGGGCCTCTCGTCTGCGCTTGGCTCCGGCGACTCCGTTCTGCTAATCCTCTGGTGGTTTTCTGGGTTATTTAGGCAGGTGTAGGTGGAATCTAAGTGATCAGCAGGACGTGTGGTGAGCCCAGCGTCCTCCTACGCCGCCATCTTCCCTGGAAAAATGTCCAGTGTTTGTTTTTAAAATCTATTTTGTCCAATGTGAGTATTGCTACCCCGGCTTTCTTTTCACTTCCATTTGCCTCCATCCCTTCACTTTCAATCTGCATGTGTTTTTCGTTCTTTTTTATTTATTTAGTTTTTTAGAAACGTTCTTTTCCATCAACCTTATTTCCACATATTTTTAGTTCTGACATAAATCTCTTATAAGCAGAATACAGCTGGGTCTTGCTTTTTATCCATTTTGTCACCCCATGTCTTTTTATTGGAGCATTTAGTCCATTTAAATTCAACGTAATTATTGACAAGTATGTACTTACTGCCATTTCGTTACTTGTTTGTTGTTGTTGTTTTTGTAGTTCTTCTCTGTTCCTTTCTTCTCTTGCTCTCTTCTCACACAGTTAGTTTGCTTTCTTTAGTGACATACTTGGATTCCTTTCTCTTTATTTTTTGCATACCTGTTACTGGTTTTTTATTTGTGGCTACCATTAGGTTTATACATAACATTTTATGTATAGAGCCATCTATGTTAAGTTTATGGTCACTTAAGTTTGTCATTCTAACAGCACTAAATTTGTGCTCCTCTCCCCCTCCCATGTTTTAGGTACACTGTGCCATACTCTACATTCTTTTATGTTGTGAATCCTTTGAGTGATTTTTATAGACACACTTAATTTCATTGCTTTTGTGCTTCTGACTTTTCTTTCTCCTGCTTATAGTCTTTCCTTTCCACTCAAAAAGTACCCTTCAGCATTTCTTGTAGGGATGGTTTGCTGGTCATAAACTCCTTTATCTTCTACTTGTCTGGGAAACTCTCTCTCCTTCTATTCTGAATGATAGCCTTGCTGGATAGAGTATTCTTGGCTGTGGGTTTTTCTTTTCCAGACTGAATATATTGAGCCACTCCCTTCTGGCCTGCAAAGTTTCTGCTGAAAAATCAGCTGAATAAAAGCAGCAAGCTTTTATTTATTTTTTATTTTTTAAAGTTTATTTATTTATTTTGAGAGAGAGAGAACACGTTGGGGAGGAATAGAGAGAGAAGGAGAGGGAGAGAATCTCAAGCAGGCTCCATGCTGTCAGCAGAAAGCTCGATACGGGGCTCAAACTCATGAACAGTGAGATCATGACCTGAGCTGAGATCAAGAGTCAGATGCTTAACTGACTGAGCTACCCAAGTGCCCCTCTTTTGCTTTATTTTTTTTTTGAATATTTATTCATTTTTCAGAGACAGAGACAGAGCATGAGTGGGCGAGGGGCAGAGAGAGAGGGAGAACACAGAATCTGAGGTGGGCTCCAGGCTCTAAGCTGTCAGCCCAGAGCCCAATGTGGGGCTTGAACTCACTGACCAGGAGATCATGATCTGAGCTGAAGTCGGATGCTTAACCAACTGAGCCACCCAGGTGCCCGACTTGCTGCTTTTAAAATTCTCTTACTCACTACTTTTTGCCACTTTAATTACTATGTGTCTTGGTGTGGACCTCCTTGGGTTGATTTTGTTGGGGACTCTCTGTGCCTTCTGGATCTGGATATCTGTGTCCTTTCCAGGATTTGGGAAGTTTCAGCTATTACTTCTTCAAATACATTTTCTGCCCCCTTGTCTCTCTCTTCTCCTTCTAGGATCCCTATAATGTGAATATTATTATGCTTGATGGTATCATTGATTTCCCTTAATATATTCTCATTTTTTATTAGTCTTTTTTCTTCATCCTGTTCAGCTTGGTTGGTTTCCATTACTCTGTCCTCCAGGTCACTGATCCATTCCTCTGCTTCCTTCAGTGTGCTGCTTATTCCCTGTAGTGTACTTTTGATGTCAGTTATTGAGTTGTTCATCTCTGCCCGGTTCTTTTTTATGTTTTCTGTCTCCTTACTGAGGGTCTCACTGAGGTCCTCCACTCTTTTCTCAAATCTAGTGAGTATCTTTATGACCATTTAATTTTTCTATTATGCATATTCCCTCTGTTTCATCTAGCTCGCTTGCTGTGATTTTGTCCCATTTTTTTTCATTTGCAACATATTATTTTGTCTCCTCTTTTTGTCTGTCTAGTCTGTTCCTGTACTAGGAAAGTCAGTTATGTCCCCTACTTTTGAAAGTAGTGGCCCTATGAAGAAGAGATCCTGTAGTGCCCTGAGTGCAATGTCCCCTATTCACCAGAACCTGGTACCTCAGGGGTATCTCCTATATGTGTCGCGTGTGCCCTACTGTCGTGTCTTGGCCAATTTGCCTTCAGTCCAGTTATCTACAATGGCTCTCTTTGCCTATTGTGGGCAGCGTTTCCTGTGGTGTTAGTGGGCCAGTCTGGAGCCTTCTTGGGCTTGAGTTCAGTCAGACCAGGCATTTGCCAGAGATGCAGTAGCACCAAACTGCAGGGCACTTTCTCTGTATTGTCCCTGGAGAAGCTTTTATTGGCGGGCGGTACTAAAAGTCTGACCCGATATCTGCCCCCAGCCCACTGCTGGGGGCCACAGTCGAACAGTTTGTGTGTGGTTTTCTTTCCCTCTCCCTGGGCAGGAGTCCATCTGGAGTGGTGCTGGCCCTGTCAGGGCTGCTTGTACACTGGCACCACGTTGGATGGACATCCAACAAGGGCGTGTTGGATGAGGTGGGCCCACGGAAGAAGCAGGGTGGAGCGTGTGGTGCCAGCAAGGCCCATGCTAGCTCTCTGCTGGAGGGGACCTGCAGCCCCCTGAAACCTCCTTCTGGTGGGTCTGCAGAAGAGCCTGGGGTGAGGTGCACCGTTAGCAAAAGCAGAGTGGAAAGTGTTCCTGCTACACTGATTCCCCAGATGTTGTGTATCTAGGCTGGGGGGCTGGGGAGGGAAGCAGTACCTGTCAGCTCTTTTGTTCTTGGAAAACTCTACTGAAGATCCCTCCCCCCTGCAGCATAGGCTCTGAGATGAGTAAACAAATCTCCCTCCCACACATCCGTTTTTCAAACTACTGTTTCTATGCTGTATCTCAGCTGAGCTGTTTGTTGTGCTGTCCCTTTAAGGAAGGGGACTCAGTTTCCTACAGCCCTCAAGATTTCCCTGAGCCTATCCAGTTGGCTTTTAAAGTTCTAGCTGTTAAGCCACACTGATTGTAAGAGCTAGTGAAGTTAGGCTCCTCTGGTTTTCAAAGCCAAATGTTAGGGAGATTCGTTTTCCCAGTGCAGGCCTCCCGTGCCTGGGGTGCCTGGTGGGGGATCTGCCCTTCTCCCCTCTCCACGCCACTGGTGTCCTTCCCTCCTACAGACAGTCCTGAGGGTTTTGGCTCCCAATCACTTCTCTGCCCTTCCTACCCTCTTCGATGTGGCCTCTTCTCTACATTTGGCTGTGGAGAGCCTGTTCTGCCAGTCTTCAGGTCATTTTCTGGTTTACTTACACTGTTGTGGGTGTTATCTAGGTGTATCTATGGGACAAATTGAGCCTAGGATCTTTCTACTCAGCCATCTTTCTCGGAAGTGTTTGGTTGTTTTTCAATAATAATTTCTACTTCATGGTGGTCTTGAATATTTTCTTACTAGACACACAATGTTACATTATGGCCTTGTATATCTTTGTTACATTCATTCCTAGACATACTGCTCCTGCAAATGGAAGCTGGTTTTTCATGTTACATTTGGATCATTTCCACTTTTTACTATTATGGATGATGTTGCCATTAACGAATCACAGACTTAAATAGCCTTTAGGGTAACAATCACAGACTTAAATAGCCGATGTCCAAAAACAGTTGAACCAATTTCTACTCCACTGGCAGTGTATGAAGGTTCCATGTTCCATCTCTTTACACAACAATTGGAATCTTAGTCTTATTATTTTTAGCCACTGACTGGGTGTGTAGTTGAATCTCATTATGGGTTTAATTTGCATTTCTTTTATTACTAACCAAATTAAGAAAGTTTTCACAGGCTTATAGGCACTTGAATATCCTTTGTTATGAAGCAACTCTGATATCCTTGCCTTTTTTTTTCTCCTGACCCACTTTTCTCCTGAATTTCTGTTTTTTTCCAATTGACTTTAGGAGTTCTTTATGTATTCCGGATTTCAACCCTGTTATTTGTTTTATGTACTGCAAGAATCATTTTCCACTCTGTATTTTGACTTTTCTGTATCTTAGGAGTATCCTTCGGTTAACAGACATTCTTTGTTCTAACATAGTCTATATCATTCTTTCTCTTCTCTTTATAAGGCTAGTGGTTTTGTGTCCTGATTAAGAAATCTTTCCCTCAGTTTAAAAAGACATTCTCCTATGATATCTTATAGACAGTTTATTCTATTTGGAATTGATTTTTATGTGTGGTATAAGACAGGGGTCAAGTTTCATTCTTTCCCTATGGCTGTTTGGCACACTGATTGGAAAGACTTATTTCTTTACTGCTCTGACGGTCATGGTTCAGTTTCTGTAGTTTCTGTTCTGTTCATTGATTTTCATCTATCCGTGTGCCTGTCACACAACCATCCTACTTATCATAGTTTTCTACTAAGTCCTGATTTCCAGTCAAAGGAGTCCACCCATCTTGTCCTTTCTCACAACTGTTTGGGGTTTTTTAGGCCATCTGTATTTCCATATAAATTTTTAAATCATCTAGTTAAGTTACATACACACCCTGATGTTATTTTGTTTGAAATTATGTTGAATCTGTAGATAAAAAGGAATTGAAATCTTTACAATACCGACTCTTCCCACCCATGAATGGAATTTCTCCTCATTTAATTAGGACTTCTTCAATCTGTCTTCATAATGCTTTTTCATTTTCTGTACAAATACCTTGTATATTTGGGGGAGGGGACCTGGCGGGCTCAGTCGAAAGAGAAGGAATTCTCGATCTTAGGGTTGTGAGTTTGAGCCTCACGTTGGGTGCAGAGATTACTAAAAACTAAATAAACTTTTTTTTTTAAAAGAAAGCTTGTATATTTTTGGTTAGATTTATTTCTAGATATCTTTGATACTATTATAAATGATATCCCTTAAAAATTTTTATTTTCTAAATGTTTATTGTTGCTCTGGAATGCAATTGATCTTATTAACCTTCAATTAACAACCTCGCCAAACTTTCTTTTTTTCTTTGAATATAATTTATTGTCAAATTGGCTTACATACAACACCCAGTGCTCATCCCAACAGGTGCCCTCCTCGATGCTCATCACCCACTTTCCCCGCTCCCCCATCCCCCCATCAACTCTCAGTTCTCTGTTTTTAAGA
This sequence comes from Herpailurus yagouaroundi, assembly GCF_014898765.1. Taxonomy (NCBI): domain Eukaryota; kingdom Metazoa; phylum Chordata; class Mammalia; order Carnivora; family Felidae; genus Herpailurus; species Herpailurus yagouaroundi. The sequence continues at coordinate 18,536,586 of NW_024412428.1, read as the reverse complement.
GTCTCTTATGGTTTGCCTTCCTCTCTCTTGGTTTGTAACTATTTTTTCCCCCTTCCCTTCTCCCATGGTCTTCTGTTTAGTTTCTCAAGATCCACATATGAGAGAAAACATATGATGTCCTTCTCTGGCTGACTTATTTCTTTCAGCATAATACCCTCCAGTTCCATCCATGTTGCTGCAAATGGCAGGATTTCATTCTTTCTCATTGCCAGGTAGCATCCCATCGTATATATGAACCACATCTTCTTTATCCATTCATCAGTTGGTGGACAGTTAGGCTCTTTCCTTCACCAAACTTTCTTATTCTAATTTATCCATAAATGCTCTTGGATTTTACGGTACATGATCGTATCATGTGAAAATAATGAATTGTAATTTTTCCTCTTCAATTTTTTTTTCTAGCACTGGCTAGAATCTTTGATCCTCTGTTGAATTAGAAGTGGTGATAGCACTCATCCTTGTTCTGTTCCTGCTCTCAGCAGAAAAGTTGCCAGGTCTCTCACCAATGAATTTAGGGTATGCGTGCGTGCGTGTGTGTGTGTGTGTGTGTGTGTGTGTGTGTGTGTGTGTTTTAGATACTCTTTATCAGATTAAGAAATTCCTTTAATTTGCTAAGTTTTTCTCATGAGTAGATTTTTATCAGACAGTTTTTCTGAGTCCTGAAGATGATATAAGTTTTACCTTATTCTACTAATCTGATTGATCACATTAGTTGACCATCTTTGTATTCCTAGAAGAGACACAATTTTGTTGTGCTCTATTATTTTGCATAAATTGGTGGATATTTAATTTTAATTAAAATTTAATCTTAAGAATTTTTGTGTCCAGGCCATAAGTATGATTGGCTATGCTTTTCTTTTCTCATAATATTCTTTTCAAATTTTGGCTTCATAAGCCAGAATTGGGTTGTGTTTCCTCTTTTTTTTTTTTTTTTTTTAATTCCCTGGGTGAGTTTGTATAAATTGACATTTTTTTTTTCTTTAATGTGGCATTCTCTAGTGAAGCCACATTGGCCTCCGTGTGGGGGTTTGGCCTCATTTTCTTTGTGAGGAAGTTGTAAAATTGTGGTTTAATGTCTTTATTAGATACAGAATTATTTATAATTGTATTTATTCTGCACATTTTGGTAGGGTGTATTTTTCCAAGCACATGTCTATTTTATCTAAATTTTCAAATGTCCTGGCATCAGTTGGTTCAAAATATCAGTGTATTCTTTTTTTTTTTTTTTTTAATTTTATTTTTGGGACAGAGAGAGACAGAGCATGAACGGGGGAGGGGCAGAGAGAGAAGGAGACACAGAACCAGAAGCAGGCTCCAGGCTCCGAGCCATCAGCCCAGAGCCTGACGCGGGGCTCGAACTCACGGACCGCGAGATGGTGACCTGGCTGAAGGCGGACGCTTAACCGACTGCGCCACCCAGGCGCCCCAAAATATCAGTGTATTCTAATGTCTACTATAGTGCTCCCTTTTTCATTCCTTATATTACTTTCTTGGTGCCTTCTCTTTTTTTCCTTTGATTAGTCTCATCAGCGATATATCGATTTTATTAGTCCTTTCAAAGTACCAAGTTTTTTTACTTTATTGATTCTCTTGTTTGTCTTCTACTTCATTAATTACAATTGTTTAGTGTTTCCTTTCTTCCATTTTCTTGGGTTTAATTTGTTCTTGTTTTTTAACTTCTTTAGAGGGATGATGAACTCACAGATTTTTGGCTTTTTGTTTTCTATTTAGTATTTCAGGCTATAAATTTCCCTCTAAGAATTTCTTTAGTTTCATCCCACAAACGTTTATATGTAGTATTTTTTATTGGTATTCAAAATATTTTCTAATTTCCATTGTACTTCTTTCTTTGACCCATGTATTACATAGAAGTACACTTTCTTATTTTTAAACACAGACGTATTTGTAATTCTCTTTTAGCAACTGATTTCTGGTTGTATTGCATTGTGGTCAGAGAGCATATTACATATTTTTTTTAGTTCTTTGAAATTTGTTTATACTTGCCACAATTTGGTCAATTTTATCAAATGTTTTCTGTGCACTTGAAAGTGTATTATGCTTTGGTATGAACAGTTTTCTGTATCCAATAGGTCATTTGTTAATTGTTTTATTAAAATCTTCTGTTTATTCTTTATTCAAATCTTACTGACATTTTATTTTGGTTTGATTGAAAATTTACAATATAATACCTTTCTGGGGCGCCTGGGTGGCGCAGTCGGTTGAGCGTCCAACTTCAGCTCAGGTCACGATCTCGTGGTCCGTGAGTTCGAGCCCCGCGTCAGGCTCTGGGCTGATGGCTCAGAGCCTGGAGCCTGTTTCCGATTCTGTGTCTCCCTCTCCCTCTGCCCCTCCCCCATTCATGCTCTGTCTCTCTCTGTCCCAAAAATAAATAAACGTTGAAAAAAAAATTAAGAAAAAAAAACAATATAATACCTTTCTCCCCTGACCCCACCATTAGCTTGGAAGTCATATATTATTTTGATATTCCTTTTTGATATTCCTATAGTAATTATATTAAAGATTTCAATCTATATCCTCCATTTAGCTCTTGATTTTTTTTATGTTGACCTTGTAGCAATCTACCTGAACTCTCATTAATTTTAGGAGTTAGCTTGTAGATTTACTTTTTTTTTCTAATCTGCAAGTAATGAAAGTTTGTTTCTTCTATTTTTATCCCCATATGTTTTGTTCTTTTTCTTAGTGCACTAAGCCCTGTACTATAATGTTAAGTAGGAGCAGTGAATAATGGACATTTTATTTAGTTCTTGGCTTTAAAGGGAGCGCTATCAACATTTCATCATTAATATGATGTACAGATTTCCTGCTATCCGATAGTAGAACATTTCCATGAACTTTTGTAAGCCAAAATGGTGTAAAACAAAGAAGCAATTGCCATTAATTTATATGGAAAATTTTTGCAGCATTCCAAGACCTGAAAAAATAACCTGTCTTAGACTTTTCTGGTACCTTAGGGCACATCTTGATAATGGAGGCACAAAATAAATCACGATAAAGCACAAATGCTCACAGACACAGTTCAAAGCTCTGGTGGCTTGATGCCAAGTGTAGTTCCCAGGGAAGGACCTGGGCAATGTCACTCTCACTGCTCAGAGTGTGTGCTGCCTCTGTAAATAGTTCCTGCAAAACAAAAGTGGAACAGTATTTTTGCTTTTTCCCTTTTTTTTTAAATAAAAGTGAAAATCCTTTTTGGATTTTTTTTGGGTAGCAAAATAGGTACTAATATAGATTTTTCATAAAAGCTATGTGGCATCATGCAAACTTGTGTAAAATGGGGGTTCCCTATACCTGGGAAGGTGTTTTGGTAGATTCCCTTCATCAAGCTAAAGAAGTTTCCTAGTTTTTCTTAGCTCTTAAAATTATGAATATATGCTGAATTTTAGTCAGCATATATGAGAAATGGTCTTCTCTATGTTCATTGAGATGATTGCAAGGTATGTCTCCCTTAATCTGTAAGTATGATAAATTACATTAATATAGGTGTCTGATATAAGAGGATTCTCAGGGTGTCTGGGTGGCTCAGTCAGTTGAGCGTCAGGTCATGATCTGTCTCAGATTCTGTGTCTCCCTCCCGCGCTCTCTGCCCTTCCCCCTCTCAAGCTTGCTCTCTCTCTCTCTCTCTCAAAAATAAATAAACCCTACAAAATTTTTAAAAAGTGAGGATTCTTGCATTTCTGAGATAAATGACACTTGGTATTATATATTTTTTCTATTGCTGGATTCACTTGACAAATACTTTAAGTTTTAACATCTATGTTCCTCAGTGACATTGGTACAAAATTATCTTCTATTGTATTTTTGTAGTATTGGCATTTGTTATACTGGTGTTAGTAAATAAGCTAAAATTTTTTCTCTTCTCTACTATGATCCAAAAGATTTTATAAAAGACAGGAATTATTTCTTCCTTATAGATTTGGTAGCAATCTCATCTTGTCCTCTTGGAGGGAGGTAGTAACAAAAACTATAAATATTTTCAACACAGTGTTATTGTTTTATTCAGATTTTCCCTTTTTGAGTCAGTTTAAAAAAATTTTTTAATGTTTATTTGTTTTTGAGACAGAGAGAGATAAAGCATGAATGGGGGAGGGTCAGAGAGAGAGGGAGACACAGAATCCAAAGCAGGCTCCAGGCTCTGAGCCATCAGCACAGAGCCGGACGCGGGGCTCAAACTCACAGACCATGAGATCATGACCTGAGCCAAAGTCAGACGCTTAACCAACTGAGCCACCCAGGCGCCCCATGAGTCAGTTTTTTAAACTGATACTGTCTTGAAAATGATTGACTTAAAGTTATCCTTACAATGTTTTTGAATTTCTACTGCACAGTACTTTGCCCTTTTATTTCTAATATTTATGCCTCCTCTCCTTTTGTAAAAATCAGTTTTATAAGAGACTTGCGTATTGATTTTTTGAGGAAAAAAACTATTTTGTTTTCTGTTTCATTAAGTTATTCTTTAATGCTTATTTCATTTTTTGACTTTAGTAGATTCATTTTCTTTTACTACTCTCTTGAATTGAAAACTTAGCTAATTAAATTTTAATTTTTTAGCTGTATGACTGACTTATTTAAAGTTTATGGGGTTTTTTTGTTAATACTGCTTTAGCTGACTTTCAGTTGTTTTATAGTGACTACTTTTGTTGTTTTTTAGTTTTTTTAAATTCATGATTCTACTAATCCTCCTAAAAATCATTCTCCTGAAAATCATCTGATTTTTAAACACAGAGATTATCTGGAAGTGATTTTTAAACATCTGGATTATTTAAAAATTACTTATTTTAAATTCCCTAGTGTTGGAGCACCTGGGTGGCTCAGTCAGTTGAATGTCCGACTCGTGATTTCAGCCTGGGTCATGATTCCAGGGCGGTGGGATCGAGCCCAATGTTGTATTGAAAGTTTCAACCGGATTCTGAGGGAACCGGGAAAAGGAACTGACTGGCAACAAATAGAAATGTCTTGGCTGCATTGAGGGTCCAGCTTGAGTGTTAAACTGTTCCTTTATATTACCAGTGTGAAAAGTTGTATGATTTTTCTCCAGCAGTTCTCTGTACTCTGGTGTCTCTACATTTCTGGTGTAGGAACAGGGGAAGTAGGTGCCCGAACCGACCCAGGGTTAGACTTTTACAGAGTGTGGGTACAGAACCCAGAAACAAGAAAGGCAGTGATTTTTCATTGTTGACAAAACCAATAGTGAAATTGTCTACCATGCATCTAGGTGGATGAGGGAGTGGTCATGGGACTGGATGTCATGATAAATTGAAAGACCAGATAGTCATTCACTTATGCATTTAACACCAGATACTATGAAGTGCAGGGTATGTGAAAGTGTATGAAGCACACACGTGCACTGCTCCCATGGAGACCACAGTCTATTGTTTACAAAGAAAATATGTATTAAATGGCGATTTGTGTAATAGAAACAAATAAGAGGATAAGAAGAATATGAAGTGGGGAAGAGGTTGCTAATTTGACATATAAATAGATGATCAAGAAGTCTCACCAATAAAATGGCATTTGAGCAGATGCCATACAAGGAGTACCCTGAGAATACAAGAAAGTATGAGGTGTATCATGGGACTATCAAAGAAATAAATGAAATCTACCAGAACTTAGAAGAGTCATATTTGGCCTGAGTAACCATGGCTTTTCTTCATCTATGTGTATACAACCAATCCTTTTAAGTATATCTGCCTTAGTATCTTTGCCTGAATTAACACCAAAGCTAATGGCTTACGGTTTGGGAAATGTACCACCTCCTGATTTTCAAAGTAGGAAATGAAGTCAGCTCTAAGTGACAGCACTTCTCATGTTCTTCACCGTGAAGAATATCCAGTGATGGTGAGCAATCTCTTGTGTAAATTTATTCATTCAGGAATTTTAAGTTTTCTAGAATGTAAGTACATGGGAATTTAACCAAGAATTTTCACAGATTCCTTAGCTGTCTTTTACAGATGTGTTTCACCAATGTTTAGTCTTTTCAACTAGATTTTTTTTCCTGTTTGAAAGACTGAGGGGGAAAAAAAAAGGTTGAAAAGTTCCAACTATCAAAACATAATGATTCTCTTGTTGGGATGAGCACTGGGTGTTATATGTGGGGGATAAATCACTGGATTCTACTCCTGAAAAGATTGCACTACATGCTAACTAAATGCCATGTAAATTAAAAATAAATAAGTAGGGGTGCCTGGGTGGCTCAATTGGTTAAGCGTCTGACTTGGGCTCAGGCCAGGATCTCGCGATTCATGAGTCTGAGCCTGAGTCAGGCTCTGTGCTGACAGACAGCTCAGAGCCTGGAGCCTGCTTCAGATTCTGTGTGTCTCTCTCTCCCTCTGCCTCTCCCCTACTTGTATTCTCCCTCCCCCCCCC
>NW_024412428.1:18521732-18530105 GCF_014898765.1 Herpailurus yagouaroundi | reverse complement strand
TATATATATATATATGCACAGGCTTTGAAATAAAATATCTGGGTTCACATCTCAACTATGCCATTAAATAATTGTGTGGCATTGCATGAATTACTTAAAATCTCTCTGTCTTTGTTTTCTAATATTTCTAAAATGAGATGCTGAAATACAGACCTCCTAGTCCTATTGTGGAGATTAAATGAAATGTGGAAAGTACCAGACAGGAAGTGGCAACAGCTCAATAATATTGGCCATTATTATTATCCCTCAGACCTACACTTGTCAACTTTTAACAGCAGACTTATCTTTCTTTAGTCTTTTTCTAGTAAATATGCAATCAGCATGTTTGTATTTATAGAGGTGAATGTCTAAGCTTCTCTAGCTCTTTCAAAGTGGTTTAATGGATGCTACAAGGTACATCTTTCTTTGAGATATTAATTATATCAAGTGAGGCACCGTATCAAACTGGCAAAAGGCTATTTTGACTTGAATATCTTGAAGAAGACATTCTTTTAGTTACATTTTTTTTCTTTTATTGAAGTGTAGCTGACACACAATGTTACATTAGCTTCAGGTATACAACATACTGATTTTGGCAAGTGTATACATTATGCTGTGTTTATCACAAGTGGAGCTAGCTACCATCTGTCAAAATACAATGCTATTACAATACTGTTGGCTATATTCCCTGTGCTGTACCCTTTATCCTGTGACTTGTTCATTTCATAAGTGGCAACCTGTACCTCCTACAGGATACCTTTGCTATCCCTTTACCCCCTCTTTTCTGGGAACCATCATTTTGTTCTCTGTATTTATGAGTCTGTTTCTGCTTTACATGTATCCATTTATGTTTTGTTTTTTAGATTCCACGCATAAATGAAATTATGTGGAATTTGTCTTTCTCTGTATGACTTATTTCACTAAGCATGATATACTCTAAGTCCAACCATATTGTTGCAAATGGCCAGATCTTCCTTTTATGACCAGATAATATTCCATTGTATGTTTATACCACCTCTGAATCCATTTATTATGGGTGGATACTTGAGCTGCTTCCATATCTTGGCTATCGTAAATAATGCTGCAATATACATAGGGGTGCATCAATGTTTATAGCAGTGCTATCAACAATAACCAAATTATGGAAAGAGCCCAAATATCCATAGACTGATAAATGGATTAAGAAGATGTGGCATATATATATATATATATATATATAATAGAATATTCCTCAGTGATCAAAAAGAATGAAATCTTGCTATTTGCAATAACATGGTTGGAACTAGACTGTATTATGCTAAGTGAAATAAGTCAGGGAAAGACAAATCTCCTATGATTTCACTCATATGTGGAATTTGATCAACAAAACAGATAAACATAGGGGAAGGGAAGGAAAAATAAGATAAAAACAGAGAAGGAGGCAAACCATAAGAGACTCTCAAGTACAGAGAACAAACTGAGGGTTGCTGCGGGGGGGAAATGGGTGGAGGGATAGGCTAAATGAGTGATGGGCATTAAGGAGGGCACTTGTTGGAATTAGCCCTGGGTGTTACATGCAAGTGACGAATCACTGGGTTCTACTCCTGAAACCAATACTGCATGGTATGTTAACTTGAATTTAAATAAATAAATGAAAAATAAATAAATATAGGGGTGCAGATATCTTTTCAAATTAGTGTTTTTGTGTTCTTTGAGGAAATACCCAGAAGTAGAATTATTGGGTCATATGGTAATTCTATTTTTAATTTTTTGAGGAATCTCCATCCTGTTTTTCACAGTGGCTGCACCAACTTACATTCTCACCAACAGTGCCTAAGGATTCCTTTTTTTCCACATTCTTACCAACACTTTTTATTTTTTCTCTCTTTGATTCTAGCCACCCTGACAGGTATAAGGTGATATGTCACTGTGAATTTGATTTGCATTTCCCTGATGATGAATGATGTTGAACATCTTTTCATGTGTCTATTGGCCATCTGTAGGTCTTTTTGGAAAAATATCTATTCAGGTTCTCTACCCATTGTTTAATCAGATTGTGGTTGTTGTTGTTGTTGTTGTTGAGTTGTATAGGTTCTTTATATATTTTGGGTATTAACCCCTTATCAGATATATCATTTGCAAATATCTTCTCCCATTCAGTAGGTTGGCTTTTCAATTTGTTGATGATTTCCTTCACTATGGAAATTCTTTTCATTTTGGTTTAACCCCAATAGTTGTGTTTGTTTTTTGGTTTTAGGGTTGTTTTTTTGTTTTTGTTTTTGTTTTTGTTTTTGTTTTTTGACTTCTAAGATTTTATTTAAATTCAAGTTAGTTAACATATAACGTAGTATTGGTTTCAGGAATAGTATTTAGCGATTGCTTTTGTTTCCCTTGCCTAGGAGACATATGTAGAAAAATGTTGCTAAGGCCAATGTCAGAGGGTTTGCTGCCTACATTTTCTTCCAGGAGTTTTATGGTTTCAGGCCTCACATTTCGGTCTTTAATCCATTTTGAGTTTAGTTTTGTGTATGGTGTAAGAAAGTGGTCCAGTTTCATTCTTTTGCAGGTAGCCGTGCAGTTTTCCCAACAGCATTTGTTGAAGAGACTAGACTCTCTTTTCCCCATCGTATATTTTTGCCTCATTTGTCATTAATTAACTGACCCTGTGAGCATGGGTTTATTTCTGTGTTCTTTTTTTCTGTTCTATTGGTTTATGTGTCTATTTTCGTGCCAGTACCACACTGTCTTACTTAGGACAGCTTTACAGTATATCCTGAAATCTGGGATTGTGATACCTCCAGCTTTGTTCTTTCTCAAGATTGCTTTAGCTATTCAAGGTCTTCTGTGGTTCCATACAAATTTTAGGATTATTTGTTGCAGTTCTGTGAAAGACGTTGTTGGTACTTTGATAGGGATCGCATTAAATCTGTAGACTGCTTTGGGTACTACAGGCATTTTAACAATATTAATTCTTCCAATCTATGAGTATAGAATATCTTTCCACTTGTTTGTGGTGTCTTCAATTTCTTTCATCAACATTTTATAGTTTCAGAGTGCAGATCTTTCGCCTCCTTAAGGGTTAAGTCTATTCCCAGGGCTTTTTAAATGATTTTTGACGCAATTGTAAATAAAGTTGTTTTCTTACTTACTCTTTTTGCTACTTTGTTATTAGGGTATATAAGAACAACCAATTTCTGTGTATTAATTGTGTATCCTGCAACCTTGGGGAATTCATTTATCGGTTCTAATAGTTTTTCATGGGATCTGTAGGATTTTCTGTATACAGTATCGTGTCATTTGCAAATAATGAGTTTTACTTCTTCCTTACCAATTTGGATGCCTTTTATTTCTATTCTGCCTGATTGCTGTACCTAGGGCTTCCAGTACTGTGTTGAATAAAAGTGGCAAAAGTGGACATCCTTGTCTTGTTCCTGATAGAGGAAAAACTCTCAGTTTTTTACCATTGAGTAGAAGGTTAGCTGTGGGTTTTTCATATGTGGCCTTTATTATGTTTGTGCATGTTTCCTCTAAACCCACTTTGTTGAGAGTTTTTATTATGAATGAATGTTAAATTTTGTCAAATGCTTTTTCTACATCTATTGAGATGATCTTGATTTTTATTCTTCGTTTTGTTGATGTGGTGTATCATGTTGACTAATTTGCAGATATTGAACCATCTTCGCATCCCCGGAATAAATCCCACTTGATTGTGGTGAATGATCCTTTTAATGTGTTGTTGAATATAGTTTGCTAATATTTTGTTGAGGGTCTCTGCAACTATATTCATCAGGGATATTGGCCTGTAGTTTTGTTTTCTTTTCCTTTTCTTCTTCTTTTTTTGTTTGGTTTTGGTATCAGGGTAATGCCAACCTTGTAGTATATATTTGGAAAGTTTCCTTCCTCTACTATTTTTTGGAATAGGTTGAGGAAAATAGATATTAATGCTTCTGTAAATGATTAGTGGAATTTACCTGTGAATCCATCTGGTTCTAGACTTTAGTTTGTTGGTAGTTTTTTTTTTTATTACCAATTCAATTTAGTTACTTATAATTGGTCTGTTTAGATTTTCTTTTTCTTCCTCATTCAGTTTTAGAAGATTGTATGATTCTATGAATTTTTTTCATTTCTCCTAGATTATTTGTTGACATATAATTTTTTTGTAATACTCTTACAATCCTTTATATCTCCGTCATGTCAGTTCTTAACTACTCTTTTGTTTCTGACTTTATTTGGGTCCTATCTCTTTCTTTCTTGAAAAGTCTAGCTAAAGTTTTGTCAATTTTTTTTTTATCTTTTTAGGGAACCAGCTCTCCATTTCATTGATCTTTTCTATTTCTTTTTTAGTGTCTGTTTTGTTTATTTTTACTCAAATCTTTATTATGTCCTTCCTTCTACTAGCTTTGGGCTTGTTCTTTTTCTAACCCTTTTAGGCACAAGGTTGGGTTGTTTGTTTTAGACTTTCCTTATTTCTGGAGGTTTGTTTGTATTGCTATAGGACTTGTCTCTTAGAACTGCTTTTGCTACATCCCAAAGACTTGGGACTGTTGTGTTTTCATTGTTATTTGTTTCCATGCATTTTATTTCTCCTCTGATTTCTTCATTGACCCATTGGATGTTTAGTACCGTGTTATTTTGCCTCCATATGTTTGTGTTTTTCCACTTTATTTCTTGTGACTGGCTTCTAGTTTCATACTGATGTAGTCCAAAAGATGCATGATGTAATTTCAGTCTTCTTAAATTTAGTAAGGGTGTGTGTGTGTGCACGTGTGTGTGCATGTGAGTGTGTGTGTGTGTGTGTGTGTGTGTGTGTGTGTGTGTGGTCTAATATGGGATCTTTTCTGGAGAATTTTTCATGTCTATTTGAAAAGAATGTGTATTCTGTTGATCTTGGACGGAATGGTTTATATATCTGTTAAGTCCATTTGGTCTAACGATGTCATTCAAAGATACTGTTTTTGTATGCATTTTCTGCTTGGTTAATCACTCCATCAATGTAGGTGTTACAGTCTCCTATTAATGTATAATTATCAGTTTATCCCTTTATGTCTGTTAATATTTATCTATTTAAGTGCTCCAATGTTGGGTGCATGGATATTTACAATTGTTATATCCTCTTGTTGGATTGACCCATTTATCATTATGTAATGCCCTTTTTCTGTGTCTTATTACAGTGTTGATTTTAATGTCTGTTTTGTCTGGTATGAGTACTGCTACCCCAGCTTTTTGTTTGTTTCCATTTGCACCGAATATCTTTTTCCATCTTTTGACTGCCAGTCTGTATGTGACTTTAGGTCTGAACCGAGTCCCTCGTAGGAAGCATATAGATGTGTCTGGTTTTTCCATTCTGTCACCCTATGACTTATGATTGGAGCATTTAGGTCATTTATATTTACAGTAATTATTGATGGCATGTACTTATTACTATTTTTAAATTTTTTAAATTGTTTTTATAGTATTTCTCTGTTCCTTTATTCTTCCCTTTTTCTCTTTCCTGTGATTATAACTTTTTAGTGTTATGCTTAACTTTTTAAAAAAAAATTTTTTAATGTTTACTTTTTTGAGAGAGAGAGAGAGACAGAGTACTTGTGGGAGGGAGGGGCAGAGAGAGAGGGAGACACAGAATCCAAAGCAAGCTTCAGGCCCCGAGCTGTCAGCACAGAGCCCGACACAGGACTCGAAGCCATGAGCTATGAGATCATGACCTGAGCCCAGGTAGGACACTTAACTGACTGAGCCACCCAGGTGCCCCTAGCTTTCTCTCTCTTTATTTTTTGTGTATCTATTATAGGTTTGGGGTTGTAGTTACCACGAGGTTCACGTATAACATCCCAAGGGTGTAACAGTCTCTATTGAGCTGATGGCCACTTAAGTTCAAACACATTCTGAAGTAACTTTTTTACTCCTCACTCCATGTTTTATGTATATGTTATCATATTTACAACTTTTTATTCATAATATTCTTAATTCTAATTATTGCCTTTTTCTCTTCCACTTAAGTCCCTTTAATATTTCTTATAAGGCCAGTTTAGTGGTGATGAACTCCTTTAACTTTGGCTTACCTGAGAAACTCTCTATTTCTCATTCAGTTCTGAATGATAACCTTGCTGGGTAGAATATTCTTCATTGTAGGTTTTTTTCCCCTCTCAGCTCTTTGAAAATATCATGTCATTCCCTTCTGGGCTGCAAAATTTCTGCCAAAAAATCAGCTGATAGTCTTATGGGGTTTCCCTTGTACATAATTTTTTGCTTCTTACTTGCTACTTTTAAAATTATCTTTTTTAAGTTTATTTTTGAGAGAGAGAGAGAGAGAGCATGAGCAGGGGAGCAGCAGAGAGAAAGGGACAGAGGATCCAAAGTGGGCTCCATGCTGACAGCAGAGAGCCTGACTCAGGGTTCAAACTCACAAACCACGAGATCATGACCTGAGCCGAAGTCAGGAGCTCAGCCAACTAAAGCCACCCAGGCGCCCCTAAAATTCTCTGTATCTTTAACATTCAGCATTTTAATTATTATGTGCTGTGATGTGGACCTCCTTGGGTGCATCTTGTTTGGAACTATCTGCTTCCTGGACCTAGATGTCTGGTTCCTTCCTCAGATTAAGGAGGTTTTCAGCTATTATTTCTTCAAATAAGTTTTCTGCCCCTTTGTTTTCTCTTTCTGGGACCCCAAAATGTGAATGTTTGTTTTCTTGACGTCATCCGGGGGATCCCTTAACCTACTCATTTTTTAGAAATTTTCCTAATTGCGTTCAGCCTGTGTGTTTTCCATTACCATGTCTCCCAGGTCACTGATTTGTTCTTCTGCGTCTGCTAATCTGGTGATTCCCATTAGTGAATTTTTCATTTCAATTATTGTGTTTTCAACTCTAGTTTGGGCTTTTTTATTTTCTTTCTCTTTGTTGAAGTTATTAAGGCATTCTTTCGCTCTTCTCTCCAGTACAATAAGCATCTTTATGATTATGACTTTAAACTCTTTATCAGGCATATTGCTTATATCTGTCTCATTTAGTTCTTTTCCCAAGGCTTTGTCTTACCCTTTTGTTTACAGGATGCTCCTCTGTCTCCTCATTTTACTTGACTTTCTGCATTTGTTCCCATGAATTAGGCAGCACAGCTACTTCTAAATTTTGAAGGGATGGTCTTGTGTATGGTCGTTCCTGCGTAGACTGTGTGTGCCTGGTGACTTTGGCTGACTGGACCTGTGAAGGACCTGGGCTGTGAGTCCCAGAACACTCCATGCTGGACTGTCCTGGCAGCATGGCCAGAGCTATAATAGGCCTTGGCCAGGGCAGACCCTGGGCTTCCTGCACAGAGGGCATCCTGACAGGATGGCGAGGCTGAAGTGAGTGTCATCCAGGGAGTCTCTGGGCTCTCCACGCAGAGGGTCCTTGGCAGAATGGCTGGAGCCATTGGTGCAGCCATAGGTGCAACCGGAGGGATCCTGGGGCTGTCTGTGTAGAAGGTGCCCTTCACTCCAGGTCCTGGAGCTGAGGCACAAGCTGGGGGTCCCAGGACACTCCATGTAGGGGACTGGAGTGGCTGAGTCAAGGTGGCATGCAGGCCAGTGGTACTCTTCCCAGGAGATGCCCTACTTCCCAGGACAGCTGTAGCTGAACTGAGTGTGCACGCCAGGGCAGTCCCGGGGCTCTCCACGCAGAGGGTGTCCTGGAAGGACAGTTGAAACTGAAGTGGGTGCAAGTCAGTATCCAGGGGTGCCCCCATGGAGGGGTGCTCTGGCAGGGTGGCTGGAGCCGAAGCAGGTATGGATTGGGAGATCCCCGAGTGCTCTGCATTAACAGAGCTTTAACAAGCTGCCTGAAGCTGAAATGGGGCAAGCCTGTGTTCTGCGGTGCTTTGCATCTGTATCGCCTTGGCACAACAGCCAGAGCTGTAGTGAGCGCCAACCAGGGGTGTCCCGGCGCATATAACACTGGGGCTGCCTTGGTGGGACAGCTGGGGCTGGAGTGGATTAGTCGCCTGGGGCTCATTGAGGTGGCAGGCTATCTAGGGCACCCGTACACTGCTACTATTCCCAGTGTCAAGGTGGAGGGGAAGGAGAAACTGTGTCGCTTACCAGCTTCTCTGACCCGGAGAGAGTTCCAGCAGGTCTCCCATTGTTTGGGAGAAGTTGTGGGACTGGATCTTTTGTATACTAGTTTCTCTCTCTTTTTCTTTTAATTGTTTTGAGAGAGAGAGAAAGAGAGAGAGTGAGTAGGGCAGAGGGAGAAAGAGTAGGGCAGAGGGAGAGAGAGAGAGAGAGAGAGAGAGAGAGAGAGAGAGAGAAAGTGAGTAGGGCAGAGGGAGAAAGAGTAGGGCAGAGGGAGAGAGAGAGAGAAAGTGAGTGAGTAGGGCAGAGGGAGAAAGAGTAGGGCAGAGGGAGAGGGAGAGAGTAGGGTGGAGGGAGAGAGAGAGAGAG
>NW_024412428.1:18499483-18521632 GCF_014898765.1 Herpailurus yagouaroundi | reverse complement strand
AGTAGGGCAGAGGGAGAGAGAGAGGGAGAGAGAGAGAAAGAGTAGGGTGGAGGGAGAGGGAGAGAGAGAGAGAGAGAAAGTGAGTGAGTAGGGCAGAGGGAGAGAGAGTAGGGCAGAGGAAGAGAGAGAGTAGGGCAGAGGAAGAGAGAGAGTAGGGTGGAGGGAGGGAGAGAGAGAGAGAAAGTGAGTGAGTAGGGCAGAGGGAGAAAGAGAGTAGGGCGGAGGGAGAGAAAGAGTAGGGTGGAGGGAGAGAGGGAGAGAGAGAGAGAGAAAGTGAGTGAGTAGGGCAGAGGGAGAAAGAGAGTAGGGCAGAGGGAAGAGAGAGAGTAGGGCAGAGGGAGGGAGGGAGAGAGACAGACAGACAGACAGACAGACAGACAGACAGACAGACAATCTCAAGTAGGCTCCATGCTCAGCACAGAGCCCAATACAGGGCTGGATCCTATGACGCTGGGATGCATGATCTGAGCTAAAAACAAGAGTCAGACTGTCAACTGCCACCCAGATGCCCTACTGGTTTCTCTTTTAGACTTTTTCTCTGCCCTGGGGCAGATGAATCTGCTCGGTCCCTCAGTACCGTCCCTCCCCACCACAGTTTGCAGTGTTGGGGGTGGGGAGTCCCTTCATTACCACGTCTCCCTCTCTCTTGCTGTTCTCTGTGTGGTCTCTCTACCTTGTGAGCAGCGGAAGCTGTTCATTCAGCCCTTGGTTCTTCTGCAGGTGGAACTGTGCTTAAATAGGTGCAGATTTGTTGTGTCCAGGTACGAGGTGATTTCAGGAGCTTCCTATGACGCCATCTTGGACTGGAATTCTCTTTTAGCTACATTTTAGGTGCTTTAAGCAGCTCTAAGGGGCGTGCGCGCACACACACACACAGCTGGGGTCAGGAACATTGCCTCAGTCTCTGCTTACAAATTCCAGAATATAGAGTATAAATTGTACATTGTAGGGAGTGTAATGGATGCAGCTGAGAAAGAATAAAGTTTAAGGACTGTTGTAAGAGATCATATAAACTGGTATTAAGATGTCTTTGACCATGTGAAAGTTGCTTCAATGTGTAGAACCTCAGTTTCTCCCTCCTTATGCAGGGTATTTACCTCACAAAATTGTAAAGATTATATGAGATCTGTAAAGTATTACCCAAGTGTTAGTCATCATTATGAAAGCCAGTACTGTATTGCATTTAGAGATGCAAGATGCTTCTGCCGACTTCAGGATAACAAAGGCTCTCTCGCAGACTCCCTCTAACCAACTTGGTGAATATTCTCCATTCCCTTTATAAACACACCTGTGGTGTTCCCTGGCATCTTGAAAACTTGCAACTAGTAAGCTTCAATTTAGCATGCCTGTGTGTTTCTTCTTCCACCAGTGTCTATCACTTCTATTTGTTATTATGCTTCTGCCAAAGAATTAAATATTATATAGATCTGTAAAATGGCAGAGTGAACAGAAAGCTGTAATTTTATGAGCCCTTAGTTGAAAGTTTCAAGAAGCTTCAATGAAGTTGAGCGGCTACAATAAAAATGGCAGCTGAATTAAATGCAAGTAAGACTAGGGGCACCTGGGTGGCTCAGTCTGTTAAGCATCCAATCCTTGGTTTCAGCCCAGGCCATGGTCTCATGGTTGTGGGATTGAGCCCTGCATCAGGCTCTGTGCTGAGCCTGCTTGGGATTCACTCTCTCCCTCTCTGCTCCTCCCCTGCCCCTCCCTCTCTCTCAAAATAAATAAATAAGCTTAAAAACGGGCAAGTGTGACTCATATAAAACATGGGGAGAAAAACCCCAGCAGTAAAATCTAAGAGGCTTCTCTACCTAGATTGCTTTAAAGAATCTGAAACTAGAAATTATAGATGATGCAGTGGTTTCTACCACAGGCCTGGCCTTTCCAAGAAAGAATTCCAACTGGGGAGACACATATTTAAAAAGTTGAAACCTCTGTCCGGTATCGGAAGGTTAGTGAATAAGTGTATATTTATGTTTGAAGTTAAAATTAAGTATTAAAGGTAATACTTTTCATACAATCATTTTCATGATTCCCTGCTCTACCTGACTTGACTGGATGAGAGGGCATCTACTGTGTCTTTGGTTGTACACAACCACAAGGGCATGAAATCTGCAAAAATTTTTTTCAGATGGGAAGATGCCAGTATAGACATCCAGAGATGTCTTCCAGAATTGAAATGTTAACAGTCTATACCACTGAGAGCTGGGGTGTTAATAGTCAGGATTTCCTTTAGCAAGAAGCCTTTATGTATCATAGCATTGGGTGGTACCAAGTCTTTTTTGGGGGGGAGCCTGGATGACCCAGTTGGCTGAGCGTCTGACTCTCGATTTCAGTTCAGGTAGTGATCCCAGGGTTGTGGGATCCCCATATGCAGCATGCAGCCTACTTAAGATTCTCTCTCTCTCTCTCTCTCTCTCTCTCTCTTTCTCTTTCCCTCCCTCTGCCCCCTCCCCAACTTGCACTCTGTCTCTAAACTTTTAAAATAAATTATAGTCTTTTTTTTAGAAGTACTTGGCTTAGAATGTTTTTCAAACTATGAGTTACAAAATAAGTTTGGGTCATTAAAAAAAAAGGAATCGAATAGAAAACAGAATGTATCTCAAGTTAAAAAGGTAAGTTTGAAATTACATAAAGTTCAGCATGCACTGGCTAAGACAAAAGCTAGAAGTAACTGGAAATAAAAGAAGCAACATATTTTTTAAAACAAATTTTGTATAGCGGGACAAAAATATAAATTAGAATAAAACATAAGAAACTTTGAGGATGAAATGACTGAAGTCAAGGGTTTGCTTTAAAATGCTATAGAAGGGGCGCCTGGGTGGCGCAGTCGGTTAAGCGTCCGACTTCAGCCAGGTCACGATCTCGCCGTCCGTGAGTTCGAGCCCCGCGTCAGGCTCTGGGCTGATGGCTCGGAGCCTGGAGCCTGCTTCCGATTCTGTGTCTCCCTCTCTCTCTGCCCCTACCCCGTTCATGCTCTGTCTCTCTCTGTCTGAAAAGTGAATGAACGTTAAAAAAAATTTTTTAAATAAAATGCTATAGAAAAAAGGAAGAAAAATGGGGAGAGGGAAGAAGGGAGGGAAGAGGAGAAAGAAAGGTACAGCAATATGATATACTCTGGGGAACAGATATATGGGGGTTCATTATACTATTCTCTTTACTTTCTTACATGTCTGGTAGCACACTTAAAAATAGGGGTGCCTGGGTGGCTCAGTTGGTTGAGCGTCTGACTTCAGTTCAGTTCATGATCTTGTGGTTCATGAGCTGTGCTGACAGCTTAGAGCCCAGAGTCTGCTTTGGATTCTGTGTCTCCCTCTCTCTCTGCCCCTCCCCCGTTCATGCTCTGTCTCTCTCTGTCCCAAAAATAAACGTTGAAAAAAAAAAAAAAACTCAAAAATAGAAGGAAAAATGGATGTTGTAAATGCTTCGTCATGTTTTGGGTTCTGATCACGTTTTATCTTTTATAGGTACTTTCACTTAGGTTAGTTAGAAAAACAGAGTGTATAATTAGCTCTTAATTGGTAAGTAGCTCTTTAGCTTCCGAGTCCCAGAATAGACCTCACTGCCTCTGCCTGCAGCTGTGATCCCCAGCCGTAGCGACTCAAGAACCCTACATGCGTGCACGTGTGTGTCCCTGCGCACAGCACAGAATTCCAGGGACAGCTCCAGACCCACGAGACAGCTTTGCCTATTCCTGAATTGAAACATGTTCGTTCAACAAGCACTTTCAGAGCGAAAGAAAATCAATCCAAACTGAGCTCTCTGAATATTCATGACAGCATTTTTATACCAAGTATTGCCACGAACAATGGTTCATGGACTTCTTTTCTTTTCCAGGAAGAACTGGAACGATGGCTTGTGCCTGCCTTATTGCCAGTGAAATATTTACAACTGCAGAGGTACGAAAGATGTGACCGCAGGCTCTGTCTTACGCTGATTGAGTTCGATAGTTCTGAAACCTCACTGGTAGGACGTTAAGATGATTCTTTGAGTTGTGGCGCTTAACAGAGTTGTAATTGGGGAAGCAGTTATTAGAAAGCCTGGTTTTGATACTTCCTTGTTTAACTCGCACTGGTTAGTAACTGACCTAGGTGCTTCTTAACTCTGAGCCAGGACTAGAGTGAGGTCAGTGAAACACTCACTTCAGGCACAAAATTTAAGGGAATGCCAAAATTTTCAGTAATTAAGATAAATAATCGAATGCATTATTTTTAACGATCAAAACTAATGCAAAAAAAATCCATGGTAATACCCAACATTTTATTTTATTTAAATATTTTTTATTTTAGAGAGCGAGTGAGAGAGCAGGGGAGGGGGGCAGAGGGAAAGAATCTCAAGCAGGCTCCACGTGAGGCTCAATGCTGTGACCCTGAGATCATGACTTGAGCTGGAGCCAAGAGTCAGACACTCAACCTACTGAGCCACCCAGGCACGCCAATAATTCTGACATTCTCAGGCGCACCTGGGTGGCTCGCTCCTTTGGTTAAGTGTTCGACTCTTGATTTCGGCTCAGGTCATGCATGATCTCATGGTTTGTGGGGTTGAGACCCAAGTCAGGCTCTGTGCTGACAGCACGAACCCTGCTTGGGATTCTCTCTCCCCCCTCTCTCTGCCCCTTCCTGCTTGCACTTGCTCTCACTGTCTCTCTGAAAATAAATAAATAAATTTTTAAAAACTAATAAAATATGTAAATAAAGACGGACAAATAGGGACAGAACTAAGATGAGGTAGGGTCAAGCAGTCCAAGTGCAAAAAAAAAAAACAAAAACAAAAAACCTCTACAATCGTAATGCTTCCTTCACTTCACCTCATCCCAGCCCCGCTCTTATGCCCCCAGTTAGGGGACTTCCTCCTTCCTCACAAGAATAATATCAAGACTGGTTTGATAAGTTCTCTAAAGGACTTCAGACATCCTTAGAAGTAGTAGGTAGGAGTGCCTGGGTGGCTCAGTTGGTTAAGTGCCCGACTCTTGGTGTCAGCTTAGGTCATGATCTCGCCGTTTGTGAGTTCGAGCCCCGTATCAGACTCCATGCTGACGGTGTGGAGCCTGCTTAGGATTCTCCCTCTCCCTCTCTCTCTGCTCCTCCCCTGCTCACACACACATTCTCTCTCTCTCAAAAAATAAATAAATAAACTTAAGAAAAATAAAGAGGTTCTAGGTAGATAAAAGGTACATTTTGCCATGCAGAACAAAGTCTCTCCTGTGTGTTATTAACTTCTCATAATCACTCTCTGTGGGGTCTGTGCCCTCTGGAAATTTCTGCAAAGAGAGGGTGGGCTATTTCTATTTCTTAAAGTGGGGTTCTCAGTCTTCGTTCCACCATGATCCTGCTGAGAAGCTCCTGCTGAACAGGGGCGCCCAGCAGTTCTGCTCCCCACTTGGCCCACAGTCTGAGAAGGGGCCTTCACATTGTCCGTGTGGCCCGCCCTCTAGCGCCACCTTCTGCTTTGTTCCTAATTTGAGACACACAGGTTAGGAAAATGGGTATTGGACAGTGTTTTTCAAACTGGATCCAATCGATCCGTGAGCTGTAAACTCAACTGCATTGGGTCGTGACTGGCATTTTTAATAACAAAATGGAATCGATTAGGACAGAAAATAGCAACAGGTAAGTATTGTTTTGTGAGTGAGTGAGTGTGTGTGTGTGTGTGTGTGTGTGTGTGTGTGTGTGTAACAAGCCTGCATGTGGCTTGTTGTTGTTGTTAACTTTATTTGGGGCAGCCTCTGCTCAGAGGCTGCTGACTTAAGGAAATAATGTGCCCTCAGAACTTTTAAGGATGCCTTACAAGGAAAAGAACATGCAGACGAACCTTGATTGTGTGGCCCCCTTTTCTGTAGGACAGCCTTTATTATTTTGGAGAACGGCGAACAGATAAAAGCACCAGCGCTAAATATCAGGGAGTTGAGACTCCTTCTCAGGTAAGTTGTGTTTTTTACAAGGGGATTCTTCAGGAAGTTGGTTAAGATTGGCAGCTATTATTTGGTTTCATTTTAGATTCTTTTCCTCTGGCGATCAGGCAGCCTGACTCTGGTGCCTGTGATAGGCCTTGATCCCTCCCAGGGCCCGAGAGCCACAGCTGGGGCCCTCCTGGTGCTCTGCAAACACAAAGTTCTCCCAGGGCATCCGTGGTCCATTTTATATTGGTCATTGCTCACAGAGTTCAAGAGTTGATTCCCTTCCCAAAGTAGGAAGGTCTGATTTCTAAGATTCCAGACCCTTGAAGATTATTGTAAGTCACTAGCCTGTGATTTTCCTTATTTTTTTTAAATATGAAATTTATTGTCAAATTGGTTTCCACACAACACCCAGTGCTCATCCCAACAGGTGCCCTCCTCAATGCCCATCACCCACCCTCCCCGCCCTCCCACCCCCCATCCAACCCTCAGTTTGTTCTCAGTTTTTAAGAGTCTCTTATGGTTTGGCTCCCTCCCTCTCTAACCTTTTTTTTTTCTCCTTCCCCTCCCCCATGGTCTTCTGTTAAGTTTCTCAGGCTCCACATAAGAGTGAAAACATATGGTATCTGTCTTTCTCTGTATGACTTATTTAACTTAGCATAACACTCTCCAGTTCCATCCACGTTGCTACAATGGGCCATATTTCATTCTTTCTCATTGCCATGTAGTATTCCATTGTGTATATAAACCACAATTTCTTTATCCATTCGTCAGTTGATGGACATTTAGGCTCTTTCCATAATTTGGCTATTGTTGAGAGTGCTGCTATGCATCAGCACTCCTGTATCCCTTGGGTAACTTCCTAGCAGTGCTATTGCTGCTTCATAGGGTAGATCTATTTTTAATTTTTTGAGGAACCTCCACACTGTTTTCCAGAGCGGCTGTACCAGTTTGCATTCCCACCAACAGTGCAAGAGGGTTCCCGTTTCTCCACATCCCCTCCAGCATCTATAGTCTCCTGTTTTGTTCATTTTAGCCACTCTTACTGGTGTGAGGTGATATCTGAGTGTGGTTTTGATCTGTATTTCCCTGATGAGGAGCAACGTTGAGCATCTTTTCATGTGCCTGTTGGCCATCAGGATGTCTTCTTTAGAGAAGTGTCTATTCATGTTTTCTGCCCATTTCTTCACTGGGTTATTTGTTTTTCGGGTGTGGAGTTTGGTGAGCTCTTTATAGATTTTGGATACTAGCCCTTTGCTATGTCATTTGCAAATATCTTTTCCCATTCTGTCATTTGCCTTTTAGTTTTGTTGATTGTTTCCTTAGCTGTGCAGAAGCTTTTTATCTTCATGAGGTCCCAATAGTTCATTTTTGCTTTTAATTCTCTTGCCTTTGGGGATGTGAAGTAAGAAATTGCTGTGGCTGAGGTCCGTGAGGTTTTTTCCTGCTTTCTCCTCTAGGGTTTTGATGGTTTCCTGTCTCACATTCAGGTCCTTTATCCATTTTGAGTTTGTTTTTGTGAATGGTGTGAGAAAGTGGTCTAGTTTCATTCTTCTGCATGTTGCTGTCCAGTTCTCCCAGCACCATTTGTCAAAGAGACTGTCTTTTTTCCATTGGATATTCTTTCCTGCTTTGTCAAAGATTAGTTGGCCATACTTTTGTGGGTCTAGTTCTGGGGTTTCTATTCTATTCCATTGGTCTATGTGTCTGTTTTTGTGCCAGTACCATGCTGTCTTGATGATTACAGCTTTGTAGTAGAGGCTAAAGTCTGGGATTATGATGCCTCCCGCTTTGGTTATCTTCTTCAAAATTACTTTGGCTATTCGGGGCCTTTTGTGGTTCCATACAAATTTTAGGATTGTTTGTTCTAGCTTCGAGAAGAATGCTGGTGCAATTTGGATTGGGATTGCGATGAATGAATAGATTGCTTTGTGTAGTATTGACTTTTTAACAATATTTATTCTTCCAATCCATGAGCATGGAATGTTTTTCCATTTCTTTATATCTTCTTTAATTTCCTTCATAAGCTTTCTATAGCTTTCAGCATACAGATCTTTTACATCTTTGGTTAGGTTTATTCCTAGGTATTTTATACTTCTTGGTGCCATTGTGAATGGGATCAGTTTCTTTATTTGTCTTTGTGTTGCTTCATTATTAGTGTATAAGATTGCAACTGATTTCTGTACATTGATTTTGTATCCTGCCACTTTGCTAAATTCATGTATCAGTTCTAGCAGACTTTTGGTGGAGTCTATCGGGTTTTCCATGTATAATATCATGTTATCTGCAAAAAGTGAAAGCTTGACTTCATCTTTGCCAATTTTGATAACTGTGATTTCCTTTTGTTGTCTGATTGCTGATGCTAGAACTTCCAACACTATGTTAAACAACAGCGGTGAGAGTGGACATCCCTGTCATGTTCCTGACCTCAGGGGGAAAGCTCTCAGTTTTTCCCCATTGAGGATGATATTAGCTGTGGGCTTTTCATAAATGGCTTTTATGATGTTTAAGTATGTTCCTTCTATTCCGACTTTCTGGAGGGTTTTTATTAAGAAAGGATGCTGAATTTTGTCAAATGCTTTTTTTCTGCATTGATTGACAGGATCATATGGTTCTTATCTCTTCTTTTATTAATTTGATGTATCACACTGATTTGTGAATGTTGAACCAGCCCTGCAGCCCAGGAATGAATCCCACTTGATCATGGTGAATAATTCTTTTTATATGCTATTAAATTTGATTTGCTAGAATCTTATTGAGAATTTTTGTATTCATATTCATCAGGGATATTGGCCTGTAGTTCTCTTTTTTGCTGGGTCTCTGTCTGGTTTAGGAATCAAAGTAATGCTGCCTTCATAGAATGAGTCTGGAAGTTTTCCTTCCGTTTTTGTTTTTTGGAACAGCTTGAGAAGGATACATATTATCTCTGCTTTAAATGTGTGGTAGAATTCCCCTGGGAAGCCATCTGGTCCTGGACTCTTATTTGTTGGGAGATATTTGATAACTGATTCCATTTCTTTGCTGGTTATGGGTCTGTTCAAGTTTTCTATTTCTTCTAGTTTGAGTTTTGGAAGTGTGTGGGTGCTTAGGAATTTGTCCATTTCTTCCAGGTTGTCCAGTTTGTTGGCATATAATTTTTCATAGTATTCTCTGATAATCACTTGTATTTCTGAGGGATTGGTTGTAATAATTCCATTTTCATATATGATTTTATCTAAGCAACCTTATTGATAAGAATGTGGTAATTGCAGGGGACTTTAATACTCCACTTACTTTACATACTTTAATACTCCACAATATACTTTCTTCTGAGTGCACATGGAACATTCTCCAAGATAGATCACATACTGGCTCACAAAACAGCCTTCATAAGTATAAAATAATTGAGATTATACCATGCACACTTTCAGACCACAATGCTATGAAGCTTGAAATCAACCACAGGAAAAAGTTTGGAAAACCTCCAAAAGCATGGAGGTTAAAGAACACCCTACTAAAGAATGAATGGGTCAACCAGGCAATTATAGAAGAAATTTAAAAATATATGGAAACAAATGAAAATGAAAATACAACAATCCAAACGCTTTGGGATGAAGCGAAGGCAGTCCTGAGAGGAAAATACATTGCAATCCAGGTCTATCTCAAGAAACAAGAAAAATCCCAAATACAAAATCTAACAGCACACCTAAAGGAAATAGAAGCAGAACAGCAAAGACAGCCTAAACCCAGCAGAAGAAGAGAAATAATGAAGATCAGAGCAGAAATAAACAATATAGAATCTAAAAAAAACTGTAGAGCAGATCAATGAAACCAAGAGTTGGTTTTTTGAAAAAAAACAAAATTGATAAACCTCTAGCCAGGCTTCTCAAAAAGAAAAGGGAGATGACCCAAATTGATTTTCCTTTAAAGAGGAACTCAAGTCTTTCACAAACCCCTACTGGGGCAATTCAACTCTTGCAGAACATCACGTCTGTGTGTGTATGAGAGAGAAAGAGACAGAGGAGAGGCTGCTGTATTTTGAAAGTGAAAGAAGAGGGGAAATGAATATCTTTCAGAAATGTATTATATACCAGACACGATTGCACTTTGACATATATTATCTCATTTAATACTCAGAAAACCCATGTGAAATATATGCAGTTACCCTATTTTGTCCTTTTAAAATTGTTTTATGATGGACAATTTCAAACATAAAACATCAAAACAGGGGTGCCCGGGGTTCGAACCCCGTGTCAGGCTCCATGCGGTCACCATGGACCCTGCTTGGGATTCTCTCCCTCTGTCTCTGCCCCTCCCTGTGCTCACTCACACTCACTCTCTTATAAAGTAAATTAATTAATTTTTAAAAAGTCAAGACAGTCTTATAATAAGTCCCTTATAGCCCTCACAGCACTTCAACAATCATTTTATCACCCATCATTCATTCCCTCCCCAATCTCCTCACACACACTCCCCTTCTCCACTTTTTCTCTGAATCTGGATCACTGTGAAGGAAATCCCAGCCATCAGATCATACTATCCCACGAGTATTTTAATATGACATCCAACATAGATTCTTGAGGGGAAAAAGCACCTTAAAGCCACTTATCAAATCTAAAAATGTTAGACCTTAATAATGCCTTGATAACAACAAGTGGCTAGTGCGTGTTTAAATTTTCATAATCATCTCAAAATGTTTCTAAAATGTAGTTTGCTTCAGTCAGGATCCAAACAAGGGTCACACATTGCATTTGGTTGCTATATCTCTTCAGTCTCTTGTAGTTTATAGGTTTCCCACCTGTCTCTTTTATAGGTTAACATGTGTTCATTGCAGAAGCCAGGATATTTATCCTATAGAGCTTACGACATTCTAGACTTTGTTGTAAAAAGCATGCATGTTCATTACCTCCTGTAATAGTCTCAAAAACTCTGAACGTAAAATGGTGCCCATTTTACAGATTGGGAAGTGGAGGTTCAGGGAAACTAACTTTTTGAATCAAGAGCTCAAATCCAGCTCTGTCAGACTCCAAAGCCAATTATAAGAGCCAAAGTAGGCTCTTATTTTTGTGTTTGGCCGGGGACGAAGCTATTTCACATTGTTCTCTAGCTGTTTGACTTCCCTACCTCTTGGGCAGGCAAGGCCCCTGCCTTACCCATCTTAGCACCTTTTGCATCCCAAAGTGCTGTTTGTAGGGAACGCTTACTAAACACACTGTTCGTTGTATTAACTCCTGTTGTTTTAAGCTCCAGGAGAAGGAAGGATGGGGGGGGGGGGGGGGCAAAAGCAGCCTGAGGGCCCTGCTGCGTGACAAGCCTTCCACGGAGAGTAGAGAATCTGGTGGCAGGAGCAAGGGGATGTTAGATGCGACTCCTTCAAGGACTCTCCCTGTACATTTTCCCTTCCCCACCGCTTCTGTGCCGTGCGGTCCCTCTCACTCCCGAACCGGCACACCAGAGGCTGCCACGGACTGTCTTCTGATTCGCTGGCATAACAGCACTCGGCCTCAGGTTTGAGCGCTGTGTCCTCAGGGCCCCAAGACAGCGTTCCCTCCCTGGGGGGTGGCAAATTTCAGATACCATCACATTTTGGCTGTGCATGTGGCCCGTTCTGTGGACTACACTTCATCCATCCCCAGGCTACGAACTTGCTCGAGCGTTTCTCTTGACTGGCACTTTCCGATGGAAAGTGTGGCAGCTAATCTTATGAACCCTTCCCATTGGGTGGGAAAGAATCTGTGAGCTTTGAAGTCCGTTTGATTCCATGTCAGAACTCTTTCGCTTCTTGAGTGAAGGAGGAGTCGGGGAGAGGGGCGCCTGGCTGGCTCGGTCAGTGGAGCCTGCAACTCTTGACCTCAGGGTTGTGAGTTCGAGCCCTGTGTTGGGTATAGAGATTACTTAAAAACTAAAAAATCAAATAAATCTTAAAAAAGGAGTCAAGGAGAGGCCCCGTGAGCAGCTTGCCACAGAAGGACTCGGCAAAGAGAATCCAAGGCTTCCTTACAAAAATAGAATTGGGGAAATGGAAAGTGAGTAAACTCAAGCTGGCCACAGGGATAAGAGCATATGTGTCTGTTAATGGCCTGTGGAGGTCTTCTCGAGTTCTTTCATGACTGGGAGGCTACTCCTCACCAAACCACAGAGCTTCCTTTAACTCAGTCACCGCGAAGGCTCCACCCTCAGATTGACCTTTTTCACAGTTGCATCAGGTACATCTTGGTGTCATGTCATAGCTCTCGGTTGGTTCTGGTTAGATGCCCTCTCAGATATGAGCAGCCTAAAAGCAACACCTGGCTCCTTTCTTGTTACTTCCCCACAGCACTGAGTTCAGTATTTTTTTTTTTAGGGTAGATATTGAGTCGTAAGGCAGTGACCATGAAAATGCTTAGTTCTATAATGACACCCAACAAATGTTTCCTTAGTGAATGATTGGCCTTAAGTTCTGTGTTAAAAAAAAAAAAAAAGAGAAAAATCAGGAATGCCGAGTTTTTCATCTCCACTTAAATTGAGGCTTCTGTTGTTTTGCAGAGTAGATATGTTGGATATTTTGCGGATGTGAAAAATATCTACAACTTGAATCTCCCTGCCAGAAAAACACTCAAGATTAAAAAAATCGTTATTTATTCAATTCACGGTAAGTGCTTTACATACAATTGGAGAATTGGGCAGGAGGGGGCGATGTTCTTCGTTTTCAAGTGCAGGAGGGTTGCTCCTAGCTACCTGTACCGAAAATCCTAACTCATGGCTGTCCTCTCATGCATCCTTACATAGGCACCCCTCCCCCAGGAAGAGCCCAAGAGCCCTTTCATGCCCTCTCTTTTCTTTTCCCACCACCAACTAGGGGGCCCCCTCCCCTTCCCTTTTCTCCTGTTCTCATTGCTGCTTTGGCCTCAGCTGGGGGCAGACTTTTCAGAATAGGATCTCTGATGGAGAAGACAGGAAGGGCCCATGAGCCCTGGAGACCACTTGGTCCTCATACCCACCTTTAGCTCAGGGTGCATCTTGGCAGAGGCGCCCTTGTATCATTTTCTCACATGTTCCTTTCAGAAACCCTCGTCTCATCACAGTGGTTTCTCCCTCTCCCCTCCTTCCTCCACCCATAGCCCTCTCCCCCCAGCAACTCAAGATGTCTTCCTATGTCTTAAATACCCAAAGGCATCTGAAATGCCCAAACAACAAATGAATTTTGTTGCCACAAATTCTTTTTTATGAATAACTACCGAGTGCCTGCTTTGGGCCAGGTCCCATGCTAGTGTTTCCTTGCCCTTAAGAAGGAGAGGAATGAGTACATGTAGATAAAAAGCTGGCCACAGTGTTGCGGGCACACAGAGACTGGGCCCTGGCCGTCAAGAAAGGTTCCTAGGGAGCAGCACCCAGGTCTACCTGAATCTACCTGAACACAGAAAGAGTTGGGAGAACCCTGGGCGCTATGGGGGTGTCTTATCAGTTACTACTGGAAGTAAAAATCCTTATAAATTTTTAAAAAAAACTCTTCGCCTTCTTCAAGAATGTCAGGAGAGACTGGGATCCACCATCACCCCAGGGAGGAAGGAGAATTGGTCAGACTGTCCATCTCTGGGGCTTGAGAGAGGGAGAAGAGGAGCAGGGAGGAATTGTCCTCATGGCTCTCTTTCTGCATGACCCACCTCACTTCCTGCACTGCTCACAGGGGAGGGGGCAGAGCAGGGCCCCCTCGGTGGGGATGGGGATGGGGCCTCATTCTCGCTGCCATTGGTGCAGCAGGGGGCAATGCTCTGGCTCCCCAAAGTCAGATTGTGGACCATGTGGAGGTGCTGGGTCTCTCATGGTTGGTACAATGTCAGGGCATTGGTAACCATCCAGACAGCCTAGTATTTTTAGCCTTCTGGGGAGTCACACAAAATAAGAGCTAGACTTTTTTTTTTTAACATTTCATCCAATTATTCAGAAATAAAAGAATCCTTTAAAATATATTTTAAAAACTGCAGAGTCAAAAAATTACAGTTCATTAAAGTACAAAATGCTCTTTTCCAATTATTTATGTGTCCCTTCCTCCGCACCACACACATAGAGGTGGTGGTGAGGAATTTTAACGGATCACCCCAAACAGATCGCATAGGTTTCTGGCTTGCGAAAACAAGTGTCAACCCAGTAGCATTTGTTTCTGTGGGAAATTTGAGTCTAGGTTTCCAAACAAGCATTGTGCAGGCGGACCCTTGAAACACAGCCTGTTCTAGCAGAAGGCTGCCTATGTATATAAATGAGCAACTGTTTGTGAAAAGGTTTTGCAGACTGCAAAGTCCCCTGCGGAGTCCATCAGGACTGTTTCAGGGGCTGTGTGTGAATTAGGAGGGACGGGGTTACCGGCGGATCCTAATGGCTGACCTCAGAACTCCACGGCTGTGAGACCTCCCCAGGGTAGAACCAGGCTTATGCAACAGGTGTTAGAAGGTGGGGGACAGCAGCGCTTTGCTCCGTTCCCTTTCCACATTCTGTGGGGTCCTGGAGAAAGAGTAAACTGCTTTATTCTACAGCCAGAGAAGCAACACAGTCGGCCATAGGAGCAGTTTCTTCCATTGAGAAATATAAACCCAATGACAAAACGAACTCAGTGGCATGAGAGCCAGGATTGTATCTGCGTGTATATTCTGCTTCAGTTTCCTCTTTGTTAATGAGACCAATAGTATCTATACAAACCTCCGTATTAAACAGGCAAATAGGCATTCAGTCCAGTGGAGTTTTAATATATTTTTCTAATATGAATAGTGAGAGTGGGAATAGTTTCTCAAAATTCTAAGCTTAAAAATGTTTTAGGGGCTCCTGGGTGGCTCAGTCGGTTACGTGTCTGACTCTTGATTTTGGCTCAGGTCATGATCTCATGGTTTGTGAGTTCGAGCCCCACCTCGGGCTCTGCACTGACAAGTCAGAGCTTGCCCGGGATTCTGTCTCTTCCTCTCTCTCTGTCCCTCCCCCATGTGTGCTCCCTCTAAGTAAATATTTTTAAAAATTATAAAGGTTTTAAATAAGTTCTACAATTTCATGTTTCTCAGTCTGATATGATATCCTAAGACTGTGATTTCTCTGTTCATATTTTAAATTTTAGATAAGATCTGTGGAAACATTGTGTAGTTAAAACTGTAAGGCACAGATGTGGAGAACAAAGGAACTGACCCAAATGTAGGAGCTCTGCAGGGGAAAAGTGGTAGAGAATTTCATGGGTTTGGTTTGCTAGTCTTGGGCTAACATGAAATGGATTATAAATGTCCAGTTTGAGATTCCTCATGTAGACTTCCAAAGTTGCAACCTCAGCAGTTGTTTAGTACAACGTGGGCCCAGGCTTGCAGAGCTGACTTAAGAAGGCCCACATGGTAAGTTAACATTCTTTCTGCACCCATGTAAATAATTAGGCCACAGCTAATGACACCGGCCTTTTGTTGTTTTTCTGTTTTATTTCACTTATTATCCTCCACCTGTCCTTCAAGCCCTATCTTCTAGGCTAAGAAGTTCTGTTAGCCCTTGGGGGTGGAGACTCTTGGTGCCCCATCAGCATCCCCTTGGATCCCCTCTAACATCTCTGTGCTCCCACCCCCCCAGCTTCCACTCCCTTTGCTATAATCTTCAGAGAATTACCACTGGAGCCAATTCACCTATATGGAACCCAAAATGCCTGAGAGTGACACCACCCTGTTGGGCAGCCCATAGCCATTTAGCAGGTGTACAAAAACCTAACTCTATTGCTTCAAAGTGTGACAAATTCAGCAGTACAATTTACACTAAAGAATTCCCCATGGATCAAGCTGAATCTGTTGCTTGAAATCCCACCCTTCCTTGGATCTTATGAGTTCCTCCTAGGAACACTTCCTTTGTAAATCACTAGCACCTTAATGGTTGGCTCAGGGTCTGCTTCTAGGAGAACTCAAACTATGGGTGGCCATTTGCTTATTATTAAGGTGTATTTATAACACTATAGTCTAAGTCGGGGGATATAGCCTATATTGCAAACTGCATAAGGACAGAGACCATTATCCATTCATCTTTGAATCCCCCAGGCCATGACACATAGGTGGAGCTTGGTAAATCTCTGTTGTCTTGAACTAGGATGTCTCTGGCATGTCTCACTACACCATCTCTATCCCTCACCATCCACTTCTCTGATTTTATCCCTTCCACTCTGTCCCTCCATAAATTAGCTCCAGCAACATTGGCTTTCATTTTTGTTGTTGTTGCCATTCTTTTATACGCCTGGGTGGCGTAGTCGGTTAAGCGTCCGACTTCAGCCAGGTCACGATCTCGCGGTCCGTGAGTTCGAGCCCCGCGTAGGGCTCTGGGCTGATGGCTCGGAGCCTGGAGCCTGTTTCCGATTCTGTGTCTCCCTCTCTCTCTGCCCCTCCCCCATTCATGCTCTGTCTCTCTCTGTCCCAAAAATAAATAAAAAACATTGAAAAAAAAATTTTTTTTTAAATAAATAAAATATTTTAAAAATTTTTTAATGTTTATTTTTGAAGGAGAGAGAGGGGCAGAGAGAGAGGAAGACACAGAATCCGAAGCAGGCTCCAGGCTCTGAGCTATCAGCACAGAGCCTGACATGGGGCTCGAACTCACAATCAGTGAGATCATGACCCGAGTGAAGTCAGTCGCCCAACGGACTGAGCTACCCAGGCGCCCCAAAAATAAAATCTTTTTTTAAAACAAACTTTTTTTATTGAAGTATATTTGACACAAAATGTTAGTTTTAGACATATGACCTAGTGATTTGACGAGTCTGTATGTTATGTTCACAAGTGTAGCAACTGTCCAACATCATACACATACAGTATCACTCACTGTATTTCCTAATGCTGTACCTTTTATCCCCATGATCTATTCATTACATAGCTGGAAACCTTTCTCTCCCACTCTCCTTCACCTCGCCACTTGCTTCCCCTTTAGCAACCATCAGTTCTCTATTTTTACAGGTCTGGTTCTGCTTGTTTGTGCATTTGTTTTACTTTTTAGATTCCACGTATAAGTAAAACCATATGGTATTTGTCCTTTTTTGTCTGACTTATTTCATTTAGCATAATACCCTCTAAGTCCATCCATGTTCTCACAAATGGCAAAATCTCCTTCTTTTTATGGGTAATACTCCATTGTATTTATATACCACTTGTTTATTCATTCATCTATCAGTGGACACTTGAGTAGCTTCCATATCTTGGCTATTATAAACAATGCTGCAATAAACATAGAGGTGCAGATATCTTTTCAAATTACTGTTTTTGTTTTCTTTGGATAGATTCCTGGTAGTGCAATTACCGGATCATGTGGTATTTGCATTTTTCATTTCTTGAGGAACGTCAATACGGTTTTCTGCAGTGGCTGCACCAATTTGCGTTCCAGCTAGTGGTGCACAAGTGTTCCTCATTCACCACATCGTTGCCAACACTTGTTATTTCTTGTCTTTTTTATTGTAGCCATCCTGGCAGGTGTTAAGTGATATCTCATTGTGGTTTTGATTTACATTTCTGTCATGGTTAGTGACGTTGGGTATCTTTGCATGTGTATGTCCTCTTTGGAAAATGTCTATTCAGGTCCTCTGCCCACCTTTAAATTGGATTTATTTTTTGGTGTTGAGTTTTATAAGTTCTTTATATTTGGATATTAACTCCTTATAAGATATACCATTTGAAAATATTTCCTCCCACTCAGAAGGTTGCCTTTTCAATTTGTTGGTGGTTTCCTTGACTGTGAAAAAGCTTACTTTAGAGAAGTCCCAATAGCTTATCGTTCCTTTTGTTTCCCATACTGGAGGAGACAAATCTAGAAAAGTGGTGCTAAGGCTGATGTCATCCTGAAAGGAAAAAACCTGCAATCGAGAATACTCTACTCAGCAAGTCCACCATTCATAAGGAGAGATAAAAAATTTCCCAAACAAAAGTTAAAGGAGTTCATTACCGCTAAACCAGCCTTACAAGACGTGTTAAAAGGAATTCTTTGAGTGGAAAGAAAAGACCATAATCAGAAGTAAGAAAATTATGACAGGAAAAAAAATTCACAGGTAAATGCAAACATATAATAAAAGCAGTAGATTAATCATAAAACCAGTATAGCGGTTAAAGCATAAACACACTAAAATC
The DNA here is from genome assembly GCF_014898765.1 of Herpailurus yagouaroundi. NCBI lineage: Eukaryota > Metazoa > Chordata > Mammalia > Carnivora > Felidae > Herpailurus > Herpailurus yagouaroundi. The sequence continues at coordinate 18,503,665 of NW_024412428.1, read as the reverse complement.
AATTATGTCTACAAAAATCAGTCAAGGGATTTGTGAAATAAAAGGATATAAAGTATGACATCATGTGCATAAAACATGGTTGGTACAAAGTAAAAATTTATTGCTTTTAGAATGTGTTCAAACTTAAGCAACCATAAACTTAATATAGACTGCTCTGTGTATAACATGTGTATATATGAGCTTAATGGTACTCATAAATCAAAAACTTGCAATAGAAATGCAAAAAATAGAAACAGATCCAAGCATAACACTAAAGAGAACCATAAAACCACAAGGGAAGAGAGCAAGAGAAGATAAGAACAGGGAAAAACTACAAAAACACAACCATAAAACAAGTAACACAATGGCAATAAGTATATACCTAATGATAATTACTTTAAATGGACTAAATGCTCCAATCAAAAGACATGGGGCAATTAAAGCAAGACCCATCTATATGCTGCCTACAAGAGACTCACTTCAGACCTAAGACACATGCAGACTGAAAGTAAATAGATGGAAATATGCTCCTGAAATCATTATCGCACTATATGCTAACTTGGATATAAATTTTAAAAAAAGAAAGTAAATAGATGGAAAAACACTTACCATGCAAATAGAAGAAAGAAATCTGGGGTCACAATTCTTAGACAAAATAAACTTTAAAACAAAGATGGTAACTAGAGACAAGGACATTAAATGATAAAGGAACAATCCAACAAGAGGATATAACTGTAAATATGCACCCAACATGGAAGCATCTAAATACAAAAAGCAGCTACTAACAGATCTAAAGAAAGAAACTGACAGTAACACAAAAACAGTAGGGGATTTTACAGCCCATTTACATCAATGGATAGATCATCCAGGCAGAAAATCAACAAGGAAATAGGACCAGATGGACCTAATATGTAACAGGACATTCTATCCCCAAACAGCAGAATACGCATTATTTTCGAGTGTACATGGAACATTCTCCAGAATAGATCACATGTTAGGGTATAAAACAAAGCTCAATAAATTCAAAAAGACTGGAATCCTATCATACATCTTTTATGACCACAATGGTATGAAACTAGAAAGCAATCACAAGAAAAAACTTTAACACAAATACATGGAGGCTAAATGATATGCTACTATCAATAAATGGGTCAACCAAGAAATGAAAGAGGAAATCAAAAAATGGAGACAAATGAAAATGAAAACACAACAGTCCAAAATCTTACAGATGCAGCAAAAGCTGTTCTAAGAGGGAAGATTGTGGCAATACAAGTCACCTCAAGAGCAAGAAAAATCTCGAGATAAAAATAGAACTACCCTACGACCCAGCAATTGCACTACTAGGTATTTATCCAAGGGATACAGGTATGCTGTTTCGAAGGGGCACATGCACCCCAATGTACAGCCAATGCATATGCACAGCCAAAGTATGGAAAGAGCCAAATGTCCATCGATGGATGAATGGATAAAGAAGATGTGGTATATATATACAATGGAGTATTACTCGGCATTCAAAAAGAATGAAATCTTGCCATTTGCAACTAAGTGAATGGAACTAGAGGGTATTATGCTAAGCGATATTAGTCGGAGAAAGACAAATACCCTATGACTTCACTCATATGAGGAATTTAAGATACAGAGGTACATAGGGGAAAGGAAGCAAAAATAATACCAAAACAGGGAGGGGGACAAAACATAAGAGACTCTTAAATATGGAGAACAAACAGAAGGTTGCTGGAGGGATGGTGGGAGGGGGGATGGGCTAAATGGGTAAGGAGCATTAAGGAATCTACTCCAGAAATGATTGTTGAGCTACATGCAACATGGATGTAAACTTACATGTATGTAAATTAAAAAATTAATTTAAAAAAATCTCAAGAAACCTAACCTTATAACTAAATGAGTTGGAAGAAGAGGAATAAAGCCCAAAGCTAGTAGAAGGAAAGATATAATAAAGATTACAACAAAAATAAATGATACATAAACTAAAAACACAATAGAACAGATCATTGAAACCAGGAGCTGGCTCTTTGAAAAGACAAAAAAAATTACAAATTTTTAGCCATACATTTCAAACAAAGGAGAGAGGACTCAAAATCATAAATGAAAGAGAAATAACAGACACCACAGAAATACAAAAGATTATAAGAGAATATTATGAAAAATGCTGACAAATTGGACAACCTAGAAGAAATGGATACATTTGTAGAAACATACAGTCTTCTAAAATTGAATCAGGAACAAATAGAAGATTTGAACAGACCAATTACTAGCAATGAAATTGAATCAGTAATCAAAAAACTTCCAACAAACAAAAGTCCAGGACCAGATGACATCACAGGTGAATTCTACTAAACATTTAAAGAAGAGCTAATACCTATTATCCTCAAAGTATTCCAAAAAGTAGAAGAGGGAAAGTTTCCAAAATCATTCTAAGAGTCCAGTATTATCCTGATACCAAAATGAGATAAAGATACTACCAAAGAAGAAGAAGAAGAAGAGAAAGAAAGAAAGAGAGAGAGAGAGAGAGAGAAAGAAAGAAAGAAAGAAAGAAAGAAAGAAAGAAAGAAAACAAACTGCAGGCCAATATCTCTGATGAACACAGATATAAAAATCCTCAAAAAATATTAGCAAACTGAATCCAACAATACATTAAAAAAAACATTCATCATCATCCATTCCAGGGATACAAGGGTGGTTCAGTATTTTCAAATGAATCAACAGTGACACATCACATTAACAAGAGAAAGTATAAAAACCATATGATCATTTCAATAGATGCAGAAAAAGCACTTGACAAAATACAACATCCTTTCGTGATAAAAATTCTCAAGGGTTAGAGGGAACATACCTCAACATAATAAAGGCCTTACATAAAAAACTCACAGCTAACATCATCCTCAATGTTAAAAACCAAGAGCTTTTCCTCTAAGATCAGTAACAAGACGAAGATGTCTACTACTATCACTACTTTTATTCATCATACTATTGGAAGTCCTGGCCACAGCAGTCGGACAAGAAAAAGAAATAAAAGGCATTCATATTGGTAAGAAGGAAGTAAAGCTGTCCCTATTGGCAGATGCCATGATACTATATAAAGTCCTTCAGCAAAAACTTCCAGAACTGATAATTCAATAGTCACAGGATACCAAATTAACATAGAGAAATGTGTTGCATTTCTATACACTAATAATGAAGTAGCAGAAAGAGAAATTAAGAAAAACAACCCCATTATTAAAATTTTAAATTGTTAAAATGTCCATACTACCTGAAGCAATCCACAGATTTAACGCAAACCCTATCAAAATACCAACAATATTTTTCACAGAAATAGAACAAATAATCCTAAAATTCACATGGAACCACAAAAGACCCCAAATAGCCAAAGCAATCTTGACAAAGAACAAGAACCCAGTAATTTTACTGGGTATTTACCCAAAAATATTAAAACCCTAATTTGAAAAGATATAGGCAGCACCTGGGTGGCTTAGTCAGTTAAGCATCCAACTCTTGATTTCAACTCAGGTCATGATCTCACAGTTCATGGGATCAAGCCCCATGTCAGTCTTCATGCTGACAGCATGGAGCTTGCTTGGGATTCTCTCCCTCTCAAGTAAACTTATGTTTATATATATATATATATATATATATACACACACACACATATATATATACACTTATGTGTATATATATACACACACACATCTTTTATGTACATATGTATCTTTTATGTATATATACAAGTCTTTTATGTATATATGTATACATATGTATACTTACATTTATAAATAAGTAAACTTATTTATATACATATACATATCTTATATACATATATACACATATATTTATATACATGTACATATACTTTATGTATATACATACACATATCTTTTATGTATATATATACATACACACACATATACACATCTTTTATGTATATGTATATACATACACACATATGTATATATGTGTGTATATACATCTTTTATGTATATACATACACACATACGTATACACACACACACATCCTTATATATATTGCAGCATTATTTACTATGGTCATTATACGGAAGCAACTAAAGTGTCCATCAACTGATGAGTGGATAAAGGTAGTCTATATATATATATATACATATATATACATATACAATATATATATACACAATATATACATATATATGTATATATATATACATATATATA